>NC_143562.1:65103636-65415681 GCF_054136105.1 Typopeltis vanoorti | reverse complement strand
AAATTGTGTTGGTGAAGTGATTGACGAGCTTTTCGTTCGTAAGTACCGTCTCTTATATGCCCTTTTGATTATAAGATAATTGCTATTGATTCGACGGACTTTATTCTCCTCTTTTGTAACGAGGAGGTCGAAACCTTTTCCAAAGTAAATAAAAAAAAAATGTTCTTATTCTTTGGTTGGGGCAATCTTAATATCTTAAGACTTTAAAAAAAATACTTGTACACGAATTCTGAGAATTACAATGGCATTGATTCTCTGTATGTATGTTTCTGTTTTTATTTAAAGCACAAAATAGCGTATGTTGTTTTAATTTTCAGTAAGGATGACAAATTACATTTTCAAAGTATTTTTTGCCGATTCCTTTCACTGCTGTTTATTCCAGAATTTCAATTTTTGTTTCATGGAATATTTAGTTTAGAAATACAGGTGGTTCCACTTTTTTCCCCACTCCGTATTTTTAATTGTATCTCTGAATAATTTGGCGATAGATTTGCTCTTTTGTTAGATTTGCGTTTAATTTAATATAATCAGGTAACGAAAACATTCCTTGGTCTGCCGTTAGAAAATGTCTAACCAGGAAAATAGCAATACGAACGATAAATATGAAACTAAACGTTTTCTTTAGTTTTCAGTGTTTATTTGGGACTTAAGCTATGTAGTCAAGCACAAATTTTATTATTATAGGAGCATAGGCCACTCTATTTAGGTAAGCTAGAAACTAATATGATATAAGCAACCAGGATGAGATAAACATCGAATTTATTTATTTATTTTTTTCTTGCTGTGAAAGGTGAATGCGTGTGATTCACATAAAATTGTGTGAGTCACAGACAATAGAATATTATGTAAGTCTCCAGCATAATAGATTTCCAGATTCATTTCCAAAAGTTAAACTGTTAGTTTTATATTATTGAAGTATAAATTAGTAAATTGCAATAATTTAAGTTCTACTATAATCAGCTTACAAATGAGAACTAGAAATTGTTAATATGTTAGTATTATTTTATAGTAGTACTTTCTGTTGAATATATTATTTTTTATTAACATTGTTTTCGTTGTCTTTATTTCTCCCGAAGATGAAAGAAATCCAAAGCAAATAGAAGGCTGTATCTTCTTTTTGTTCGAACTAAAAAATATGTTCTTACACCCTTTTAGTGTGCCAAATGTAACAGTCTTCCTCGCCAGTGCTTGATGGTATTCTTTAATGTTCCCATACTTGTAAGCGTAGTCGTTTTCCTCCTTGCATAGAATTTAGCTCCCAAAGGAGAGAAAAGCAGTACTCCAAATAGAATAGCTCCAAAAACTTGGCTAAGGCCCAGTGTTATGATTATTGGTTATGGCTTGTTCGGCAACAATAGCAGACTTCCACCTCCTACACCCCCACGCGTCGCTTTATTCGCAGTGTGTGTGTGTTTTTCCCGAAACAAATCAAGACGTAGCAAGTTGTGTAAAGAATACTGTATAGATCATGCCAGAGAGAAAGGCGTGATAAACAGTTCCCATCGTTGGTGTATTTTATTTTATTCTTTAAAGATGGTAGGCGTAGAATCTTTTCCTTCAATAAAATATACGTTTATTTTTATTCCTTATAGCAGCTCTTTAAGAAGTGAGATATTTTTGAGCAATGTTTCTGAGTAAATTTTTGTTCGGATGAAGTAACTTTGTAGCCACTGCAATGAATAACTATGAAACATGGGCATGAGAGATTGGAAAAAAAAAAAAAAAACGTGTTTTATTGTAACACTTTTTCAAGACTGCGAAATTTGATTTTCCATCCCGTTAGTTTGTTCTTTCATTTGAATGAATATTGTAATCGTTATAATAAAAGTGATTTCAGTATAAATGTGAGGAGTCTGTTAATACAGTGAGGAAGTTTTGCATTCTTACGTCTGTATATTTCAATTGGGGAAATAAGTAATTGATATTATCTCTGCCAAACTTATTAGTAAATAAAATCAAGACCGGAATAATTTCAAATGAATCCTACATTGATTCATTTAGAAGTGTTAGATGTTTATTTGTAGTTCAGAAGTTTTCTTTTGCCTCGCCCATATACAAGTTACAATGATTACAGAATCAATCACGAGAGAAATTATAAACAGAAATTGATGAGAACGTTTCTTCAGTGCACATATGAACGCGATTTCAATAGGGTGCTCTTCAATGTATTAGTGCCCGCATGGATGTTAGATTCCTAGTCGTACAGCCAAGGATGCATCCAAACCAGCGAAGAGAATATATGAGAGTAATCATGTTGTCGTTCTCCATATTTCAAAAAATTATATAATTTTATTTTGGCCATTTTGATTTCCCTCAGAGGACTGTGTATATGATACAAAGCGTGTGTGTACGATCACTGCTTTCAGATTAGTTTCCACCACTTTTTTTCTGTCTTCTAGTTGGTTGTTATGTTTCCATTTATTTATTTTATTACTTGAAGTACTGATTTTACTTTTAACAGGCCATACGATCATCACCTTCCCCTGGAAACTAATCTGAAGTCAGTCTTCATTTCTTCTCTAGTCGTTTTATAAACTTATATGTACGTGTTGCACATTGTCGTATTTGATTTTATCAGGAGGTATTTTTTGAAGTTAATGCGCTAAAGGTGGGCAGTTTCTTTTCAAGGCTTGAGAATTGAATATTATTCTCAAATATTTTAAAATTAGTATAATTTTCTTTCTCATGATTTGACTAATATAGTGCATATTTTAATAGTGACGGGTTCAGTTATCCCTTCGCTTAATTGCCTTCTAAAATTTGGACAAACAACCATTTTATCCCACGTTACATTTTAACCCATTTTGCCCATCTTATATACTATTACATTTTATTTATTTTATAATAAAATGGTGGAATTTATTCTTATCCCAATCATTATATCCATTTATTTTATTTCATTATTATTTGCACTATATATTCTATTCTCGCCCATCGATATTTTGTTCTGTCGTAAAGGGTTTTAGTTTATATCATATTGCCTTATTAAACGCTATTGCTTCACCGTTTTCTTAATCCAGTCGCCATCATTCGTGTGTGTGTTTTACTTACAATTCGCGAAATTATAAAATATCGATTTTACTTTCAGTTATTATTGTAAGTTTAAAATCAATGATGGCAATTTATGCTTTCGCCTCCGAATCTTTTAAGGACGTCATTTCATTTATATTTTATTTTTCATGCATTTATTATGCAATAACCGTATTTATTTGTTAATCGAAAAGTCATTTTCCTTCTTTGAATCGCTTGTTTTGATTGATAGGAACATTGCGATTTTTCCAAGATAACCAAACGGCTAAGTTTTTTTTTTAAACTTTGATTGTTTAAAATGCTTTCGGCTAATGGCAGTAATCCACAAGGCATTGTTATTAATACTTATGGATGGTATTTCATTTAGTTTTGCGTATTATGGTCATTGCGAATTAATTTTTTTTTTTTCTTTTTTTGCTGGCTGTCTTCCTCTCGTTTTTTTCTTTTCATGTTTAGGTGGTTGTGTCGGTAATAACTTGTGCTTCGCAATAACCAACAGGAACTGAAATGAAAGCAGTCGGTTTTTCAATCAGAAAATCTTTCAAAATTATGAAATTGGCATAAGACACAATTTGCAGATGGTGCATCGTATCTTGCATAGGTTTTTGCCCAATCTACAACAATGCACTGAACTGTTTTTGGTTTATCTTTTGTTTTCAATATTTTCTCGGTGTTTTTGTTTCTGATTGTCTTCATCTTCTTATTATATTTCCATGCGTTTTAATTGCGTACCATATACGCATAATACGCAATATTTCACTTACTTTAAAACTATTATTCAATATGTTAACAATGAAAAATTTGAGAGGTGGTGTTTCTCACCTGAGGCAATATCCCTTTATGAGCATTTGCTGCAAATGAATGACCTATTAAACTGACGTTAATAGTAGCGACCAGTATAACCGCTAATACACTTGCATTAGTTAATCACTCAATACGTTACGTCTAACTTCATTCACTATATATGTGTGTATAAAAAGTCTTCATGTCACAACTACATGAGGATAGTGGAAATTTATACTGTATAGCGTACATTTCTTTTTCAAGTATGTATGTTACTTTGCAAGTTGAGTCTGTGGCTTGTAGTGATCAAAAAAAGTTTGTTGCGTACTTTTTTGAAACTTTAGTTTCAATAGAGTACATTTCTGTTCTTGCAGTTACCAGTCCCTGTCAGTCTCGTAATACTGTTTGACTTTGTAGCTCTTTATCATTGCCAACTTAACATTCCAAAGCACAAAAATGTTTTGTGTAAGCTACATATTACTATGCGTTTGACTTTTTTGAACACCATGTATTCTTCTTTAATAGTTCTAGTCCTTTTGCTTTATTTTGCATCGTTCAAATGCTGCTTGTTTATAAAACAAAACTTACACGTTTGTAATACATTGAATTGCAAAGCAAAAGGATACATACACGCGATTTGTAGTTAATGCAAGAGGCAGCAGATACCGTCTTTGAGTAAAGCATTTTTTTTTTCGAAACTCCAATATTCTGTTGCATTGACGTCTTCTTAATCAGTGGACTTTGCAGAGTTTTGTGTAAACTGTATTGCATCTGACTCCTGTTATAATGTATATACAAAAATCGCGTTTTACTAAGTCCACGCTCATTATACTCTCAAAATTGCACCTACTTTGTTTAGACGCGTATGCAAAATACTGCAGTGAAGATAGCAAAAAAAGGCCACAGGTTTTCCATTCCTGATATAAATGATTTATATTTTTTCCTCACTCATTTTTTTATCATTTAAACTTATATTGAGATGAACTCGTTCGAAATGTGAAATATCATGTATTTTTTATATCAAGCCTTTGAAATTTTCTTTCTAAATTGGCATCTATTATTCTATTATTAATCAAACTAACATCTAGATGCAAACTGTTAGATATCCTACAACAAATGTAGTGCAAAATGGTGTAATTTTCTGCAGATTCATTTTCTTTTGTACTTTGTAGTTTTAAGGAAATGGAAATTCTTACAGTACCTATCTGTAGTTTCTAACATTATTATGAGAGTGGAATTACACTGGATATATTTCCTATAGCAGGTAAAAGAATAATTATACAGTAGATATGCAAGAAAAAATTGCATATTCTAATATAAATTATGTATAAATTACTTAAGTATAAATAAAGAGCTAATAAGCTTCATTTCGGCAATGAAAACATTACTTAAAATTAGGGGATATTAAATCCCACATAGTTTTAAAACCGAATAAGAAACTCAAAGATTGGAATCAGAGAGTTTCTTGCCGAATATAGTATAGTAAACTATAAAGTATCGGCGATACTAGCGTTAGCCAATGCAAGTGATCCTAGGACATAGTACGTTATCGGGCAACTCGTTGCAAAGGTGGGGGAAGAAGTTCAGATCGCTATTCTTAGGTATTTTCCATAATGTAAAAACACATTTCCTAGGAAATGTATGCTGTCATTACATTATGGAAGGAGGTCACTACCCAGACCGGTTTCAACCTTTTTTGAGGCCTCATCATACTATGTATGATGAGGCCTCAAAATCCCCTTGCATTGGCTAACGCTAGTATACATAATATCCCCTTGCATTGGCTAACGCTAGTATCGCCGATACTTTATAGTTTACTATACTATATTCGGCAAGAAACTCTCTGATTCCAATCTTTGAGTTTCTTATTCGGTTTTAAAACTATGTGGGATTTAATATCCCCTAATTTTAAGTAATGTTTTCATTGCCGAAATGAAGCTTATTAGCTCTTTATTTATACTTAAGTAACTTAATCGTTGCACCTGTTTGGAAAACTCGTTCGCAGAGTACATAAGTTCTTCTCGCTATACACTTTGGTATCTGGTCTAGCTACTCACTGATGAGGCCTCAAAAAAGGCTGAAACCGGTCTGGGTAGTGACCTCCTTCCATAATGTAATGACAGCATACATTTCCTAGGAAATGTGTTTTTACATTATGGAAAATACCTAAGAATAGCGATCTGAACTTCTTCCCCCACCTTTGCAACGAGTTGCCCGATAACGTACTATGTCCTAGGATCACTTGCATTGGCTAACGCTAGTATCGCCGATACTTTATAGTTTACTATACTATATTCGGCAAGAAACTCTCTGATTCCAATCTTTGAGTTTCTTATTCGGTTTTAAAACTATGTGGGATTTAATATCCCCTAATTTTAAGTAATGTATAAATTAGTATAAATGATGAGAGCACAGCATCCATTTTCTAATCGTCTCTTATTCTTGAATCTATATGCATTAGTAATATAATATTGTTCTAATTTGTGAAATTGCTTCGCAGTCATTTTATTCCTATGAGTCATTAAAAAAAAGTGGAATATTTAAAAATGCATAGTTTCATCTCCTATTTTATAACGTATAATTCCTTCTTTTTTTGTCTGTTTTAATCTATCGCTTTATTTTATTCTCATTCCATCACTTGGAAACAGTTTTTCTTATGAGAACATCAAGAATTTTATTTAAAAAACAATCGTTGTCATATTTAGATTTAATTTCTTTGCTTTTTCGTAGGCAGCTGTTGTTGTTGTTTCTTCTGTACCGTTGATACCAACAGCCAGGAAATTTAATGAGCTACAGTATAGTTTCAATTAAAATCAACATAATTATGTTAGTTGAATTACGCCATGTTTTTTTTCTCCCTCTCGGAAATGTGCGCGCACATACATCGATTCACTAATGAACGTGGAACTTATCAATCTTCATGTTACATTTAGACGACTCAGTAATCCAGAGAATTAATTCTTGTACTCGGCATTCTTTCAACACGATTATCACTAGGCGCGAATCAACAAACTTTTCTTATATTCTACCAACAAATTAACTTCAGGACCACGAAGGAAGTTCGGGGATCGTTGAGCTGGTTGACAATCAAGCTGCATCATCCTTGAATTTGCAAAATAAAAGCTTTTCAAAGGAGGCTTAGCGAACTTAGCTTTTGGAACCAGCACTCTCTGGATTGCTTTTCGCTTCGCCGTCTGCATCCTTATCAGGTTTAATTAACTCTGGAGGTTTATGGTGCTATGAACTTGCTTTCACAGAGTTAGAGCTATAAGACATGTTTAGTATGCTTTATCATCATTCTTAAGAAATCTATAGTTGTACTTTAAATAGTTTCTAGTTCCCCATAACTTGTTCTTAATTTGATGAAATATGCTAAGAACCGTCAGTTTGTTTGTTTTTTTTAAAAAAAAGTTTTTTCTATTTTTTTTTTTCGTGTGTATGTATATATTATATGTATGCTATACTCTTGATCTGCACTTATTTACTTCCATCCTTTCCTCTTAAATTTTATTTTCGTCTTCTATCTGCACTTTTGGTGTGTTTCGTAAAATGCGTGAATAAGCTATGCCCTTTTTCGGCCATCCATATACAAGGTATACCGTTACATCCGGACACTGGTTGAACGGATTTCATTCTGTTTTGTTATTTTAATTGCTTTCAAAAATTTGAAAGGATTTCGCCCTTCAAATTTTACATTCTATCCATCCAGTAGGCGAAGTTAACTCCGTTTACCGGATAGGTGGAATTTAGGATATGAACACAGGATGCTCATGTTTTCAATTTAGTTCTGAGCAATTTTATTACCCAAAATTTTGCAAACTGATTCAAATCATTGTTCATTGGATTTAGTGAAATTTGTTATGTAATATTTTGTTTTAATAGTTTCGCTTTGTCTTTCAATCGTCCCGTTTGTTGTGGCAAAATTACGTAAGCCAAAAAAGCATGTAGAGGTGTGTTTATGTTTATAACTTCTGACATTAACTTAACATTTTTACAATTACCATTACTGGATAGGATCTTCGAATAACGAGCTTTTGTCATAGATATCAGTAGTAACATTGAGTTTTTTAGTTGTTCACAGGAGGCACTTTTCACTTCGAAAGAGTAATGCACTTATCTGAACCAGGTTGTTAGTTTCACAACTAAGTATTAATATTATAAAAAAAAACACCTTTAAAAAAAACAATTATGAAAAATGAGTTGATAAGAATGGATTGCTCTCGTATATTTCACTGTCCCAACTCAGTTTTATTTAATCTTAAAAAAAAAAAAAAAAAAAAAAACCTTTAAATTCGTATCATAACTTTAAAATTTTTTCAGGATCGGTTGCACAGTTTTTTTTTTTTTTTTTTAAATTGGTAAAATCTGATTTAGGTTATATGCATGTCAATACATGCGGGAATATTGTGTTTTCGATAGACTGACTTCCTTCACCGAGTCTTAAAAGGAGAGAAAAAGTTACTAGATAAACACTGTTTTTTATTTCATATTGTGACATACTTAGTTTACATGGTTGGTGGTTGGAAAATTAACAGGAATTTTAGTGATTACAACCTTTTTGATGGCGTGAAACGACGCTTGAAAGCCGAATGAAGTTATTGGGTGACAAATGTCCTCCTCGTAATGGTAATGTTCTGTGAAAATATAGTAATAAGCAGAAGAAATATTTACTCCTTCGAAACCGGGATAATTATCATTTATGATTAATTATTAGTAAGCAATTAGCAATCTGTTTTTGATGTTTAATGTGACGCTGATGGCATCTTGAATACTTAGTGATTACTGGCGGTTGGTGACGTTAAAACATACGTGAACGTAATGCTTAGTAGGATTGTGGCCATTTGAACATTGACTGAGTTAGCGAATTGACATTTGCAGGAAGTAGAAGGTGGAAACTTAGTTAACTTACCTAACCTTAATGAGCTCCTAACACAGTCATGAATAATTACTGCGTAAATATCTGGGAGGGACAGAATGAAGATGCTCTTTCTTAGTAGGAATACTATATTGTTCTCAGTATTTCCGACGCGGTTAACTAGTTTGCTGCTTGCACAAACAGCGGTTCAAGAAATGATAATACTTAAAACAATATAAACAGATTTTTATTGTTATAATTTCAAGCACGAAGGATTGGTGACTGTCACATAATCTAGTGCAGTGGATAACAGAAGTTGGAACACGAAAGGCTTGACTGTATACAATATTTTAATACTCAATAGACGGAATATTCTTGTTAATGTTGTATCTTGAAAGTGTCATTTAATGACTTGTTATTTTTAGGATCTCTTCTAGGTATTTCGCTCTATCTAATTTTTGGTTTGAATCGGACTATTAATGATAAAATAGGCAAAATAATTTGAAATGATTCAAACTTATAAACGACCTACAGTATGCATGCCGAAACAGTTGCTATGATAATGAATGATATCAAATGAATTCATGAATGTTATGCAAAACACGTTTTTATGATTGCTTCCTATCATTACTTGTTAAATAATTGCCGTGCCCAAACCAGGGAATGATCCAAATGATGTGAAAAACCTGCGACCTATCTCCTTGCTTTGAAGTAGGCCTTTGCACCGCCTTTAAGCTCTTTGAAAGAATTCTCCTTAAAATAATTTCACCACTCATCGATGGAGCACTCCCCACTGAACAAGCTGGCTTCATGCCAGGAAGAAGTTGCTGTGAGGAGGTCCTGGCCCTGACAACTCAAATTGAAGCAGGCTTCCAGAAGAAACTTAAATCTGGAGCCACTTTCATTGACCTAACATCAGCTTATGACACAGTCTGGATCAGGGGCATCCTCCTAAAAGTAGGAAATATTATAAAGTGTAAAAAAAACTCTACAACTTTTTGATTCTATTCTCTCCAACAGAAAGATCCGGGTCCATATTGGCGGAAAAAAGAGCAGGCCTAGATTCCTTCACAACGGTCTTCCTCAGAGCTCTGTGTTATCCCCTATACTTTTTAACATCTACATGTATGATCTATCTCATACCGGATCAAGCAAGTATGTGTATGCCGATGACCTAGCGGTCTTACATCAATTCACCTCCTTTACCAATCTAGAATCAACCTTGAATACAGACCTGAACACCCTGGAAGAGTACTTTAAACAGTGGTACTTGAAGCCAAATCCAACGAAAACAGTGTCCTCAGTATTCCACCTGTACAATGCAGAGGCGAATCGACAACTCAACCTTTCTTTCTGTGGAAAAATGATAGAGCACGAGCCTCACCCAAAATACCTTGGGGTGAGCCTGGACAGAAGCCTAACCTATAAAAGGCACATCATCAACCCCTCCAATAAAATTAAAATCAGAAATAATATCATTTCAAGGCTTGCTGGAACAACCTGGGGATTGTGGTGCAGAAGTCCTAAGGTCGTCTGCACTAGCCCTCGCATTCTCTGCAGCAGAATATCGTGCCCCTGTCTGGGAAAGAAGTGCACACACTAACATTATAGACACTCAGCTAAACTCTACCATGCACACAATTAGTGGGAGAGTGAGAAGCACCCCTCTCTCCTGGCTGCTTGTTCTATCTAGCATTGCTCCACCACACGTACGGAGAAGACAAGCCTCGATTAAGGAATTTAATAAAGCAGTGAGCAACCCACTCCTGCCCCTACATCAGACTCTCATAAACTCACCTAGTCTACGCCTCAAATCTAGGAAGCCTCTCTGATCCAATGACGAACTCTCTTCAGCTGCGCTGCCATCAGTATCTAACATATGGAGAGAACGCTGGTCCAACAATCTACCAACAAACGGCTTCCTGGTAGAAGATCCCTGTGCTCCGCAGCCTGGTTTTGATCTTCTTAGGAAGATTTGGTCATCCATAAACAGGATCAGAACTAGTCAGGGCAGATGTGGCTACCTTCTACATTAATGGGAGCTGTCAGATCACCCTTAGTGATTGTTCTCCCGTGGCTCAGACGATTACTCATATTGTGTACGACTGCCCAAGGCGCCAATTTCACGGTGGTGGCCTACAGGACATCCACAAAGTGACGGATGAGGTCTTAAATTGTCTCTCCAGCCTTGGCCTTGACCTGTAGTTGGTGTGGCGGTGGTTATGGAGGAAACAGAAGATCACGGTCCCGTCTCACCACGAAGACGTTATTCCCGTAGTCACTCTCATAGTCCTCGTCATGGTATCAACAGAACTCCTCCTCATGCTAGAAGATGATGATACAATGTGAAATGGGCTCCCCTCTAATGGATCAAGTTTTCCCACACAAGACACAACTGCGCTCTAATTAAACCTAGGATACAGCTACATTTATGTTGTGAGAACATGCAGCCTTGTCATACTTGTTACAGTAGGACGATAATTGCCCCTGGCTTGATTATGACAAGTTACTTTTGCTTTATTAAAAAAAAAAAAAAAGTAAAGACTTAGAAAGCTGGTTGTGCCTTTTATGTAATGAACTTTTATATGTTAAGATTTTCATCATTTGTTGCTGGAAATTGTGATTCTACTCTTCACTTACCAGTTTCATGTAGCCATAAGCTTAAATAAATAAATTACTTGTTTAACAAAACTCGTGTGGAACAAATTTTAAAGTCCCACGATGTCAGCATTGAGTAAGAGCGACCTAAAATAAGTGTTTTCGCGAGCTTTTAAGACATTTATGCGATGTTTTAATGCCAGTAGATTTTATCTCTTTACATCTATTGTTTAATTTTATTTTGCTGTTTCAGAATCTTCTTCCCCTAATTTTGAAGATGATTTTTTGATTTCATTTTTTCGTTTTTTGTTAACAACGTAAAACTTTTTCTGTGTATAAGCATCTGTTGTTTTCTGTGGCATCGAATACTTTAAATCTGAAATCACATTAAAACTTCCGAATATATCGAAATTATTGTAGTCTTTGTTAGGAAAGTTTAATTAGGTATGGATTTAATTTTTACTTTTTGATCCTCCTGTTTTTTTAGTTTGTAGGCTAACTCGCTAGAAATTAATTTCCCAATTAAATCACAGTCGGTGATTTAATTGGGAAATTCAGTTAGTTTTCATGTTAGTATTATAACGCAAATTCAGTTAGTATTATAAACGATCCACGGGATTTTGATCATAGAATGTGTAGGAGAGTTTTTCTGTAACAACCTCTTCTGGGTTAAGTGATACCATCCTATATTCGTTAAATAAGTAAAGGAAGCATAAAACGATTCCAATGAAACGTCTTCAGTTTTTGTAGGTTTTGAAAAATCCACCAATTACATTCCCAATACTAGACTAACTGCGCGGATATATATATATATATATATATATATATATATATATATATATATATATATATATATATATATATATATATATATATATATATATATATATATATATATATATATATATATAAAGCAATCAGTTTACCATCTTTTTTGCGCGCATATAACCACAGAACATCGGAAATCCTGCAAACATAAATTAATAAAAGTACCATATTTGCATGTTTACAAAGCAGTAATGCATTCTACAGTATGTATCAATGAAGTATTAATAAACGTAGTCGCGTGATTTATTTAATCTTGTTTCCGTTTAGTTAACGAATCACGAATAAATTGATCTTGCAATAAATTAGGAACGTACAAATCAAGATGGGCCAGCCCATTGCATTTTTTAGGGGAGGGGGTTCAGTACGTTTTCGTTGTGATTTATATTATTTTCTGTTTTAGACTTTTTTTTAAAATTAATTTAAAACTTTCATTTAATTTTTTTAAAGGAATATTTAAGTTGAAACTTAATTTTTTTTTTATTAATTAAAATTGTATCGCTAAAAATTAAAAGAAGATTCCACCAGTATTTGCAACTGAGAGTTAGTTTTCAGATACTGTGAATAACACATGATTGCGCGCAGAGTCGTTCAAATTGCGCTATGAGCTCCTCGTTAGTATCGTGTTTAATAGAATGATTATCACCGATTTATTATTCATAAGTGCTTAGACGTGTGCCGCTCACCTGTATATATATTATGTGATTTGATCCAATCTTCTCTCATGCATTCACAAAATGAAAACCTATATCATAGATGAATACAATCTGTCTTGTCATTTTTCTATTT
This sequence comes from Typopeltis vanoorti, assembly GCF_054136105.1. Taxonomy (NCBI): domain Eukaryota; kingdom Metazoa; phylum Arthropoda; class Arachnida; order Uropygi; family Thelyphonidae; genus Typopeltis; species Typopeltis vanoorti. The sequence goes on along the minus strand of NC_143562.1, from coordinate 65,402,801 downwards.
CCTTAAATAATAATGAAGAAAACAAAGTTGAATCTGTTTAAAGTATACATTTTTGGTCGTTTTATAATAGAAATACAATTTTATTAATACAGACCAGTATTTTACAATAAAAAACATATATTCAAACCTACCAGTTTCGCCAGCAAACTGTCTGGCTTTTTCAAGGTATTACGGAGATATGAAAGTTAGTAAATGCAAATTAAAAGGAACATAAAAAACGTTGTAAACCAAACTAGTATCTATGGTTACACGTTTCGCGTGACAGAGATGACTTATTGTTCTTATTCATTATCACGCATGCGTGTTTGTTGTAGACTTGTAATGTGATTACTGGCTAGCTGTAGTTCAGATTGATTGAGAGAGAGGATCAAGTTTTTCCACGAACTGTTTAGAATTACATCCTGATTTCTGTTGAGGTTTCCGCCGGTTATTAGTACTATTGTGGCTTCCTTAAATACACGATGCCTGTAGTCGTCATCGAGATATAGCATGGAGCTGTTTTGCCAATCTATCGTGTGGTTAGACGTGCAGAAATGATGTGCTAAGCCGGAAGAGATGCTTCTGTTGTGGTTTACATCACCAACATGTTCTTTTTGTCTAATTTCTAAACTTCGTGAAGTTTGTCCGATGTAGGCAAGACCACAGGAGCAGGGAATGTAATATACTCCTGGATATTTGTAGAACGGAACTTTATCTTTTGGAGATCCTAAAACTTGTCTGATGTTGGTGGTTGGTTTGAAGATCACTCTGATGTTGTGGGCTCTTAGTATTCTTGCTATTTGATAAGAAATTGACTTGATGAAAGGTATCACTACAGTAGAAACGTGCTGATGGTGGGATTCTTCTTGTATGGGGTTGTCATTGTATAGATATTTTTTGAATGAAACTGGTTGGTTTGAATATATGTTTTTTATTGTAAAATACTGGTCTGTATTAATAAAATTGTATTTCTAAAGTTGAATCTGGTTATTTTAATTAAATGTTACACAAAATAGATGTGAAACATCAGAACAGAAGGAAGCCGTTCGCACCTCATTCTAAAATCTTCACACCACAAATGTTAAGAAAAATAAATAATCGGACTTGTTGACATTATTCTGTACTGAAAGAACAACAGCGCCCTCTACCGATGTTTGGCTTGTCGAGTTGTGATGTGAACATTATTTAATTATTACTGTCTCATATATAGCAGTTAGTATTTATCTGAAATTTATATTTTCTGCTAGTAAATGGCTACCACATGGACTGACTAACAGAAACTGACATATCAGATACATCATAGGCATCTAATGCAAATTTAAATTATTATATTGTCTAGGAAGATCTATAGGAATAAATCGAATAATTTTATGGACACTGGCAACGGAAAGACTTTGAGTTTGTCTAACGAACTCAGTCTTTCCGTTGCCAGTTAAGAGGAATGCTGTTATTATGTAGTCTTACCAAATAGTTTCAAGAGACTCAAAATACCTCTACAAAAAGACAAGCCAGAAATCAAGCATTCTTTATGTAGATATTCGATTTTTTTTCAAAATCATTCACAAAAAAAAAAAAAGAAAATGAAAATAACATTCATTTGTAGGAAATCAAACCTCTTGGTACCTTTCGTTTGCCAGTATTTTTATAACCTCCTCTTCTCTTTCTATGAATATATATTAATGGCTGTGTTGAATAAAGAAAATTACGTTTAAAACCCTTTTGGAGACCGTAATTGGAGATGTTGATTATTAGAATGCAAATTTCACCACCGTTTTTAATTGCACATCTGGAACCTTCTTTGACTTGATACTCTGTAATGGGTTAGAAATATGGAACTGGTTCACAGAAAAGATTAATATATATTTCTGTTTAAATTTTTTTTTTCCCATCTGATTTCATGGGAATAGTGAATATGTACCATACGGACGACTTTCTTAATAAAATCTCTTAAAATATCTGAATAAAAACCACGCTTTTTTTTTGTTAGTTTCAAAAATTATTTTCACAATTCATGTTTTTTTGTTTGTTTCAATTTAAACTCACTTCGCAATGAGTTATTCCTTTAGGAAACTTTTTACACTGTCTGTGTACACAGAATGATTTAATAATAATAAAAAAAAAAAGATTCTTTACAAAAACCAATGTTTCTTTTGGCTTAATGGCCAGGATGAAACTTCTTGGTATCATTGCAGCAGCTTTCGCAATCGACCACTGGAGTTCGTTGTCATAATCATTCCAGAAAACTAAACCATTCTGAAAATTATTATTATTTTTACTAATTGAAAGCGTTCAGTATGTTATTGGCATTCCTAAAGAGAATTATTTCTCCTCCTGTTTTCTAAAGACTAAACTAAGCATCTTCCAAGACATGTATCAAGATATTTGTCTTTTTTTTTATTATTTTTAAAAGACAACGTATAAAGCTAGCATCCAGATCCTCTGCAGGAATCGATCAGTCTGGGCCTGCAACTGCCACGATGTATTTTATTAACTGCTATATCACCAGCGGTTGTGTGCGTGATGCCTGTTCTTGTGTATGCGCTTGCTCATAACCATTATATATATTTCAAATGAAGGAAATGATTTAGGGTATCTCCTCCCACACTTCTCGTTTTTCTAGATAACTTGAAACAAATGAATAAAATGATCTCATCGGCCACCTAACTTTACAAAACGTTTTTGTGGTTTCTCACTTATTGTTGCACAAGATTTATGCATCTTAGTACTGGCATTTAAAAGACAAACTTGACTCGACTTCCAATAAAAAAAATGTATACTACTACTGCCACAATATTCTTATCTCACAAAGGATATATAGCCTGTTTAGCCGTATCTGTAGCTAGTCATCTGCGCGCACACACATACCACTTCTACAGACACATTACTCCTCCTCGTGTGGCCTTGAAGAAAACTCGCCGTGGTGTTTAAATTATTGACCGTGCCAGAAGTGATATTCGTTTTCTCTCTACTACTTTTTTTTTTTTTTTTTTTTTAAATTCCGACCTGTGCTGACTTATTCGGTAAATCTTGTTGAATATCGCTAGGAGTTGATTTGAGTTAGATTAATAAAGATTGTCGAATACCGACTTTAAAATCAGATATAGCTCCATTGATATTGCTCTCTGGTTTTTTACAATTAGGATTAAGATTTCTTTCCATTAATGGCAACTGGACTACGATTAGGAAAGAAATGTAAACAATAATTATAAGACACCGGTCTTATATGTGATCATATAAGACCATATGTGAACTACAATGTCACCACTCTCAATCTTGAAGGTCTTAGTCGTGATGACTGCTGTCAAAAAAAAAAAAAAAAAAAAAAAAAAAACCATTGCTTGAAAGTGAAAAATAATTTTGCCAAAAATAGCATTCTTTTATAAATATAATTGTTTTGGCTTCGCTTGTGATGATTAATCTGTGCTGTTTTATTTATACAGAGATGAGATCATCCACTGTTCTAGAAAAATGAATCATACATACGTTTCCGGTACACACCCAAAGTTTTTGCACGGCGATAATTCATTGGTTCACTAAATTGTGGTCCGTTTTCAGAAACAATGATAAAAAGATTCTCATGAAAGCTCACCTTCTCTTTCGTAAGTTCTTTTGGATAAGTTTAGAATATGCAAATTGTTTTGCGACACCGTTAGGGTCATAAATATTCAGTAGGCGGGCGTTGTTACTTACAATAAAGACATTTGGGAGCATTTTTAATATGGCGAACATAATCTGTTTGTTCCTTGCATATTAGCAATGAGAGACGGGCGACAGGAAGAGGTTAGGGGAGGGGAATCTCTTTTAACATCTAACGTACTGCAATTTTAAATGTCATGTTTATAGACCAAGTAATAAAAGCGGTTAAAGTTGACGGTTTATTCTGAGATCTTCATTTCTGCCCCAAAATAAAAGAATCGTTAGATTCTAAAAACTGTAATGGCTCGTTTTGGGTTGTATTTCACTTTTTTGGAGTTGAAATAAATCCAGGGAATAAAAACTCAGAATAAAGTGCTGCAGTTGGCTGCCAATTAGAGATAATTTCATGATTACGCAAATTGTAAAGTTGCTTATTATAAAGATCTGTATATAGATCTTTATAATAACAAGCTTTGCCATACTTTTTCTCAAGAACCTTCATGTCTTCATCTGATTTTATCTTAATTCTTCCTTTCTGTTTCTGTTTTTCTTTCCCCCAGAAATAAATTTCAAAATCGTTCTAATTACTGCTTTATTTGCTACAGGAAATGTCCCTTTGAAAATATGAAATATATTTTTAACGTCGGCCTACAGACAGCATATTATATAATGAAATATTGGCTTACTAAAGGTGCCACTGTTAATTTTATAATTATTCTATTATGAAATCATTCATTCAGCTCATATGTAAGTGACTGAATTTTAGAGATTGCTGGTGAACTAAGTTTATTTTCGTACAACAATACTGTCGGGAAGTTTCTGTGTGATTTTCTAAAATACAGGATGGCCCATAACATCACTAGATTTTTTTTAATTATGAAAGACAATATCACGTAAAAGCCTTCCATTTCGGCTTCACAAAGACGAGCCCTTTCTACGGAATGTTTCATGACTTATGGATGACCCTATAGTTAAATTGTAGATAATTTCTCGATTCAGTAATCATGAGTGAATTAGTTCTGTTGTTTGGACAATGAATCCTGGTTTATTTATAAAAACTATTATGAAATATAACAGGATAGGTAAATATTATTATGGTTTATTATTTGACACCTCCATGGTGTCCAAAGACTCATCGAGGAAGGGCACCTGCTCTACAACTATCTCCACAACTCAATCCACCAACTGACGTAACTAGTATTTCCAAAGACAATCACAAACATCTATGCCCACCGCGGGATTCGAACCAGTATAATTGTGAAATAGCAGAACAAGTCACTCATATGAGTATATTATTGTTGGGTCTGGTAAGATCGTGTTGTATTAGCTAAGTGCATATATTCTTCTTGTCTCTTTTTTTTTTTTTTTTTTTGAGGGGGAAAGTTGGGCTCTCTAGAGGAAGAATGTCTTCCAACTCAATCTCATTAAAATGGCTTATGTGCGCTCGCGTGATCAGAATCAAATAAAATTGCAGTCTTAATAAAGGGGTATTAAACATTTACGTAGCTTCCTATGCATTTCTTACTTAGCATATTCTGAAGAATGACTTGTGTCCTTTAGTTGAAAAGACCCTAGTTTGAACTCGTCTAAAACGCAGCATATAAGGACTTTTTTTTGGCTGAAGATGAGCAAGTCATTCTCATGTAAAAGTGGCAGGATTTTCTTTCTAGAAACTCTGGTTTTTGCTGTCTTCAATCTAGCCGGATAACCCAAGCAATTATCAGGTCATATATATTCGCATTACTTGTTTCGGCATGATGTTAGATAAGTTTCCTATTTACATCAATATTTCTCCTTCTCCTTTCACAATCATTTGTACATGCTAAGTCAAAACATATTCAAAATTTTAAAACGTTTAAAAATTTAAAACTGTTGATAAGAAAATGAAAAAAAAAAAAAAGAAGTAATATGTTTATACCCTAAAGCTAGTTCCAGAAATCTCCAACCACCGATCGCGTGTGGCCACAGTCTGAATATGTCTGGTGAACTGAAAAGCACCTCACTAACAGTCAACTCGATCGGAACGTGTTCTCTCAGAATCGCCCAGCGTTATAAACCAGCCCAAGGGTGTAATTTGAAGGTAGAGTTTCTTGGGCCGCATTCTTTCGGAGATACAGAATTTGGTACGTGGTCGGCATGAAAAGATTTTCTTCAGTTATAGAAGACAGTTTACAGAAGCGATGTCAGGGCTTTTTTTTTTTTTATATATATATATATACGTACTGTATATTGCTATTGCTTTTGGGTACATACCGTCTGCTCTGGATTGGACGCAATGGCTGCTGAGTCGAATAAGTTCTAAGTTTGGATACTGAAGTGTTTTTGTATTACCGGTTGTGAAGTCAAGTTTTATCTGGAGGGGGGGGGGGAGGGAACTTCCTTTGATGCCACTCTTATGAGGTTTGGTAACGATTCATGTTTGAAAAATGCACAAGTAAGACAATTAGTAGTTGTATCAAGCTCATTGTTAATATTTTAAAATGTTTTTACGCTTGAAAATATTTTTTTTTTCTTTCATCACGAACTATTTCATGCAAGTGTACCTGCGCTGTCAGCACAGGTACACTTGCATGAAAAAAGTGAAACAGGTACACTTGCTTTCATTATTTCTGTATAAACATTTATAGAAAAGGAATGGAGTCCGAGAGAGTGTTTGCTTAGAAATGAGAGAGAGAAGTGATCCGAAAAGAATTCGAAACAAGTAGGCAGTAACATTTCATTATTAAAGGGTCCCTGAGGTAAGGCTGTCAAGTTGCGTTGCTATTAGACAGTCACCGATAGCAAGCGGACGTGGTGTTGATCAGTGTTCGGTAGTATCGGTTATTTTGTTGTTTCAGACTGAATTCCTGAGGCAGTATTCCACCGAATCTCGTTATATGCGTTTCACAGGTTGAAAATTCTGTTATGGACGATTGGTTTAAATTGGATACTCGAAACTGATCACGTGATAGATTTAAATTCTATCAGCTGCAGTGTTCTCCTGCTTTTGGTATTTGCCTTGCATCGCCTGTCATTCTTTATTGAATAACGAAAAGTCAAGCAGAGACATCATTCAGAAGTGCAGTTCCTTCTGTTTGAAGAAGTCTGCGGAGTAAACAGACGTCCACGTGCCAACGATAACAGTGCGGTAATTTAATTTAGCTATTTTAATCAATTCACGTTTAGCTTTTTATCGTTTACTTTTTTTTTCTTTCAAAAAAAAAATAAAGAACTGCTACTGCAGTATTTAAATTCCTTAAAAATTATCATTCTGAATGGCACCAAGTTATTTCTTTGAAAGCGCATGCGCGCTCAAACAGTCCGTAAAAATGATCTGCTAATGATATTATTTTTACCATGAGAATTTAGTTTTCTAGAACAATCGTACACACATGCGCATATATATATATATAAAATCATATATTTTAAAATTGTCTACAAACTTCACTTGGTAGCCCGTCGATGGCTTAAATAACTTTTCTTTTTGACTTTGCATGCTCCATTAGTTTAGAAGGTAACATTTCCATATCAGGCTTCATCTGCTGGTCCTTTTCCGAGTGAGCTTGCTAAGTCGCTTTGCTTTAAATAGTCTTTAGTTGTGACTGTCTTCATTTACTTTTAGATTTTTAATATTTATGTTCTTTCCCATTGCCGTTTGAGTGCTATTTAAATAATCTTAACTACCTATTTCAAGGTATAATGTAACCAAGTGAATGGTTCTTCCAGATGAAATTATCATCTCTTAAATCTAGATGGTTTCAATTGCTAGAGATGTTAGTTGTGCTGCGCCTTTAAATTGTTTCCGCTGTTCATCCAAAATTTCGGGCACGTCATTATCATTTACACTTAATGATTAACTGAAACGGAAGCATGTTTATGTAGGTTCTCGCAGTGTTAAATTAATTTTTTAAAAAACAAATGCGTGTTACTGCTGCTGGATAAAATTTGTAATATTTAAAAACTAAGAATTTAATGATAAATCCTGTTTAGAATATATTGACAAAATTCGTCGTGTGTGCGTTTCAATATTCTTATGTGTTATAACTCACTGAAAAGTAATTTAATATGTGTGTATGTATATATATGTATAAAATCGAGAGTAGTTTCTTGCAAGTATTAAAACTGCCCAATAATTTTGTGACATCTCCAAGACCTCATCACCAGAACACTCCATCAACCCACCGTCTCTACTGCTTAATCCTCCATCTAAGCACAGCAGCACTAGTTGCCACCTACCGCTCGCTATTAGTAAATTGTATGGTTTCTCTGGTCCGTTTGCGTGTATGTGGGATGAAAAACTCATTTCCGAGGGGTGGGGAAATTAAAACAAAAAACACCGCTGCATAAGATCAGTTAACTTCTCTTCAACTGAAAAAGCCTATATAAAGATTCCTCGTCCCACCGAGAATCGAAGTCGGGTCTTTTCTATTCGAAGGGGTCGAAATATCCTTCATTTTTCCCGTTGAGCTACGGAGGCGTTTTTATTTATCAATTTTCATGTTTGCACAATTTCTTGACATTGCTTAAAGTTCTTGTAATCTGCACATTGCTGCACATCCTGAAGATGCTGTCTGTCATATAGACAGCGAAACATATCGAAGAAATATATCTATTGTTAATAATAATAATAAAAAAAAAGTCTTGAGTTAAAACCTGGTTACTTGTTAAGTGAAATAAAGGATGTTTTGTCAAATGATATTTGGTTTTCAAGGTTTCATCGTGAGTACGTTTTTTTTTTTCTTTCTTCTCTTTCTATTACACAACATAATTGAGTAAGAAGAGTTCGTGCCATTACCTGTGTAAGAGTGAAATAATAATAAGAATTTTCTTTAATGGCCAGTTTTTCGGATAATGAAAACATGAAATATGTTAATTTAGAATCTGTTCTTAATAAGCTTTTTTATGCAGTCCTCTTTTTTCGTGAATTTTTTTTATTACATTCGTTACTAAAGAAAATGACTGTTTTTCTTTTGCGGTATAGAATATTAAAAATATATAATATGTGAATGAATTGTCAGTAAAAAATTTTGCCTTTTATCCTACGAAATATTGTAAGATAATAAAAGTTTGTTGCTTCGTAAATCAACGTCGTACTGATTGCATTGGACAATACCGGATCACTTGAACGTGACATTTTATTGTTACACTGGTATTAAGACCTTCCAAGAAGGTTGATAATAGCTGTCAAGGAAAGTTCTCTTTGTTTTTAACCTAAATACTTAGAATTGTTGTCTTTCCTTGAAATTTCTTGAATTGTCTCTCACTGTTTGATTTGTTGTGACTATACGCCATGTTTTTTTTTTTAAAAAAAATATTTCGCTACTAACTTATAAACGATATTTCTATAGAAATATAAAATTCCACCGTTGAACTTTAAATAAATCAATAACTAAAAAATTAATTAGCAGTGTTTTATATATAATGTTCAGATATCAGCTTTTATAATGTGTTCTCGGTTATTATGGATAATATTTATTCAATTATCTGCAATATGAATTTCATGTTACGTCTACAAATTCATCGGCATGTCATATTGCAGTTAATAATATTGACTTTGTCGTGAAGTGCTCATAAAACAATAGCGACCAGTTATTCTTCGAGTTGATTGTGAAAGAAAACACTTCACATCCACTGGCGATTGACAGAGACCCTAAAGGAAGTGGTTGACAGGGTGTGGACAGAAAGGAAATGAGTTTTAGCTTAGCGGAAAGGATAAGGAAACATGGGTTGTTAACAAGTAACTTTCATTAGATGTAAAGTGTATATACTATCACTGTATCGATGAAATTAAAACAAGCGGAAACGATTAGCCAGTAAGAGGACTTAAAATGGCATTGACTGAATTTCCGAGAATTTTTAATGCTATAAGAGGTTACGGGGAATGGTGATGACTATCTGGTTGGATTATTATAAGAATGGGTTCCTATGTTTGCTATTTGGATTATGAAATGAAGGCTCTTTGACGGGGACAAATGAGTGCGGAAAAGCAATAGAAAAAACATTCCCTAAAAGTGGAAAGACTTGGATTCGAATTCTGTCCAGGATGCAAGAAATTCTTTAGACCTTTTTTTATATAGCTGAAGGGGAGTTATCTAATCCATCTTCAATTAAAAAGCCTTTATAAAGATTCCTTTCCTCCTACTTTTAAATCAAACTTGGAATTTTTTCCCAGCCACTTCAGTTTTTGTTAAGTCAGGCAGTGATCTCCGCGATGAGTCTGTCATTTAGGGACTTGAAAACATTCATGCCTCGTTGAAATATTATCCCAAAGCCAGTCTGCTGGAGAGCTGAGACACTATCTAATTGTCCAGCCAGACCAGCTATGGTGAATCAATTAAACTTTGCGTTTCATAAGGATACCTTTCAGCGGTTTGAAATTCTAGAATTTTAAATTTACGTTTAAATGGGTTGTGAAATCCTAGCATTTCAAATGTTAACTAATAGGGATTTGTGTACATAGCCGAATAAACTGCGCATTACAATTGGTCGTTCAATTTTCTGTTTCCTGCAGATGAGACAAGTAACTTATTGATTAGTTTCGTATTATTAACGCAGCAAATATGAAATTTCAACTAATGATCAGTTACTTCAGTAGCAAAAGATTATTCTGATATTATATTCATTTGCCTCAAATGACGGCAACACAATTAAAACTATAGTGAAAACAAAAACAGAGAGACATAACTCATCAAAGTTTCCGATAAAAAGTTGGAAGAACAGAATTGAAAGAAATAATCGGATTTTAGATTAAATTGTGAACAGGGCGGCTGCAGTAGTCGACAACAGCAGTCCGTTGATCTTCTAGCAATTTCTAAGTCACCCTAATTAGCAACATACCAAATACTTTTTTTGTCTTACTAAAAAAATCATAGAGAAGCTGGTAAAATTTTTTCAGAGAAAGTTACCATGGTTATAATAAGTTGTCCTAGCAAATAGAAGGGAGAGACTCCAATTAAATCATTGAGCCAAAAGTATGTCAATCTCTAACAATATTAATTGGTATGTGCGAAGAGAATTGTGGAGTTGTAACATTACAAAAATACTAGAAATTGTTTTGGGTGATAAAGATTCAACAGTTGTTGCTTGTAATGGTCTGGAGATGTTTTATTTTTAAAAAATTGTTTTCGAATACAGTGGTGGTCACACAAGTGACTAACTTACATGTGGCAATACTTTAGTCACTGAATCGACATGATCCACCCTTATATTTGCCTACTGGTCAGCAAATGAGTGCGTCATATTCACATGTAACTATGGCAACCGTTTTTCCATTTGCAATGAAACACTGAGACATGCCCTGAAAGAAAAACGTCATTTCGCAGTAATCACCATGTACTTCAATCTTCTGAGTGGGTGGGTTTTTAAGAATCAGGCAACGTACGGTAACCAGGCAACGCTTAGAATCATTATCTCTCTCTCACACTCGTACACAGCGAAAGAAAGAGATTATTTGCAGACGCATATCGCTTTCTTAGTAGTAGAATAACCATGACAGCTACCTTAATCTGTCGAGTTGTAGTTTGCCAAACAGAGCATGAGCAATAAAATTTGTTTTTCTCTCTCTTGTTGCATCAGTAGGTGTACTCAAACTTCAAAGAAATTCACGTTTACACATATCTATTCATTGCTTTCAGCTAGTAGTATGTGATTTTGGCGAGTTCAAATAACTTTTAATGAGTTCCTCCCACGTCATAATTCAAAAGTAGTTGAACAAGATACTTTAACTGAGTATGCTTTTATCCCTTTGGAATAGTAATAAAATAATTGAAGTATATCATGTAAACATTGTGAATACTGTCCTAACAAATCTGCTGTTTTTGTAGTGAGTGTTATAGTTAATATTTTACAATTCTTGAGATCACCTATATGCCCAACTATGATTTTAAATCCTGCGACCAAAATTTTTTATAACTACTGTGCGCTTACGAATATTCTGAGACCTAAGGATATATATTTAAAAAATAATTTTTGAATGCAGTTATTGAATTTGATGCCGATTTTTATTTCTTGACTAAAAGTTTATATGAATCGTCTTCACGCGTTAGATATATCTGTTGCGACCATGACTTCATCTTCTTTAATAGTGTATTTTAGTTCAAATTAAGTGGATATTGAATCCAACATTACTTCAAAGCCGAATAGAGAAACTACAAGAGTTTCGTGCCGAATATAGAAATAGAAGCTATAAAAGTTTCTGCGGATCCAAGCGTAAGCAAACCTTTTATGACAGGGGAAACTCGTAGTAAAGGTGGAGTAAGATCTGATCACTATCCTTAGTATTTCTCATAATGTAACCTAAATACTCGGGTATTTACATCTGGATCTGGCTCCCACTGACGAGACCTCAACAAAGGTCGAAACCGGTCTGGGTAGTGACCCCCCCCCCCCCCATAATGTATAACATCATGCATTTACGCTAGGAGATGTGTTTTACATTATGAAAAATACTAAGGAAATAGTGATCAGAGCTTAATCCACCTTTACTACGAGTTTCCCCGGTCATGAAAGGTTTGCTTACGCTTGGATCCGCCGAAACTTTTATAATTTCTATTTCTCTATTTGGCACGAAACTCTTGTAGTTTCTCTATTCGACTTAGAAATAATGTTGGATTCAATATCCACTTAATTTGAATAGTTTTACATCGCCGAAGTGAAGCCATTTGGCTCTCTTTTTTCAGTGTATTTTAGTCTTCTTCCTGTTCTCTTATTCTTTGGTTCCACGTGTTCAATCCATTTTATTCTTCGGGTTGATACCTAATTATTTGTTGCTTGTATTTCACGTTGTTTTCTTATATCTGTATTTTTTTATTTTATCTAGTCTAGTGTTATTTACTATTTTTCTTAATATTTATTAAGAAATATGCTCATTTCACCTGTGTTTAACCATTTGTCTTGTTTCTGCATTGTATGTCATAATAGGCCTGATTACTGCTTTATAAATTCTGGTTTTCATCTCTACTCTGATGTTTATTTTCCCATATTGTTTCAAGCATCCTGATATTCTTCCAGATTTTGAAACTTGTTTTGACCGATGTGGCATTCCTTCCTACTTCAGTTATATACCAAAATAGTTGTAATTTGTTCGATAATAGTACCTTCCAATTCTAATTTTCATCTTTGTGGTTCTTGTGATATTGTCATACATTTTGTTTTCGTTTTTGATATCTTCATATTATATAATTTTGCTACTTTATTAAATGCATGTAGTAATATTTGTGCCGAGTTTCATTTTCAGCAGTTAATAGTACATCATCTGCGTAACATATGATTCTTATTATTCTATTATTTATTTCCACTCGTGAATTTTATTAACTTTTTGTATTATTTCATCCATTATTATATTGAATATAGTTGGGTTTAAAGAGTGTCCTTGTCTAAATACTATTATTAATTTGTATTTCTTTACTTATTTTTCCCTTGCGTTTTTATTATACAGCTATTCTTATCATATATTTCTTTAATTATTTGTGTTATGTTTTCTGATACTTTTCTTCTCTGCAATATTTCTATTACATCTTGAATTAATATTTTGTCAAATGCTTGTTCCAGATCTATAAAGCATACAAATAGTTTCTTATTGTATTCTGTTGTTTTCTCTATCAATTGTCTGATTATGAATATTGCATCTGTTCATGATCTATCTTCTCTGAAACCTTGTTGTTCATCTAATAGATTAATTTCCTTTGTTATTTTATCATTTAGGATTCTTATTTATTAAATATCTCATTAGTACTTTTAATGAGATTTAATAAATTTATCCCTCTATAATTTTCTGGGTACCCCCCCCCTATTCTACTGGAACCTTTTTTGTATTTATTATTTGGTTGTATAGTATATTTAAACTCTGAATTATAATTTCTTTACATTTTTTTTTAATAATTCATTATTGATATTATCTAGACCTGGTGATTTTCTATTTTTCAATTTTTTTAATTGCATTTTCAATTTTTGTTTCAGTTGGATTTATTTCTTCTTGTTTTTTTACTTACTTTGTTCTATTTTTATTTCAACTATTTGGTTATAAAGGTGATGAATTGTACATGATTAATTTAACTGGTTTTTCGCAAATACTATTCCAAAAATGAAAAACATGCAATCCAACGATTTATTTATTTTAGAACAGTATGAAATAGATTTTCATATGAAGATAAGGTTGTGGTATAAAATGAGGGATATTGGGATAAAAACTCAAAGTATTTATTGATAATTCTCTTATTTCTTTGCGTATTTCCTTACTGTTATCTCCTTATTCTGACGCTGATATTTCGACACACAAAAAGTTCATGAAAATAATCACTAATAAAAAGCAAAAATAAATATCGAGTATCTAGCATTAATAATGCTTTTTTAAAAGTTAGAATATCATGAAATACTTTTCAAGCGATGTGTTTGCTGTTCTGTGAGGTGTCACTTCACCAAACTCGATGTCAAACATGATTATTTTCATTATTACTCTCGCTGCTACAGTTACAGCGAGAACGGCTGTGCACATTACTACTGTTATTGAAGTCCGTCTGATCTGGGCCATCCATAGATAAGGTTTTTATCGCTTCTTACTGATTTTTCGTTTCCTCTTTTGTATGATTTTACTTCCTCCTGTAACTAAATGATTTTAGGTTTTTCTCCGTTTTAGTTCACACTGTCAATATGCTATTTTAAGTATCTCTCGACGTGGCCATGATGCTGTTATAGGTATTATTATTCCAGTCATCTGTAGCCTAACGAAAGATTGGAGTTTTTTTATATGTTATCAAACTCAACAGAAGATAGTTATGTGAAAACTTTCGTTTAAGTTCCTATAGTATTCAGTTTTTGGAACTACTTCAAATTGTTTACCTTTCAGTCTGTTAAAAGCCTCTCTGGCTAAAATCGAAATAACGTTTCCAGTTTTCATTTGACTTAATTAGGATATATTTTTTTTAATGTGGTACACGAGAAGTTTGCTACGATAGTTTCTTCCAAGATAAGACATTTTCGAACATTGTTGGTAAATTTTGGTGTTTCTCTCTTCAAATCTTAAACTTAGTTAACCATCGCAATGCTTAATCATCTAGAAAAATATTGTTAATTCTTGTCTGCATTTTTTTTTTGTAATACAAATATTTCATGCTGTTATTGGTGTCACAAACATAATAGTCTGTGTCCCCCTGTAGAAATTTTGAAGGTTTACACAATAGCCAGATATAATAAATACAAATCGGAATAAGCTCCTGGGGAGGGTTTCTTACATTTTCACGTTTGTGGGATTTTATTTTACAGATTCTGTATAGTTAGGCCAGCCAATGCTATTTAAGTTCGTTTCCTCAAGTTCATTCAATGACAAAGAAGGTCATCCTGTCTTTTCGCTTTAGATATCGTATCATTCATATCAAGGATTTAGATAGAAACTATTGATAATTCTCTTTAAAGATTACCCTGTCTTCTTTTTCTGATATATATTAAATATATTTCTTATAGTTGATTTAATTTCTTTTATTACCGGATAGAGTACATATATTTCGCCCTTCACAAATTTCATTTCGGTTGTTTTTTTTTACATTTTTTTGTTTACCTTAATCTCATTTGTGATTAAAAACAGTGGATAATTTTTTTTAGGATTAGTGGAACATCCAACAAAGTTCGACCTGGTTTTTTTTTAAAAGGAAAATGTTCAACGAATAAAGCAATGTGAAATCTTAGCGGGAGGATAGAATATGTAGAAAACACAGAATGTGTTTATCTAGTTAATCGGCAATCTTATTCTGAAAAAATAATAAAAAAAAATTGATTGGAGTAATTTAGAAATATTAGTCGGTTATTTTCGACTTCACACAAGACAGCAGCAGTAAATGACAATAATTATTATAATTTATAAAATGATAAATAATTATTCGTTTTGTTAAAATTGGCACTAATTCTGTTGGTTGAATGCCACGATGCAGTTATTAACTTTCACAAGTGTATATTTTGAAAATTAAAACACTTATCTTACGGATTCTACAAGGCTGATATTAATTTGGTACTTGCTAATATGCAAAATCTTCTGTTCTTTTTTTTTTTTTTCTTTCCCTGCAGTTGCCCTTCAAAGATGGTAAATATTTAAAAATTACATTCTAACTTTTATATGTATGACACTTTCGGAAACTCGCTAGAAATGATGCATTAAATGGGATGTCATGGAAAACTAAAGATACGAAATGCCACATTAAAGCAATTATCTGTAGTAAAGAATATAAATTTTTCAATCCTTTGACAACTTTATTAATCTGACAGGACATTTTTGCATAAATAAACATTAGTAAACCGTTGCAAAACAAATATGCAAATTATATCAATTATAATTATTTTAGAAAAAGAAAACTTTTTGACTGCGGTTAAAATAGATGATACGGTTATCTTATGACTTACGCTGATAAGATAACCCTAAGAGAGTAATTTGCAAATAAACTTAATGAACTCAGAACGATCTGTTTTCAGTTAGATTTCATTTAGCTGAAAACAATTTGCATATGAGACTGAAGATGAATCAATATATAATAGGAGAACTAGGTCAGTTGGCATGAGTTCGAATGCTACCGTCGCATGATAATTACAGAAGGGGAAAATTGGCTCCATGAGAACTGCATTATATAACCCTTACGATTCTCCTATATCATAGGTTTTCATCCTTTTGCGGCAGGGATTCACATAAAGAAAACAAAACACCTAAATTACGTTCACTCAGTTCCGTTTCGACAGTCAAAGCACTTCGGTGACGATACTCTTGTTACACATTTTAATTTTTAAAGAATATGCACAGGTATCTGATTTTCTCCTTTGCACGTCAAGACCATTAGCCTATTATGTCCAATTAAAGCTATGATAGGAACGACTGTCCTATACCACTTTTGGTTATTCACATAATTTTCTTAGCCACAAAAATGACAAAATATGTCGAAATGATGTTATATGGCTAACTGCACTCTGGCTGAATGCAAGTTAGTAAAATCTGAGAATTAGGACACATGCAAGAAGCTGCCAAAAGTTCAGTTTTCGGTTATTCTAAGTGAATTTTTATTTACAAAATGATCCCATGGTATTAATCAATACCATCTTATAATCTAAATTTCATTATTAAGTTATCGAATCGTTCTAATTTTGGTTTTACTCGTTCCACATGGGAAAGTTACGTACGAGGGTGGTCTGAAAAGTTCTCGACCTCGACCATAGATAGCAACACTATCGGCACGATTTATTTATTTTTTTCTAAATTGGTACATCTGTCATAAGCATCCATGTGAAATTGCAAGTCATTCTATCAAGTGGTTTGTTTTCTACAGCTGTCTGAAGCAAACGTGTTGTCTGTATCCCTTGAAATGAATAAATTTGAGTATCATGAGGTTATAAAATTCTTTGTAAAAGAAGGCTTAACGCCAAAAGAAATTCATTCGAAGTTCATAAAAGTTTATGAGCACTCTTCTCCTTCGTTTTTGACAATTAAACGTGGTTAAAACGTGGCCGTACCAGCCTTGAAGATGATTCATGTGAAGGACATCCAAAAAAAAGTGTAACAACACCAGAAATCATTGATCAAATGCACAATATGGTATTGGATGACTGGCGAGTCAAAATGCGTGAAATTGCTGAGACTATAGTCATTTCAAAAGAACGTGTAGGATATAATTTGCATAAAGAATTGCAAATGAAAAGGCTTTGCGCAAGCATGGGTGCCACGCTTGCTCACAGCAGATCAAAAACGCACTCGTATGAAAATCTCTGAACAGTGCTTGCAGCGTTTTAACAAGAATAAAACTGATTTTGTACGTCGATTTTTTGCTATGAATGAGACTTGGATTCACCATCACATGCCAGGATCCAAACAAAAGAAAACAGTCGGTTCCATTAGCAGGAAAGGTCATGACATCGGTGTTTTGGGAACATCCACCCTATTCCCTAGATTTGGCTCCCTCTGACTTCTATCTCTTCCCAAAACTAAAACTCTTCCTCGCTGGTCAGCGTTTTTCTTCGAATCAAGAAGTGATTGTAGCACTAGAGGGATATTTTGCAGATCTTACTGGGAACCACTACATGGACGGGATAATGTTGCTGGGGCATCGCTGGAATAAATGTATTAGTCTTGAGGGAGATTATGTTGAAAAATAAAAATAATTTTGAAATTATACATTTTTTTTTTTTTTCATTGTTATACCGAGAACTTTTCAGACCACCCTCGTCAAACAAAATTATCTAGAGTGCATAAATCAACATGTAAGGAAATTTTAGTAGTTCGTCATAAAAAGTTTAATTATCGCATTCTGATATCATTCGTTATCACAACAGTTGAATCTAGAACCGTTTTCATAAGTGTTGGACAGAAAATTTTTTCAACCTAATTTTGCCATTCAAATCGTCCAGTTGAAACGACTAAACAAATTTTAATAGTTATCGTAAATATTTACCAAATTTCATCAACGAATTATTGTTATGATTCAGAATCTTTTTGCCTGTAAAATAGTTCAATTAAAGTAGGGGAGGGGGGAGGTTTGCAGTAGAATTCTGTGTATTGTGGATATTTCCTTACTTTTTTGGGATATGTTTGCGACAAAGTTAGTTACTTTATTCAAAGAATTTTGACTAGTGGTGCTTTTGTAAAAAAAAAATCACACGAATGTGTCAAAAATAAAACGTTATAACGTGTTTTATTAAATTTCGATTCATTTTTGACAAAATTATGCTAGCGTATAATTTTGTTTAAGCCTACTATTGCCACGTCTGGTTCAATCGAAACAGAATCGATATTACGCGACAAATTTTCTAAGAGATCCTATTAAAAACTTAATTACTATGTAGGGAATAGGGAATATTGATATCACTTCGAATTGTTTTGTCAAATAAAAATATTTGCGAGGAATTTTTCCTCGCAAATATTTTTGAGTTTTTCAAGTGATAATACTTAATGTAGCCTATTTCATGTACAGGTTTTCATCCCAGAAATCCATCCTGCAAAGCACGCATTATACTGAATTAGAGTTAATTGCTTGGGCAGTAATTCCACTTAAACCCAAGTATCACCGTTGGATAGTTACATGTATTTGAATAACATCATCACAGCCATCATGGCAGTTATCCAAACACAACGGTGATATCGATAATTGCAAATGAAACTGATCATATATATATTTACATGTTGTGTTCTATTTATAATAAATGAAACTGAAGTGTTTATTCTGTCGTCAGTGTGGTCGAATGGATGTGTTACTGGACATGAATTAGCTTTGTTAATATAGTTATTGGTTCAAGAATGTAAAAAAAAACACAAAACAAATCCTGTTATGATTTCACTTTTGTCTAAACGACTGACATATTTTACCCTTCTCTTCTTACTGTACTGGGGTTATTTTCATAGTATTACATCCTTTAAGTGCATATGCAATATTAACAATATAATTTTTAGATAATCTTTAGAATTTTTTATTTTTTTTATTTTGTGTGTGTGTCTTTAGGGGGATATAAAGAATCATTAAAAAAGTTCTGTTTGGATTAACCGAATGCATAGCGTTAATTTACTTGAAGAATTGTTGAATCATTCTATATTTTCAGGGCCTCATTTTTGCTAGTCTCACTTCATGTTCTCTGAAACAGAATTGCCCTTTTTTTTTTAATTTCTTTTTTTTTTTTTTTTTGATGAGGAGGGGAAATAAAGAACATCTTTCCTTTGATAACATTTTGTACGATACTCTAACGCATATTTTGATTTTATCGGATAGTGGTGGTAGGAGATCGTAGCATAATAATGTCATCCAGATTAGTGATTCTGAAGACTGTGTTAACCATTCTACCTAACAGAGCATATCCCTCTAAGCGTAAGTATTTTATGTTTGTATTTATATGTGTTCATGGCGCCGGTTTGCCTTGTTTTGAGGGAAGACAATCCTTTACTTTCGTATAAAAATGGCTAACTCAATTTTAATTGAAAAGCGCTGGTAACGGTTCCTCGCGATAGAGACGGGATTTGAATCCAGATTTTTTTCTAACCAGAGGACTTCCCGAGAAATGATTGAGTTGCTCATATAATGCGTTTAAAGAAGCGTCGCCAGATTCATAAAAGTTCATTAACGCTATCATGTTCATACTGGTGTCGATATTCTAAAACTTTGATCTCATGAGATATAATTACTATATAATCTTGACTTATTCTTGCAGCGATACGTGTGGGGCCGATTTTATGAAAAGTTGTAAGGCTCTTAAGCAGTACAAGTGAAGCAAAATATGTCCTTAAAAATGAAATGCAAGTATTCGTTTCTCTGCAAGTATTTATTTTTCTTTGTTTATTGTAAATATACAGTGTATATTTTTAATTTCCTTAATTACAATTTCCTAATATTTCCATTATTTGGTGTCAGTACATTTGTTTAGATGTTAAAGACAGTTTGTTGTTGAGTATAAAATGTTACTATTTGAATAACGATCTGAAAACAGTGTTGAGACTTAGAATTTCATGAAAGGTTGAAATCGTAGTCAAGATTAAAACATAACATTCATATAACGAACTTTTGTTTTAGTGAGAGAAAAGATTCCTGGGTTAATTGTTATTGGTCTCATGCATAATATCTTACAACAATATATTTAGATTATTGTTTACAAAAGTCGAAAAGATACGTTCAGCTGGAGCAAAGAGACTTTTTGACGTTCTAAATTTGTTTATTTGCTTAGCCTCTCTGTTTTCTTAGAAACGTAGGTCTGTATATTTATGTCCAAACAATATATCCTAAGTGTATTTATTTTAACATATTAGAATATCGCGGATCTCGGTTTTTTTTTTCTTCTTCTAAACCTTAATTTCACACTAAAACTTAATGTCAACGCGCTTCTTAAAATGTTACGACAAAAATTCTTTCGCTGTTTTTCTTCTCTATGTTTGCTCTAATGTTGAAACGTTAATTCCTTTCTTCCTGTTTGCTCCCAAAGCGTAGGGTACACTTCTCACGCAATTTTAGATTACAGCCGTCGCATAGCTCAATTTTCCCCCGTTACTAAATAATTGCCGGAACACAATATCTTCCGTTTTATGCGTAATAAAAGCGAGAGTGAGCATAAACATACGTTTGTGCAATAATTGAACAAGCAAAACGTTTGCATGCCGTAGGTGTGTCGAGCTGCTAATAGTTACCAAATGCACCGTGAGCAAATAATAAAAAAGCGATTAATTTGCGTTTCCTAGCTCTAAAATGGAAAAGCAAAGGAGGGGGGGGGAGGCGGTAAGCAAAGGAAGCCTCTTTTTTGCTTGTTTTGACTGAAGGAGAGAACAAATCCATGTACTAGTAAACTTACTTGTCTTCCGGAAATAGTGTGATCTTGTTTTCAGAGCAGAACGTTTGCGCTGTCGGATGGTATGAACTTTGCGTACACCTCTATCTCTCGGAGCTGTTTTGATGCACTGTCCAAGACCTAGATTTGCACGTTAACCATAAATTTTACTTTCTTGGGAAATATCCATTGGTGTTTTTGTGTAGTAAAAAAAAAAGCGAAGAAGAGAGTTCAGATTTATAGAAGTTTTGCATTCCCAGAAAACTTTCTTTGTACACTGTGGGATTTAAAATCCAGTTCTATTTCTTGTATTGATTCGTTTGGTTTAGTTATGAATTTCCCTTTTTTGACGCTAGAGATTTTTAGTTCATATCTTGGACTGGACGCTAGCATTCTAACCAAAGTTACATCTGATACCTGGAACAAATGTTGTAGATTGTCTTATTGTTTATGAATTTCCGCCTATTTACATTCAGATATTTCTCCCAATGGAACTGGAGATTAAAAGCACTCCAGTATGCTTTATTAGAGGAACTTCTGATACGGAATACAATTTTACGCACAAAATGGCATTTCGTAATACCCGAAATTTCTATTTTGTATTCTGAAGATGGTTCGGACATAGAGAAATTTTTGACGATTACGACCATAGCTGAATATACGCCTGAAAGTTAATTACACTTCCAGACTGAAAGAGTGACATTATTATTACATACACATTTCAAATATTTAAGAAAAGAAAGTGTCTCTAAAAATATTTATCTTTTGCTTAAAAATGCCAGTTTAGTATCGTGTTTTGTTATGCATGGGAAAAGGTATGCGAAGATTCTTTTTGCTTAGTTAAACATATGAATTTTGAGTTTATTATATTACATTATTTTGCTATATTGGTTATAAACTTAGTTAACGCTACTGATACATTATTTCACTGGATGTACATTTATTTTTAGGATCTACTTGGTTTTCATAAATATACATTTGGAACTGATCAGTTTTTCGTTCATGAATAAATTATATCGATTTTTGCTTGAATAATGTTTACATGAATTGCCACATCTCGATTGTTACAGCTTATTGTAGTGCATATTTTGTGACTGGTTAGTTTGTGTGAGAGAGAGCTTACAAATCATATTAAATATTTGCTAAACTGGAACTTTAACAAGTTATGTTTGACGTTAGTTGAATTGCAAAAAATTTATACATGTGTAAAGATTTATTTCAGATTTTTAAAATTCAATCAGGGAACTTCAGAGATGCATCGTAATATGGTTTGTACGCAATAAACTTAGAGAGGATGAAATTTTGGTGATGACAACAATTTTGATGTCACCACCAAAACGTCGGTTAATGCCGACGTTTTGGTGGTGACATCAAAATTTAGGAGAATTTAGGAGAATGAACGATTCTCCTAAATAAGTCTGGAAGATTTTAAGGTGGGAGGACTTCCACGAAAAACTTAGTTTCTTAAAAAGATAAACTTATGTTTTTATAGAATTTATCATTATTATGTAAAAAAAGTAAACATAACATTTAGAAAGCATATTTTTTACTATGATTGTACAACCGACTTATTTTACTGTAATAAACGACTTACTTTACTTCTACTGTACAAGGCAAGTACAGTAGAAGTAAAGCAAATTGAAGTTATCTTATTAGTGACCCTATTTATTACAGTTATTCTGGGCCAAGGTTTGTTAAATCATTTGGGAAGTTACAAATTAAGCACGATTTTATATATATATATATATATATATATATAAGGCTAAAAACCTGAATAAGATATTCCTCAGGCGTAAGAGCTAAAACTAGTAGACAAACAGTAAACATTAACACAGGTGACAACCACTATATAGATATAGAAGAGTCCGACTATTTAAAAAAAAAATTTAATTATGCTAATTATGTTGCATTGTTCAGTACGTTGTGCATGTTTCACGCATTCATACACATATTTGGTTAATGATAGCTGGGATGTATTCCGACAAGTTGATATTTTTATATCTTTTGGATCCAGTGCCATTTCTAAGGATTTCCAAATTCTTCTCTCGGTTATTCATAGTAACGGTGTAATTTATATTCTATAGCTCAGATACTTTCTTCAATGCGTTGTACGATAGATTATGTTAAGATGCCCTGCATTCGTACCATAACTTATGAACATCAGCATATTTTAGTGAATCATATCGAAGTTTTTGTACATCAGAGTAGTGATCTCATCCTAATAAAGGGAATGAATACCGTTTTAATTTTATGTTCTCAAAGTATTTTTGCGAGTTTTATGGAAGAATGATGAAGTCTCTGCTTTCCTTATCATTAGAAATATCTATAATCTCATCGTATGTTGGTTAAGACTTGAGACATTACGTTCATTGTGTAGCCATCTTGTTGAAAAGTGTTTTTTTTTTTTTTTTTTTTTTTTTAAATATTGGAGTTCTTTAGCTAATTCATCCTTGTCAGTAATGAGGCGGTGGGATATATATATAATGGAGAAGAGGATATTTTCTCTAGGAATATTAGATTACCACTGATACAAAATCGCTTCTGCCAGTTATAAGACAGATAATCTCACTTGGGGAAATAGCGCTACACAATGATGGGAAAGCTTAAGGCGTTGAGCTTTCCCATCATCTGTAGTAGATGTTTCGAATTAATTTGTATTGTTTGTGCAGATTATATTTTACTTTTAAGATTCTTTTGCTCTAGTAAGACTATTAAATAATATCTTTGGATTTCAAATAAAGTATATTAGAATATCAGACATGCGCAAACATTTCAACTCACGTCTTGTGAGTTTTATAGATGGGACTCCCCCCCCCCCCCCCAAACACAAAAGTTTTGGGTCCCAGAGACTTTCATTAGACCCAGTAAGCTCTCGCTTCCCCCATTGCGAGTTTCCCGACATGGTAATTACGCCACTGATAAGCCGCTACCAATTGGAAGCGTTTTCATCCTCTCTAGTCTCGCCATCATTCCGAATTTTAACGTTCATCACAATTCATTGTATTCATAACTAGGCACATAACCGTGTATGAAAATGCAATAAGAGATTACTCAGCCCCCCTAACGAAATCAGCAGACGCTTGTAGGACCTTTTAAAACAATTTCGAACTAATACTTTTCTCAAGAAGATCATGTGAAGTATGTATCAGTCCGGACATTCTCAGCAAACACAAGAAGAAAATGTACGCTAAGATCCTAATTGTACCAACTAGAAAGTCAGCATCTAACGAATCCTATAAAGCCCTTCATACAGCATAAATGAAAGCAAATAGACCGTGATCTAAATAAATGAAACAATTAAATATCGTTAAACTGAAAGACGAATAATGTGAGTGGACAAATATTTTCATTTAATTTCTGGTATTGGGACCACATGTTTCTAAACAAACAGATTTATTAAAATAAACAATATAACCTGACAAGTTTCGTTAAGCTATCAGACTTACGTCGTCATAAATGGAGATTTAATAAACCACAGAAATATTCGTGTTCATCTAGGTAAATATTCTCTCCATCCTTTCGACACACCATTGCTGTCCTTATTATTACTATACGAAGACTTCCCAGAGATATTTGTGTATTAGAATGAAAAAATTCATTTTAATACGGTAATAAGTAATTGAATGCATATAAAAGAACAATCAATTCTTCCATTGGAGAATAATAAACTTCCGGATGGGTTCTGTTTTTGAAGTGCACTAAAAATAAAGAATAAATCCTTGTGAAATCAAAGCTTTATTATTACTTTGGTCATAAAAGCGAGTGACGTAATTCATCATACTCTTCATCCGTAGTGATTTTCTTGATTATGTAATCAAGACTGAACCGCTATCGATATTATTCTGTCATTCATGAAGTAGTAGTTTATAAGATAGATTGAAAGGGTATTCGTAGTGGTAATAAATAGTAGTGTGTGAAGAAACAGTTCCATTGAATGTCTGCTAGATATATCGTTTCTTAGCTTGTTGCTTCTTTGGCAGATAAATAACCCCATTCTTGACTGCTTCAGGAATTAATGAAGCACTGTATTATTTTCTGACCGTTGGTAACCAGGACTTGGAATTAGTAAACATAAAAAAAAAAAAAAATCCTTCCAAACCATTTATCAAGTACCATGGATGGAGGCCGCAAAGTAGCCTGCTTTAAGGTATCACTTCTGTCACAGGCAGCTTACGAATAATGAATAGCTGTCGTGAGGCAGAAACACAATTATTTTATGGTTTAATTGCTTCTACGTGGTATTTTTTTTTTTTTAATTTTAGCAAAGCTTTTAAGTTTGCCTATTTAAACTATAGGATACATTTGACTTCTTTTTACCGCAATTTCAAATTTAAATAATAGTTAAATGCATTAACAAGTTCTATGCGCATTTAATTTTTTGATATTTTGGAGATATGTTTGTGAATATCTTTATAATTGGCAATTACCTTTGGCCAAGAATGCACAAAAGTTGGCGCCTGATGATTCATTTTAGATCCGCATAAAAGAAAGGACTTAACTCGGGTAAATATTTCCAGGATGCATCATGGCGTGACAAAGGTTTTGAACAATAACAGTAGCCGAAATTAGATGTTATTTATTACTATTGAATGTTAAATATGAGAAAGAACATATTTTGAATACTTGTCAAGATACCTTTATAGAAAACAGGTTTTCCTGAGTTATAAACTGCTGTGTAATGTGAAACGCAATATTGTACTCTTCTTCTCTGATAATCCAACGGTGAAGAATATAATACGATGCTAATCTAAAAGTTTGACTAAGAACAATGTCTCCAGGGTTCTCTTATGACCTGTGTGATTAACTTCCTCTTCCATTTACGTGGGCCAGTAAATGGGTACGTTCTTTGCAGATCGTTTTATTAAATTGGTGCTTATCGAGATCCAATGTTTTCATATAAAGTAATACTTTTATTGTACTTATATGCTCATGATAAAATAGTGTATTATTTTGAGAAATAAATTTTAGCTTATTTTTTATTTTCATGAACGTTATAATTTTTTGTTGGTTAATTTAATTGGCTGTTTCAGTTGCCATGGCAGAATACCAAATCTAATATTACAAGTTGCTTCAGTATTGCATTTATGAATAAGGGTAATCATTCTTTATAGCAACCCTGATATCGTGTTGTTTTTCTGGAGAGTGGGTTTATCCTCCAACTTTGACCAAAACATATTCTTGAAGTTTAGGTAGAAGCTGCTCAGTATGTGTGAAATCAAATGTGATGTATAAATTTCTACATGACGGAACTTAGAACGAATAAAATCACGTTGTGATGGATGGAACTATGATAACCACACACACAGCCCCATATGATATTGGTTTAATACTTACCGAGCAAGCTTATGAGTTCTAAAATCTCGAGCTCGAATATGAATAAAACATATTCATAAAGTTCTGGATAAAATTTTAGCACCACGATGGACTTGTCTTTCCTTAATATACACGAGACTGGCATCTTCTCGTGCTGTATCATTCCAGTTTCTTAAATGTAATCGAACTGTTACTTTGTCAGATCAGTTAAGGACCAGACCAACATTATTGTCACGAAGCGATTCGATTTAATAGCCGAATGCAAATAACTGGTCATTCCTTGGGAGGAGAAGAATATAAACTGATTTTTTTCTATCTTTTTCAGCTGTTGCATCTAGAGTTATTGCTTAATTTACTCATGTTTCGATGTGATCCTCATTTCTTTGTTATTTGTGGTTGCTCTACGCATAAAATTTCGATCCGAATGTCCTACAGTTGGAGTATATCCTCTCTAACTTAGACTCATATTTTCAACCCGTTTGCCTTTTCCCCATTGATCTTTTTCGATTGCTGCAGCTGCGAATGGCTTTCGTTATTAACTTTGCTTTGCCACACAGAGATCTGTGTATGGGCTTCGTCTCTCAGCTGCGTGACGTTGCTAAGGTTGTGAGTAATGTCAATGACCCTTCTATTGTTGCCATCTGACTTTTTACGTGGATATTTTTCTATGGCAGGTTGCATATGTGGCATATTTGCGATTTGATTTTTGAGATTAATTTCTATTTATTCAATGTTTCTTACTTAGTTGTTTTAAGCTGCATAAAAATTCGTCTATTATTTATTCATCGGGTTTCAATTACGTCGTTAAAGGTCTCATAATGTTTCACAACTCTGCGGAGATATCCGCTAAAAATATCCAGTAAAACAAATATTGCAACTTTTATTTATAGCAATCTCACCCACACGAAGCCTTGCCCAGCCTTAATGCCCCTGCTCACGATGACATTACTTATCTCTCTTAACTAAGAGAACTTGACTTTCTTGCTTCAGATGTTTACGAGCAATTTTATGTGGAATTTTCTCATACATTTTATTACTTATTCTGTCTATTTCTCAGCATGTATCAGTTGGAAGAATCAGCAAATAAGTTTCCTTTTGAAAAATAAAACATTTTATTTATTTAAAAAACGTGCGCACGCACACACTTTCTTCAAAGACGAAACTCTTGAAAGCTAAAACTTGTCGAACGATGTACATGTTTTAATTTATAACAGAATTTATCGCAACCCTGTGATTATCAGTTATATTTGCTGGCATCTTATCTTCATTGACGCATTCCGTTTACTTACTGTTCAATGGAAAGAATCGGTGTGCTTTGATTTGTTGTCGGTTCTGAGCTGATGTAGTACTGTCACTAATATTATTACTCTTTTGGAAAGAAAGAAATTTTCTCCTTTGTCTTCATCTTATCGCCTTCGCTATCTAAATTACTTCCTTATCTAAATTCGTGCTCTCTCTATCGCCGACACAAAAACCCGTTTTTACTGGATTGAAGAAAGCACAACATGATAAATATGTTAATCCACTGGGAAAAGAAGATGGCTTAGCTGAAAATTTGTTTTTGTAACGATTTTCTTGAATGAAATGGGCCATAAACAATTAACGCTATCTACTTTTTTTTACGCTAACAAACACGTTTTACCTATCGACTATGTAAAAGGTTTCGGAATTGCTACACGAAAATAATCTGCGTGCTTGTTTTGAAAATAGGATGTTCTAAAGGATGAACGTGACTTATCCCTCATGTACAAAACCATTTATTGATTTATGGATTGTTGTCACTGACAACAATACCTGAGGTTTTTTCTTACCCGATTTTGAAAATTGTATTTTGTCCTCTTCAGCTTCCTGAAATTCAGTTGGTTGGAAGATATCTTTAGCTCGTGGTATATTATCAGTGCCGACACGGTCGGTGATAATTTGATGGTTCTGACGACAATGACATGAGACGTTCAATCGGGTGTGATCAATATTATAGATTCCGTGCTTAGTGAAGTAAATACTTTTTATATATATTTATGCGGGACAAATAATGAAATACCGACGCAAATAGATACCAAGTCAGATTATATTTACAAAAATGAATTTATCGATAACATTTGAATTTTGGAATATTAAACAATCGAATTTATTTTAACGGTTGCATTTGATTTCGTTCACTTCAGGTAAGGTATGGGTTAACTTTCTTTGACCTCAGGTAAGGTGTGGGTTAATTTCTTTAATTACCACACAATTCACGAGTTAGTTGATTAAGCACACCTCTTTCCTGTTTATACGTTCATTAGGTTAATCTGTATTGATTTGCTGTTGGGCCACCATACGAAAGGCAGTAAAGTAACGCATTGTCTAAATACCCGTTCTTTGCTGGCTGATAATGTAAGATAATGTATTTTATCTTGTGAGATAATGTATTTTAAGCTGTGGTTTGATCATAAGGTTTTATTTCCTGTTAACTGTAAGACAGTAACACAACAACAACAAAAAAACTATGCGAAATTATATATTACAGTATTAGACTAGACTGCTGAATAATCTTGTTTGCCATAGTTAGCCATATTATGTTGAATTTCAACATTATAGTTTATTGATATATTCTATAACCAGTTTCTTAGCAATTGCTATTGTGGTCTTCTTATATAATCCTTACCGAATAATTAATATCTGTGAGTTAAATCTATCTATTGTGCTTATTCGCAATTCATTCTTTCCCCCACCTCCGAATACACACTTCGGGAACTGTGGATCCCTTGTAAACACATTTGTTGCTATTAAAGAATTACACGTATTTTAATACTGAGCTATTCATATTGGTGGACGGTTATTAATGGTCCTAGGACTCCTTTCGGGGGATACAACTAGACAATTTCGAACGTTGGCCATATTGTTTTATTCTAACATCGCTACACTTCGTTTGTCATGAAGTTTCCCCACTAATGAATTTACCTTCACTGTTAACTATCTTTGCGATTCGTCAAAATTTTTCTGATAAAATTTTGGTTGGATGCTTACCGGAGTAAAATTCTTAGTAAAATTATCCTGATAATTGGATTTCAATCCTGCCAGTTTTCAAGGCATTGAAACTATTGAAGAAAACAACCTTTTCTAAATGTTTTCGAAGTCTGTCGGTTATATGGATCGGCCTAAATAAGTTAGGTTACGATGATAATCCTTAATATCCCAGGACGTTTTGTGTTGGTTTTATATGAAGGTGGTATGGTTTAGGATTTTTCCCCTCCAGCAATAGGTAAAAGCCGCCCAAGAAGAAAAATCACACAATTGAGACATAATCTTACACTGGTCCAATATCCTAGGTTGCTCCAGCTGTAATTATAAATAATTATAACCCCAAGAACCTGTGTGTTATTTCTTTTCACTCCTTCCAAAAAGCAATAATACTATTCAGAGTAAAATTCTCTCTCTATATACACACACACTATCGAATGGAAGAATAAAATGCATTAATCGGAACTTTTTTTTTTTTTGCCAAAATGTTCAAAATGTCTTAATTTCACCTTTCATTGTGCGCTGTATATTCATATATAGGAAATTATCGACGAAAGACCCATTGATTATTTGGATGTTTCAGATTAATGTCATTTAATTTTTTAATTAAAGAAACATAGCCAGTTTATTAGGTATTTTCTCCCTTATTCACAAAAACTACCACTTCGCGAGTGTCAAGCATTCGTTTCAGCTATAATAAAAGAGTGGGCAAATACGATTACAAGAATCGTGCATGTTTAACAAACGACAATTGGTCAAATGTCCGTGCAGTGCTTGGTCTGCAAATGCAATGCATTAGATCTTGTTATCACAAATGAGTTACAGCACGGCACCAGATGACCTACGAAGTGCCACTTCCGTTATAAATAGGCAGTGCATGGAAGCACTTGATACAGTCGATAATGATTGACTAGTCCAGCTATTTGGTTCCAGCTGTCTCATGCTGACAGCAGGACTGAGTCTGTCGTGCCAGTTAGTAGCACTGCACAGTGTGAGAATGATTTCTTCTCTATGAGGTCTTCTGATATTCAGAGAGCGAATGATCCGAATGTCACAGTTTACTTGACACTTAGGCAGATCACTTTCATCTCTTAATGCTTACTGTTTATTTATCTAGTGGTGGTTACTTCAAGAAGTATAATATGCAAGGGCCTTATGATAATTTCGAGCAGTTCATCATTCCGGAATGGTCCAGGAAAATGAGGATCAGCAAACTCATGATGCTTGGACGCTGTCACTGAATCTCATCATAATTGAATATACTGTATCTGGCATTAGATAGTCGCTCGTGACAAGGCTTCTCCACAGTTCAGTCGGCTGCATCTGTGGAATGTAATCGATTCTGTATTGGCCAGCTATTAAATCCCTATGAAACACTTTAAGCATTTTGTCGAAGTCCATTTCCCAGCAAATTAAAGCAGTTCTCTTGAATGAAGGAGGACTGCTACTCGCTATTGGGCATGTGGATGCCTAACAGACTGGCCACTCGTTGTGTGGACAATTAAGTTTTTCGGTAAATAAATAAAACTACGTAAATGTCTATGCTAATTTGGAATTCATAAAGCTAGCGCCCTACAGTCTTGGAAACATCTGGTCTTAAGTTTTGAGCACACACACACAGCGCATATTGTGTATTAATCAAATATAAATATTCCAGCTCCCGTCTCCTTTCAGTATTAAATAGCTAACTTTCATCATAAAGCGAACTTTACTAATTCTAAAAATATTCATCAATATGTAATTGAATAAACAAATCATTTATTTAACTAGCGAGAGAGATTCATTTTTCTCTCTCGGATTAAACAGATATTTTATTTATTCCCCATTCGTTATAACCGCCACCATTTGCTGCGTTTATCTTAGATATTTCCTTTCAAATTTTATTTGCAGAAACTATTCTGAAGAATTGCTCAGCTTTCGGCGATTTCTCATCATTGAGCAGCATTCATATCTTCTCAGTGTTGCGTTACCATGATTATTGATGTGCCACATTTCATTTTGCTCGTTTATATTTTTAACTTGCCTTTTATTTAGAATGAATATTTAATCCCTAATGTAATTTTCCTTCAGTGAACCTAAACATTAATCACAGTTATTCATTTAAAGTACAGAAGCAGATGCACTTATTCTTAAATTTGTGGTTACTAAGAAATTAACTGATTTTTATTTTCGTGATTGATTACTGTTCTGAATGAAATATAGAAACGTTAGGCATTGCCCTTCTTACAAAAGTTATGAAGGCAACGCTGAATCTATCTTAATTTTTCTATCTCTGCTTCCCACTTATTTATGTGCAATATTGCCCTTTTAATATAATATAGATTATTTTAACATCCCCTTACGCAGTGTAATGGATCGTCCTTCT
This sequence comes from Typopeltis vanoorti, assembly GCF_054136105.1. Taxonomy (NCBI): domain Eukaryota; kingdom Metazoa; phylum Arthropoda; class Arachnida; order Uropygi; family Thelyphonidae; genus Typopeltis; species Typopeltis vanoorti. The sequence continues at coordinate 65,371,261 of NC_143562.1, read as the reverse complement.
TTTGCACTATATATAACGAGTTGAATAAATTGATGAATGTACTCAACACTATTTATGAGCTTTGGTTTAAGGGGATTATGCTTTGTGTGCGTATAAATATATTTATATCTATACATACTTTGCATGACTAGACTTAGCTGTTGCAGGATGATCGAAATTATATTTATGTCATGGTTTCTTGTAATTTGTTTTGATTAATGTTGTTTCGACTTCATGAGCTCTTTCTAAGATGCTCTGATGTTAATTATCAATATCTTCAGAGAAAACACTGCCTTTCTCTTCGTTCGACACGTTCTCGTGTTCCTGTTTCGAAGGTTGCTTGTACGTTCAGCAGCAGATTACTATGTATCTACACTATAATCCTCTGTCTCCTACTATTATCCTTCGTTCAGAGTCGCCCATGTCACGATCATTGTATTATCATGCATATTTGAATAAAGTACATTGTCTCCCCGCAGGCATTTTCTACTTATAGCTTACACCTGACACATGTTCTAGTAGTCGGATGTTACTTGTGTATTCCACCTAATATGTGGATCTCTTTGATATTTTGATCACTGATTAAACGCTTTGTAATATACTTACCATCTCAACAAAATGTCATTTTGTTGCGAAAATATCATTGAAAGAAATATAAATCATTTACATTTTGCAGATGCCATTGTACTGATAGCATAAAATAATGGGAAAAAAATTAAAATCCAAAATTTCCTTGGCAGGAAAAAAAGGATTAAAGATTATCACAACTAAAACAAAATTTATGACAAAATTCAGATCAAATTGAACTAAAACTGTTTTCAATTTTTGATGACTTTATGTAGCTTGGACATTCAGCTAGTGTTAAGGAAAAACAACAACAAAAAAAAGGAAATAAATAGATGAACCACATTAAGAAACAATGCATTTGTGGTTATGTAACGATTACCTCTTAAATATTTACCTATATGCTTAAAAAGAAAGTTAACATGAGCTTTATTACCTGAAGCATGGGCAGTGACTGAAAAACAAGGAAGATAGATTGCCAGTGGCCGAAAAACCATGGAGGAAATGCTCCAAATAATAATAATAAAGGACAGCATTAGAAATAATAGAGCTGAATGAAATAGAAGATGTTTTTGAAGTATTCTAAGGAATACAAATATTGATACGGCTGACCATGCTAGTAGATTAACAAATGCAACATGGACGAAAGTGAAGTCCCTAGTTGAAACCAAGAAATGGAAAGATTGCCAGCAAACAGCATGGATGACGAATAAAACTCACTGAATTAGGAATGTCTATTCAAGTTATGGATATTAAGTATATCTATATTATTTGTATTGTTATTAAGTATATTTATATCATGGTATATAGAGATTCTCTGTAGTTTAAATAATAGCTACCATTTTTTTTTAATAATAAGCAGTTTAAATGACAAGTTTAAATGTAATATTTGAATAATATTACATTTATATTTAAATAAATTATTATTTCAGGTACTCTTACATTCAGTTGTTATTCGTTACCTTATTTTCATCAATTGGAAGAAATATTTAGAATAAGAATTCTTGCGCAGCATTCTGCTTGAATATTTACAATTTGTTTTCATATGGACACTTCGGTTATTTAATTATAGCTGTTAATGGTACTGTTCTCGAATTGTTGTGTAAGTGAATAGAAATCCGAGATGTCCTCAAATGCCACACCTCCAAGATTGTATGTAAACTCGGAGCATAACTTAGTCTAAAATCGTGGAGATATAAAATAATTTGTTTTAATAGTTTTGCGTAGTCTTGTGTAATGTAACTAATTGAAATGTCATGTAACTGATCCCTGTTAAAGACTATGAGAAGTAAATTCACAAAATCAGTTAAACCTGAATGTAATCTGTATGTATTATATATCTATTTATGATGTAAATATTTTACTACTATGTATTTACTTGTCATCGTTTTAATAAAATATACTCAGGAGATGGCAACACTTGATTGCTGGTCTCTTCATCAGTAGCCGCCTATAATTAGTCATAGACATCGGCCAGCTATCTCTGATTGGCTACTGGTGGAGATTGAACTGCCCACTCAGTCTCCAAAAGCTAGATAGGGTGCAAAGGCCTCGCCTACTCCCTCTTAGAAAATAAAAGGCGTTAGCCGATTTATTTATTTATTTTATAATAGTTTAGCGTAGAGACTGCATTAACTTCAGAACGTCGCATCTAAAACTTTAAAGGCAGCAAAACAGTTGATTCTAGTGCTATCGAAAATTAACAAATAAGAGCTTACCTTTGTCGCGCACCTTTGCTATTGGTAATGTAACAAACATTATGTCATCGGTAGTGAAGTGGGATACTTGATTATTTCATGTATCAACCCGTTCTGATAGTATTGCAGTTTGAAAACATCTGCTGACTCCGCGCTTATTCACAGATTACGTTCAGATAGTAAAATCAGGTATCCATTGACTATGGCACAATTCATATGGCATTGAAGTGACACATAAGTCGCACAGTTGTAAAAGACATACCACTGACATTCGTGGTAATAAAACTTTTCGAAAAGTCACTGCTTTATATACCACTAGTACTTCACTTCGGCCCTGCAATATCAAAAAGGCGCTACATTTTACTGTCCCAGAGGCCAACGTTGCCTTCGATTGCAGTAGATCATACACGAACTGGACTACGTGCAAATTAGTGTCAGGAGTGTTCTGTCCGTCGTGAACCCAAGAGTACTTCTATCATTCAGCCAGTTGTTCATCCTTTTTTAAGAAAAAAAGAGGAGAGAAAACGTTCCAAGCATATTTCTTGTTTACCACAGCTGTGAATTTCTGCAGCCAGTTATCCCTTACACTGTCTGCCATCATCTGCAGTTTGCACACACATAAACTTGAGATATTTTAATTCAGTTCTATAAACGAAAGGACTATAAAAAATGTAATAAAGAGAAATAATAGCTTTTACAGTGTAAAAGTTAACCAAGATTTGACAAGTTCTCGTACTTACCATACTTATTTAGCTTAAATAATATTAAAAAGTTAAAAATATATTGATTACAAATCAACATGCTAAATATATTTAATATATATTTAACAGAAATCGGACAACGTAGCATCTTTTTATTCGTGTGTTAATAGGATTAAAAAAAAAGATTTAAGAAAGCCTGCGATTTCTGCAATATGTAGTACTAATTGCAAGAGGCTTCATATGCTCACGATTTTAGATGATCATTCGACTGACAACATTATTGCGATCGCATCTCCACTTTGACAATGTATTTGAGCTAAAACGGCTTCTCGTAAGAAAGACAGCTTACTATCTTTAGTCAAGAAGTGATCGGGTGTTATGTCCACTGTACTGCGAGTAGCTCTTTCTTGATTTCATTACAGCGTTTTAAAACTTTGTACCATCGATGATTTATATGAACTCGCGTCTCTACTGGTACCTGTCAATGTTTTCTAGAAATTTTGGATGCTGGCAATTGTTCCTGTTAATCATGTCAATATGAAAGGAAATTACCTTCTCACATTTCGTTGAACTATATTTGGTTATGGTCGCGGACTACAAAATAATTACATAGGAAATTAAAAAAAAAAAATGAAATGAGCACATTTAGGTGGCAGATAAAATTCATATTCTACTTGTGTATAAGTTGAGTGAAGTCCGTGATTGCGAGAATTGGAGTTTTTGTTCGAACTTTATCAGTGGATGATAAAATATAAGATGCTTCATCTTATTACATTTTGTCATTAGATTGAAAATATCTTGAAAATTTTTTGAAGAAATTTTGCCCATCTCAATTTTTTCCGAACCACTTATTAAGAAAAGCAACATTTTAGTCTCCCACCTAATTAAGTGGGAGACAAATTTCATCGCACAGTGTGAGACCACTGTCCCGCTTGTTGGAGGTCTGAAGTGGCTTGAAAAAGTTCTATGTTTGGTCTTTAGAGCAGGAGTTCCAGACTGTGCAAAAATAAATAAAAATTATCAAAAAATGTGTGTATAAAATTGATAAAAATGGCAAAAAAATTCTTTAGCCCACCCACGGAACAAAATCGTACTATAGGTTTATACTAATCTTTCGTGGGTGGGAATTATATATAAACACAGCACTCTCTTACGAAAATTCAATTCAACCGGTTTGCGAGATAATTCATCTTCTGAGGCTTTCCCTCTCGAAGATGAAGTAAATTCACACCCATCAATATCGGTCCGATGTGCTGATTTACTGGAAACAAGAGTGGCTCATCAAACATTTCACACAGAGAGGAGTCATATGGTTTTGTTAGATCATTTTCCACTCCAGTATTTTGTATTATTATTAGAATGGAATTCAGTTAAGTGTGTAGTCATGCAAGTTGCTTTTGCCGCTGCACAGCATATTTGTGTGAAGCGTATAAAAAAAAAAAAAAAGGTAGCCATTAAATCTCCATTTTGTTTCTCAATGGATCTCTCCTTAGAATTACTTTGCGCGCACCTTCGATGAAGTTGAATTGCGATCAGATGTTACGTCTTTCATGAGCATTTATAGCGATTGCTGAAGTAAATTTCAGTTCATCAAATGAAAATTTATGTTTGCGATTTTGAAGGCAGACGGTTGTGAACTGTGATCGCAAACGGGTCTAATCAGGCGTGAAAACCGTGGAACTCCTTTGGTGGTAACTATAATTTTGTCACTCAGTATTTAGGTAACGGAGTTATTAATAAAAAACATTAATAACTCTGTTATTATTAATAAAAACATGAATAGTGTAATAAGATGATTCAATATGAAAGTGTTTTTGTAATAATTGCTTAGTAAAAATAAAATGTGAATATTAATATCGAGTTAAAAAAAACTGAACAGCGAATCGAACAAAATCTTGAGGGGTATGGAATCAGAGTTTAAAACACTACAGAAGTGTTCAGATTTATCCATCTATACTACAGATTGATTCATCCATTTCTTGGCATACAGAGTCATGCAAAGAAGATTTTTTATTTAAGTAAAAATGCGAATGTTGTTTTTCTAGAATGAAGTTTTACCAAATACGAGTTAATCCTACTCTAGATCATGTAGACTTAACATATTTCTAATTTGTCAAATTACTTAAGTATTTGTTGCTCCGCAAGTTATTCTGGAACTCTGGCCATCTATACGGATTTCAGTTGGGATTCAGAACCTCCACAGAAATTTGTTTTCAGCAGTTTCGATCGGGCTACTTTAAGAGGTAAACTAGGGTTAAAATTGATATAAATTAATTCAGATCACGCTGTATGGAATATAATAAAATTTCCGATTCAGGATGTACACAAAATGTTCATATAGTTCAGTTTTGGTTTCATTGAGATTATTTTTATTTGAAACATTTGAGGATGATTCTCCACAAACAACTTTTCTGAGGTACATAAGCTAAAAACGCTCATGGTCATAAATATGCTATTATATTTGATACATTCATCGAAATTATCATCAAAATTGCCACCACTTGACGTGTTATTCAAAGGATTCCATCAACTTGTCACATACATCGTGATGGTTCTCGCAAGAAACTGGAATATCGACATGGAAAATTCAACTCTCAGCATTTTCAACTGCATTGTATAAATAATTATAAGAGAGCCTTAACAAAAATATTATTTTATTGTCAAAACCACTTGCATTGTATTTTCATTATAATTGGACCATTTCTAGTGAGAAAAATACCAAAACTGCTCTAGGTCTGATTTGTAATAACGAATGGCACTGCGAGAATGCCAATTACGAAAACACTCTCTATAATAACTCCCTTATGAAAAATATTGTTGATTAATTTATCTTTTTTTTTATTTTTCCTGTTTTTAAAACGAAACAAAAAAAAATCCATCGTTACCCACTGAAAAATGTCCTACGCGGTTCTGTGTTAAAATCCAATTATTCAAGTCTCGTTAGGTATATATACCTGAAAGTTAAACGAGCTACACATCACTAATGCCAAGAGATGCTATTTATTTCTAGAGAGATCATTAGCGTTTCACGAAGATATAATCCTTCAGCCAATTCGTGTGTTAACTTTTTAATCCAGCGTATATATTCTTATTTGATAGATGTTCATCGGTGTTAAGGAAGTTCATGCTATTTACACACATAATGTTTTTTGATTTTAATACAAAAACTTTCGATTGCTTTTATACATCTTGGCCTCATTTTTAAGCACTATTTTAATATACAAAAAAAAATGAATAAAATGAAACTACTTCCAGAAATCTCTGCGACATTTTTGTCTTAGGATGCAGAACAAAGAATTTAATTGCAGTATTTCACGACGTCGTAATTTTGTAATTTCAGAGCATTTGATGGATAGCGTTTTAAGTAGTTCAGAAAGCCGCACGCAGTATTTTATTTACTGATTAATGATAAGCAGTTAGACAACCGAGCAAACTTGTCAACCGATAAATCCTCCTACAAAGAGGAAATACAAGCGTGCGATGTACAATCGTTATCTAAATCAGCAAAACAACACCATTGCCTATATCTCCGTTTTCTCGAAGAATTTGATTTCATCCGTCTTGAATTATCTCTCAGGATAGCGCTTAATAGATCTGCAAGAAAATCTGGTTAAATTCTTCCAAAGAAAATAGTTCCTGCCTCCTCCGATTGTCTAACTTCCTCAGCGTTGACTGATCAGTAACCGTAACCGATAGAAAATGTAAATATGGTTACTCCTGTTATGATCTTATCCGTTGTCTGAAAGATGCATAGATTTATGTATTGCCTGTGACAGGGCAGCTTCGAGACTCAAGCATAGTAAAAACAGTTAGGAAGTTTTCTCCCAATTTTTCTTCCCCCGAAACACGCAGACGACCTGTCTGAAAACAAGAATATGTACATTTGACAGAAGAAACTTGTGTCGGCGATGCTAACCAACCAACAAGCTGTTACATATAGGTTATTCTTACGAACTTCTTCTAATTACTGACTAATAATTACTAAAGCTTAGCTTCAGGTTTTTATAGCCTTTTCATTACTAAATTGTCTTCTGGTTTATACATCCAAAACCACGCTTTCAATCATTGAGGCTATTTGTCAGTACATTAACGAGGTTATTTCTTCATATTCATTTTCTGATGAAACGCAAAGGAGCTCCAGAGCATGTCTCGCCGTCAGGAAAAATTACGGAAGGCTGGTAGACTTTTTTTTCTTCTTCTAGGAGGAAGTGAGTAGCCGTTCAGCTCATCTCTAAACCCAAAGTAATTACTTGCCGAGTGTCCTGCTCATTTGCTCTTAACGAGTTGTAAGCAGTTCTACTTTTCTCTTTTACAAACCAACAAAATTTACTGCATTCTTTGTAAAAAAAAAAATTCCCTGATTATTAATAATGGATTCCGTACTAGTCATTTTTTAAAAGAATTTAACTACAAATACAAAAGTAATAAAAATGTGCGTGAGTATTGTTGAAGTAGGAAATATATTTTGTTTATCAGCTTGCCTACACATAAAAGTGATGGTCCATTTATTTCCGCCCAGAAGATTATCTACCATCTAAAGTCGTACATAAACAGTAGGAGTCGAACTCAACAGTTAGTTGAAAGTAGAGACAATATCCATTCATTGTTCAGAAGATATTTAAAAAAAAAAAATCGCATTTTCCATATTATAAGGTAGCGATTCAATCTTCAATTATAGTGGATGAAGGAATACAGCTCAAGTTGAAAGAATGCTTTAATACGAGTGGTAAATTTCTTGTTACCAAACTGATTTAGCCGTGCGGTTGAATTTTCTCCAAGTATGCCTGTTTTCCAATCACAAACATAAACCTGACATTGAATAAATTTCATTATAGTTTTTGACCATGTATAAATGTGAATTTAGATAAGTTATGGAGTACATATCGTTTCCACCTTAGATGGGGAGGTTAGATAAACTGAAATTACTATTCAAGAGACCTAACATGCCGCTCTAGAGACTAAAGATTCCGATCAAGCCACTAAGATTTTTGCAAAGCCACACTTTTCTTTTTTATTGTGCGAACCATCGTCCTGTTGACTGAAGATCGGATATGCTATCCATTCGGCCACCCAGGTGGACAATCTTAATGACTTTTCTCCCCCCCCCCCAGAGCTCCCTATCAACCAGAGGGAGAGCTGTACCGTTTGTCTCTAAGGGTTTGGATTGGAATGTATGCACTGTTATTTGTACCATTTTCTTTCCCTCGTTTAAGCGATGGTGAAAATTGTCCTCTCATTCAGTCCTGAATAATTAAAACGATGCGTGAAATGAAACATAATATAAATAATAAAATTTCGGTTATAATCCTTTCCTTAGCAGTGGACGTTCGCCCGCCACTCATTATGTGGAACTAAAGTCATTGCATGAAATAGTTATATAATTAAAAATATTTTAATGGTAAAAAATAAGATGTTAACTGCATGTTTGCTTCCAAGAATTTAATAACTTCTGAACAAATATGCAGTTAAAATCTTCTTTGATTAAAAAAAAAATAATAATAGCGTGTTTTTAAAAGAAATCGATTTCTTTAGAATTCTTATTTCATTTTATCAGATGGTGACGTCATGCAGCGGAATTAGTAATGCCACTGAGAGATTACCTTTTTTTATTTGAACAGTGCATTTTCACTTCATGTTTCTTTTATTCTTTTACATTGATTAGACTTAACTTGTTCCCATTTTATAGCCTTGTTTAAAGCAATAACTTTCCACAAAACTTATTTAATATGCTCTTTGCATTTTGCAAATTTCATTCGATGTTCAGTAGCTTACCCACTTGCATATTTCTCTTGCAAAATAAAAAAAGAAGCGAGTTTGCGTTGCTATCTCTAGTTAAAGATTTATCGATTCATCGATCACCTTAACTACCTTAGGGCTGCCAGTCTTTTCGTTTGAGCATGCTCCTTCCACCTACTCGTACACGTAGTGTAGCTAAAGAAACAAAGAACTCAGCACACTAGTAATCCACTGTCAGTTTATTCCTCCCACGTATTTAACTAATTTTTCCCATTGGAATATTTTTCATAAATCAGTGATTTTTGCTTGTAATAAATATAACAACAAAGTTTTTTTTAAAAGCTATATTTGCATGGTATCATAAGAAATTAAAGGTTCGGTTACTCATTAGATGATTAAAAATATGATATATATATATATATATATATATATATATATATATATATATATATATATATATATATATATATATATATATATATATATATATATTATGACAGTTTATAAAGCAGTAAACCGCTAGTTGTTGCACAAAAATAATTAGTTTATTCCAAGACACAGCGTTTTGTTTACTTACAAAGACTTCTTCAGGCGTGAGAAAAGAAAACCAACAAACAAACAAACAACAAAAGATATTTAAAATCATCAAAATTCTACACAATTCTATAGTGCTCGACACCTTACTAGACTTGTGCTGTTTGAAATAGACTTTCTTTCTGTACAGTTGCTAGTTTACTGTCTTATAAACTGTCATATGTTTATTCATGTATCGGAGTTTGCACACTCAATTTGTGACTAAATAGACAGAAAACAAATAGAAAATGTATCGTATTTATCCTTTTAATGTATTAAAAGGTAAGATTAGTTTCGTCCTTATTACGAAGGATTTCTTCGGGTGTTTAAGCGTATAAAAAGAAGCTGACATACAGTTAGTAAATAAATAACAGTGCCATCAAATACGTTATGTGGACTTGTCATTCAAAGTAGTCATATATGCTATATCGAACTGCATTGGTGCGTGTCCTGCTTGCGCTAGTAGGCGGATCATCGACTGAAAGTAGTCTGGATTATGTGGATTTACATTCAGGTGTCCAGAGTCCAACGTAATCTGTAGACTTAGGTTTCTGTTCTTAGCAACAGGATTTTAGATGCATTCCGAACTTGGTGTCTTTCTGCTAGGTTATGATGGGTGAATGAGAAAAACACATTCAAATTGGTTCTGATATTCTACGTCTGTGGCTTGCTCTTCAATGCGTTGCTGAATGGATTTTACCGTGTGCCTTTAGTATGGGATATTGTAGTCACATTAAAGGCGATCAAGTCCAGGGTATTTCAGAAGACTGTTTAGGCTTAACGGATCGAAGCCCGTTAAGCCTGAACATTCTTTTCCTCAAGGAGGCAGGTATTGGATTCCATCACAAAGATTCGTTGTTTATAGTGTGTTATTCAGGGATTTTTTTTACTTGAAATTTCATCGTGCATTCTAGTTCTTACGCTATCGTCAATATTCATTTTTTATTTAATACACCTTCGCATTATGCGCGTTTCAAAATATATAAATGAAACATTTTTCTGTTTCTGATCATGGAGGACATGGGTGGCTATCTTTGGAATGCCGTTGCTAGTTCGAGCAGTATCGCCACCTACCGGGAAAAGATTTAAACACACCTCATTAAAGATTCGACTTTCTTTTGTATATTCTTTAATGTTCATAACACTAAAATTGTCAAATAAAAATGCAGACTAATGCATTTTTATTTATCCTCGTACAATCTTTTAGTGGGTTTTTCTTAGCCGATCACATACAGAGGTGCGACAGGGTGTTTTTTCTTCCTCAAATTTGGCCTTTTTTTTTTTATCCTGCTAAATAGAGGCACTCGGGAAGATTCCCATCTATTTACGATAGGTGAATTTTCTTCAGAAAAGATAAGTAGGTTTTATCCTCGGACTCCCTCCCCCCCCCCCACCTCGCGAGTTTACCCGATTTAACGCGCGTCCTTCTTCGAAAATTAAGCAAACCCGTAGTACATAACACGAACGTTGACAACGACACATTTCATTTAGTTATGATTGGAATAGGACTATCGGTAAATATCATCAAGCACCACCATTTACTTTATAAGTTTTAAATTACGAATAAAGTAAAACAGAAAAGGTTAGACTAACGGATAACTATACAGGATTTGTCCATAGAGAACAGGAGGCTAGGTTTTCCCTCCTGTGTATAATTTGAGTGTGACCAAGAAATCTCGCACGCTCCTTACCAGTAAGTTCAGACGCATTTTTGAAACAAGAACATACCGGATCAGAGTCTAATACGTTCTTCAGAACAGGCACACCGGCCAGGAGAACACACCCAATCGACAGACAAAAAATAAATTTTAACCAATAACTTCGTGTTGGTTTCATAAGATAATGCCGTACTATCCATATGTGACTCACGGCCGCTTTATCATCATACCCTAATTAAATAACCGGATCACAGCTACTACTGTAATTATTAGAGAAACGGCCGTCTCAAGAACTATCGACAGTAATCTTACTTAAATAAGCTTATACTATAGGATTCTTGCTACTGCGCAAACTCGCTCTCATATTTAACATTTCCGTGACACGCCTTTTTTCTGTACTCTATTTCCATCGTCACTTATAGCTGCGAAATACGTTATCTGCCGACCAGTGTTATTAATTGAAACTTGCTAAAAAAAAAAAAAAAATCTATTTTCTTAAGTAGTCGTTCCGAGGTGGCGATATCATAGCTCATTCCGTTACTGAATTTTTATACACTAAGAAAGTTATTCTAAATATCTAAAGGATCATTTTTAGATTGTTAGAAAACAAAACGTAAAATTTGCTTGCACATGAAAATGTAATAGGAAAATCTTCGTTAAAATCTGGGAATCAAGAGCTAGTCACGTGTCTTCATATAAAAATGAAGCACTTCATCACAACCAAAGATTTTAATGGTTAAAGAATTCAAGTAAACTTGTCCTTAATACTATACAGTACTCAACAGAGTTTATCCAATTCCAGCATATTAAATAAATGAGCAATTGTTTGTCATGTGTCATGTCAGTGCATGGAAAGAACAGATAGGTAAACATATTTATAACATCTCCATCCATCAAAGCTTCTAGCTGACTGAGCTAGAAGCATTTGCTGTTTGGAATAGACCTGAATTCAAGTCCTGTCTAGGACTCTCAAGCTTTATGAAGATGTTTCAGCTGAATGTAAGTTAGTGTCGTATGAAGATGACAGGGTAATGCTTCACAAATATACTGACCTCATAAGCTTGGTTGTTTCGGCCGTAATTCAAATCAAGTCGAAAATTCGCTCCTTTTTCCACGCTTCGAAGGAGAATATTCCATAATTCGCAGTTTTGTAGAACGTGCGTCAACAGGATTGTAGAAAATAGTGCTTATCGAAATAGTAATGCAATGAAAATTAAGGCTTGAAGCAGTTGATGGTGACTTGGTCATAAAATCAAATCCAAGGTTGGAATTGCCATATAAAAGGAGAATCGTTTCGTGCTATAAACATGAAAACGATCTTTAGCAACACAAGATTCAATGGCATAAAAAAAGATATGAATTGTTAGCTTTATCTTAACAGCAAATTCTTTCAAATTACTTCCATAGTCATTGAGTGCAGCCCAAGTCGAGCCTATCTTCATAATTGCCTTCTACGATCAGATAAAAGCGTTTCTTTATGGGTTTTCGTAATGCTAGCAAATATTGACTGGTGCCTCCGCATGGCAGTTTTTTAAATGCAAGTTGCGAAATTAGATTTATCTTGTTCACTCTTGGTGCGTTTATTTCTAATTTTATTTTCTTGATTCTGCGGTCAAGAATGCGTAGACAAAGCATGTAAAAGCATAACCATGAACTATTTTATTCGTGGCCAAGTATAGTGATTGCTTCTTTGGTTGCGAATCATTTAAAATGCACTTAAACCAAAGTACTGGTTAGCAGACATGTTAATGCATAATAACTTTTGAATTACTGTATGTCCGCCCACCATGTTCCAATCTCAGTCCACATTATTCACACTTTTAAGTTTCTGCTGTCTGATATAATGGTAAAAATAATGCCATTGAAGCAAAAGAATTTTCTTCCCTGAAGCATATTTGGACCCTGCAGGAAAATGAATTATATTTTATTGGCTAATGTGAATGTACCCTGCAGTTTGAAACGGTGGTTGTTCCTTTTTATATCGAAGAGAATTTCGTGTTTTCACATGCATTTTTTTTTCTCCGTTGCTTTTGCTTACCTTTCCGGTACAAATGTAATCGAGTACATATTCAATGATGTAAAATTTATGCTGATTTAATTTAGTTAAAGGGAAAGAGCTTTTACTCTTTCTACTTTTTTGTTTGCTGCTATTGTAGGGTGTATGTTCATTAATTACGTATTTGCTGTTGACGGTGGAGGGACGGTTATAGTTTAGTGATTATTAATGATCATAGAAGTAGAAGCTAAAATTTTACATAAGAAAAAAATTCCACTTCTCAAAATGCGATTCTCATATTAGTATATGAGAGTATAATCATGGAAACAAAGTAGTATACTTTGAGTGGATCTCATCTTTATATAAAAATCTGTTTGCATTACGTGAATATTTTTTTTTTACTGTTGATTAGTTTAATTTAACTCTTGACATCACCAACTCGACTTTATTCTCATGAATTATCAAGAACACACTTTTACATCCTTATCCACTGTACACTTTTTTCATTTTCGTTTCACATGTCACTTTCTACACTAAATTAGATTTGTCGTCATATCTCCCACGTGCCCCCGAGGGCACAGAGGTCTGACATATGTCAGTTTACAGGCCGAAGTTAACCCTGTGAGAATGGCCAGCCCTCAGAGTGCTAGCAGCATCGAACGATTGTTCACCTTCCAACTACTAACCGCGCTCAGACTTGCTTAACTTTTTACGTGAGCCATTAGTAGCGGAGACTCGACCAACCTTTGCTGGCATACTACATTAGATAGTAAATTTATACTTAAGTAAACCATTTGTGACAAGTTGGAAATATCTGTTAAAACAAGAAGAAATGTCAGCGTACGATGTATGGAAAGATTTCCAACACGGTTGTCATTGTGGCTCCGCGTGGTCTTTTTTTTTTTTTTTTTTTTTTTTGTAAATTATAATTTATCACATAGACAGGAAATAACCGGAATTTTATAGTTAAATCCACTATGTTAAAGCACTTAAATCAATGTTTTGAAATATTAGCAATGGAAGTTGTAATTATAATGTTATATAATTAAAATATAGATTCAGAACTTTTCCGGACTAGAATGAAAATGGTTGGTTGGAATTACTGCCAAAGAAACTAAAGTTATGAAGCCAACGCATCTGTTTTCTCCAACTGGCTTTTCCTGTTTAACGAAATAAAAAAACTAGTTTCCGTCTGGGAAAACCTTTTGCTGCCTCTCTTTGAGATTAGCTAAAGGTTGCCTCAGTTGAACTCTTACGAAGCTTCCGGTTTTAAATGCGAACATAGGTCTTTCCAATCGAAAAGTAAACGCTACGACGTCCTCGTTACGTTTATTTTTTTGCATTTTTATGAAACTTTATGTGGGTGTGTTATTTGTGACGTTATCTTTAGGGAGATTGATTATCTGTGACAGAACGGGGATGTAACAAAAATGTACTGACATGTGTCCGCGGTTACAGAACTAATAAATTATAAATTTACAAAATTTGAAGTTGCACCTGAAATCAAAAGATCACATTACTTAAAAACGAGTCCCAAAAATTATGCAAACAGTTGGCACTTTCTAGCCTTTGTAAACTTTCCGATTTTGATTTATAGCAGTTTGTCGTTCTCTGTCTTTTTTTTTTCTTTTTTCTGCCTTCCTGGGTGGAACAAGAAAGAATAGCAGTATCCAGAGGAAGTAATGCTTGCAGTTTTGAAATATGTTTTTTGAAGAATTCTTCTGGGTGATTCTCTTTGTCTCCGTCCTCATGGGAGCCTCTCTGTAATGCTTTCTCGAGAAACGATGCCACATTTTCCCTTCGTCTGGGTTCGTATCCCTTTAAGGATGCGAGGAACTTTCATATAAAGATTTTTCAAGTTGCCATAATTCAAAATAACCCAAATCAATCCTTTAAATAGACAAACCTCCATGACAACACACACTAAGACATACTAACCTTATGGCTTAGTTGCTTCGACCATAATTCAAAACAAACCAAGAGTTGCGCACATAGGCAGGCCAATCAGGAAAGAAAATGTATAGAAAAAAAAAATAGCGCTCTTGATGAAAAAAAAAAAATGCAAAACGCATATCTACTAAGCTGTATTCAAGATCTGCATAAGAAAATTCAATATGATGTAAATTAGGCGAGTTAACTATTGTAAAGTAGTACGTTGCTTTGCTTATTATTTCTAATGGAGGCGCTTAGGTGACTTCATTAATTATGTGATCTACATTAATATAATATAGAGAGACGTGCAATATTTCATTGTGTCTAATCAACTAAACAACATTGGCATTCTCGCGAGACATTAATCAATTTAAAATATTTACTTCGTTGCCGTTGTACTTGAGTCTGTAACTCGCCAAAGATTTTCGCTTTAGTTTGATTTTAGTCACGTTTTGGGAATTACTATTCGGCGTCTTTTCACATCCAGAATAGGTTTTAAATTCCGACAGCAGAGAAATGACGTTTTACTTCAGAATTATAATATAAACAAAAGTGTTGATAGGCTAAACTCTCTTTCAGTGTTCTGGCTGTTTGAGCAGATGTCAATAAATGCAATTTTCTACTGATTTATGATTTTTATGGTTTATCTTTTAATAACAAGAATCGGAGACATGTCGATTGCATTTTGCCATATTAGACTTTTTTTTATGCGTGTAATACTCATGCGCAGTGGTCATTGATAAGAAAAATTTCATTTCATTGGGAATTGCAAGTAATGGAATGAGTTAAAATACTGTACGCATTATTTATCCGATTTTTTTCGTCAGCTATCATTTTTTTCTCGCTTAACTGATTAATTTTTCATTTCTGAATGTAAGCAGAATTGAATTTAAAGAATGATGATAATAAGAATTGTACACGGGGTTTCTTACAGAATATTTTCTACATTTTGATAGCTCCAAACTGAAGGAAAGTTTTAACATAATAGTTTTTGGCATTATTTTTTTCCCCAAAAAATTCAAAGAGATCTCTAACGCACACGCATTTCACTATCTAGATTTACTCGTGATCTCTAAAATAACATGCAGAGACACACATACAGCTCGTTCTGAAATGACCATGCATATATATCAAGCTATATCCTTTTAGGTTTGTTTCCCTGTTGTGGATTTTTCATATGCCTCAATGCCCTTGCACAGAATAATCTATTCTGTGAAATATTCTAATCTATTTAAAGTAGCTTATAAGGAACAAATGTATTCAACATTTGTGTTGTTATCGGTTGAATTATTCGAATTGCAGTTGACCTGCTTGGAAGGAATGGAAAAAAATAGGTTTTTGCTGTTTTCAAAATAATCTGGTTGTTTCTTTAACTGAATTTAATTTTTCAAATTAGGTTGGTTGCGCCCTGTTGGTATATCCATCAATACAAGTGACGAATCGATAATATTCAACTTAAAATCTTTACCGCAAGCCAAATTTGGGCCCTTTTTAATATGTAAGATTAGTAGCCTTATAATACTTGATAAGGAAACTTGCTCCTACTGCAACCTATAAGTGCTGTATCTAGAGAGAGAGAGAGAGAGAGAAGTACGGTCTTATCGAAGCTATACGGTGTTATTCCTTGAATTCGAACACGCATCCCATGTCGATTGGCTTAGTGTTAAAAGGATAACGTTATACCAGTCGGTCAAAACAACCAAGTTGGGATTTGTGTTTATACGATGAAATACTACAGGCGACGCCTGTAAATCTGTTTTCCCTGCAATACATGTTTGCATGAGTGTTGTGCAAACACTTTAGAGCAATTTTTAATGATTTGAAGTTTGGTTTCTGCTTACTGTTGATAGTTGCTGATGGATTAATAACCAATTAAGCACCGGAGACTTGTGTATGATCTTTCACAGTTATTCGTAGAAGCCAGAGTTTTTAAAGACGATACCGAACCTGTTTTTTTTTTTTTTTTTTTTTTTTTTTTTTTTTTTTTTTTTTTTTTCGAAATTGCTTCCCATTTTTACTAATTGATATGTGAAATTTTGATTAATTTTGATTGATATTTTTACTAATTGATGTAATGAAATTATATTTCCACACATTATGGAAGAAGAAAGCTACAGCATTTTAAAATCATGTTGGGATGGATATTTGTAACTGCATTACGTGTTTAGAATTTTCGCATTGGCAACTAAGGTGATGACATAAGTATATTTTGACCCCATGTGTTTACAGTTGTTGATCTGTTTGTAGGAACGAGGCAGGGCTTTTCTCCCGATAATTCTTTGATAATAGACCTTCCATCTGAGACTGGATCACTCCGCTTTGAATGGAGATTTTTTTATGTGTTGCTCCCACCCACGAAAGATTATTTGCGAATCTATAGTACACTTTTGTACCTTGGATGGAATGGAGATTAAAATGGGAAACAAAATGTTCTTTTAAGGGTACATGTCATTCTCTCTCTTGTCCAGCCAACACCACTCAGAAATGTTTGAGATACTTTGAGTCATGTTATCAGAATGGTTAATGATATTAACTGTGAATTATGTTATTAACAGTTAGGAGGAGAAAGATGCCTTTTGTGATCGTTAAAAATAGTATATTTACACCCTTTATTAACTTTATACAAAGCGCAGTATTTTACTGTACATAGGGAATGGGGTCGTTTACGATTAACCTTATGGATTTCATTTATTATTATTTTATGAAAGATGATTTCCTTATACAAAGCCTAATCGCAATGAAGTTTGAATTTATTCTGGTTATGGGACATTTCATTATTTTTATAAATAGCGGATTTACAACAACAACAACAAAAACTCATACAGTAGTTAGTTATCTTTCAACTCCTACAGAAGTTAATCAATACTAAAGTACTTCGTTTATTTCAGCATTTGCTTTGTATTAAGTAAACCAACAAGCCTTAAGCACTCCAGCAATTGATTTTTGCAAAAACACTGACCTGCTCGACCATTTACTTCGCGACAAATGGACAAACGTAATAATTGAATTATTTATTTAGCATAATTGCAACTATGTCCGTGAGCACCCTTGACAATTGCATATCTACTTTTGGCCTTTTTGGCTTAGGGAAGAAAACACCGCACGAGACTGTGCTGTTTCTGTCTGAGATCGTAACTCAGCCTCGGTAGAGAAGGTCCATGAAAGAAGTTCGTCATCTCTGGCAGGATTCGAACCAAGGTGTTTCCAATTTAAAAAAAAAGAAAAGAAAAAAAAGTGGCACCATGGAGGCTTCTCATAACACCGAGACTGCTCAGTCTATTCTGTTGACGGTTGATAAAAATATGCATGTCTGTGAACTGCAGTGAGTTTAATAAACAGTAGCTGCCTCTAAATATACTTGTTTCTAAGCAGCAAAAGCCGAAGATATATTTTAAAATGAAACAAGAAGAAAAATTGTATTCATGGCCCACAACCAAATTTAGTGCCTAGTTGGCCCTTTTAATTTTTTTTTTTTAAATATAATCTAAAATTATTCCTGAACTGGCTGCTGGCCATGAATGCTTGTAAATATATTAAGGTGGAAAATGAATTGTATCGCTGTGTGAAACTATCACTCTGCTTATTTGATGCCTAAAGTGGCGCGACAAAATTCCGTGTTTGGTGTTTAGGTTTCCGGACTGTTTAAAAATAAATAAATACAAAAACAAAACTATATAAAAAATAAACTGAAAAAAACCTACTTACCCAAGGTTCGAATTTAGTATAGGTTTATAAACATCTTTCATTGATGCAGTCATATTAAAAAAAAAATACAGTCAAATGTGAATAACTAACTAAAAATGTTAACGAAATCTGAGTAAACGAAAGCTTGCTCATTGTGTTCATCTTTTATTTCTTATTATTTTTTTCTTTTAGACATTTGAAGTGCATTGCACAAAATGAAACTAAAATACCTGTTAGATTATTTTTTTACACGATCATGATATCTGTTATGTGTTCTGTTAACTAAACACTTGTCTGTTAGAGTACGCAATCAGTCCACAGATAACTGAATTGCGTCTGCGCTCAAATTATTCGTGGACTTCGAGGATTTTATCGAACTTCGGTATTTGGAATCTTTACAAGAATTTGTCGAGCTATTTCAGTTTTGGTTTCGATGGGGGAATATTTGCAGGCGCAAAGTATTTCGAACTTATGTATAACAGTAACTTCGTTGTGCTTAACGAGTTTAATAAAAATGCATTTATGATCTATTCTAAAATGTAAATTTCGGTTTTGGTTCGAATCGGATTATTTTTATTAGCAAAACTGTTCTAATTTATAGTAGTATTTCTCACTAACTGGATTAGTTTCATGATATTTAGAATATGTGTTCAAATTTATCATGTCCTTTCAATTTTGTTTTCTAAGCGGATAATTTTAGTAGCAAAATTAGGCAAAACAAAATCATGTCTATAGTATATGTGCCAAAATGGCTCTAATTTTATTTATAATAGAATTGTTAATATACAAATATCCTATTACGAAATGTACTTTTCTTTTCATACTATTAACTTTTCCTTACTTGTGTTATAACTGTTAATCATTTTTATACTAGGAATATATTTTTTTGCAGTCTTCTTGCTTGGGTCGTACCCTTTCTTATCCCAAAGAAATGTACGAACAGTTGTAAGGTTTCATGTTTTCAGAATAACATCTCCTTTCATGTGTCATGGTTGGCCGAATGGATAGCTTTTCAGCTCTCCAACCAAACTGCGCGTTGGGAATCCAACTGTGTCAGGGATGTTTGTGAAGTCTAGGTTTCATACGATTTCCGGTGCTCGGCTTGAGACCAATATCCTGCTTTATCGCATACCTGAAATCGCTTACTTCTGCATCTGATCTCCAGAGCAGAGTTTGTCTTTTAATTCCCTTCATAGTACTAATGTACTATAAGTTTACAACCTTTTAAGGTGAGATTCACATCGAAAAAAAAAAAAAAAAAGACTAATAATGATTGTATCTTGTGATAAAGTCTTTCAGTTGAATAACTATTATAGAATAAATTTATAGCTGTTATGCTTCATGAGAAATACAGTCTGTGAGGAAAAGTATCTATGGATTAATTTATAAACTTGAAATATTTCAAATTTTATTTAATTTTTTAAATGTCGTCCATTTTCACATACATTGTGCGTTGTGTATACGTCCATCTTACAGTAATAGTTTACTTAATGTTAATCAGAATTCATTTTCTTTTATTAAATAATTACTTTGAGCCATGCGATTTTTTTAAGCGATTCGAGAAATTTAATGGCCTCTTCATGCAATGACACTTTCGAAACTCTCTTTCTCTCTCTCTCTCTCGATAGATATACTCTCGTTTTCTAGGGTAAATCTTTAAAAGTGTGCAAATCATTTGTACACACAATCTGTCAACAAAACCACCGACTAATCGGCCCCGTTAGTTTTACATAAAGCAACAGAACAAGCTGCATCACTAGCCCTATACAATATATACTTATCAGGAGCCTCCCTCTGTCCACAGAATTGCTTACGTACTATCTTAATGAGCTAGCCGCACGAGATTCGCTTCTTATTTCTGCTTCAGGAAGACTGCTTGTAACTGGATGTTCTTCCCGATAACAAAGTCTTTTATGCAATGATTCACCTCGGATGGCATTCATCGTTAGTGGATGTACAAAACCGTTAGTCGGTGTACCAAAAGGGAAAAAAAAACAAAAAAAACACGATCAGTTGTAGGCTGTTCCTGTGTAGCTAATGTCCTTGTTTGTCTAGTCACGCGGGATTCTCTCCGACTTGCTGCTTGTATTTGCCTCGTCAGGCCACAAAAACTTCGCCTCCATATCTATTTAAACACAGTTTCAAGCACTAATTGCTTCTTTACTTACCATTCACATTGTGCCTACGTCAGTTTAATAGCGGACATCTTTTATATAGATGTAGTTTTCAAATATTTCCCTCTTCCTTCTCTCTGAAACTTATTATATTAATATCCATACGTTTCCTCTTTTTAGGGTTTGTTTTGTAATGAGTAAATATCTTCGTTCGCCTGGATTAATTTTAATGAAATATGGTGTGGGAGGATCGTTTATTAAAATTCTTAGGCCATTTTAGTTTTGATTTAAACTGGAAAATTCTAAATAATATAGAATTCTTCACTAGCTACAGCGTAATAGAAGCTCAGTTTATACAGATCAGTTTTTTTTTCGATCTTAAAAAACTTATTTTAAAAATAATATACAACTTAGTAACTCGATTTCGGTGTTAACTCTTGCGTAATGACCAGTAACTGTTTAAACGTCGACTGCGCATGTGTTAAAACACACAGTCCACTTGTGTTTTGATTTTGGGCCACATCAGTGTTTGTATAATACCGAAGCAATAATTTTTAACCCAAAACTGACTTATTAGTTATAAATATAGACCCAATCTCTCTTTGTACTTTAAGAATGTGTGTGTGTGTGAGAGAGAGAGAGAGAGAGAGAGAATAGAAATTTAGGAAGAAAATACCTTAACCGAATCACGCTCATGTCCTCATTTTGTAGTCCCAGTAAAAGTTCAGATATTATGCATCTTCCACGAAAAATTAACAGGTTCTTTCACGTGCTAGTAAACACCGCTTGGATTGCATCGATATATATATAGCAACTTGAGTTTGTTTTTTTCAGCATACTCTCGATGTAATTGTGCAGTGATAATAAGTAAACATTCAGGTGAGGAAGATGAAAGTTTTATCCTATACCAAAAATAACTATTCCATCATTAAACTTTATTTATAGAATCGAAAGCTTGTTTCATTATTTAATGAAAATGGGGATAATACGAACTGAATTTGTAATCAAATCAGTATTTCAGTTTCATCTATGGAAAACATCTAGATTTAAATTCATATGACACATTCTTGTAGTTGAAATTTTAATGAAACTGCAGCAAATGTTTGTATATTGTTCGGGAACTGTTCCAGTTCTCAGTTGGCAACTCGGAGAAAAACGGGAAAAAAAAAAACGTAGCTGTTGTAGTGCGTCAAATTTTACAAACAGTGTGCCTTATGAATAAAATATTTCGCTCGTAATAAACTCCTTGTAAAATACACGGAGTCAGCTTATCTTGTGGCGTAACATCAGTAAATATAAGGATCAATGTATGCATTAAATATGACCATTTCCACCAACACCGTTTTCTGAATAGCTGTTCGATATGCTTTCCAATAGATAGCACCAACAACACTGAAGCTTTGTAATTCCACCTGGGTCTTCAAAGAAATTGAAGACCCAGGTGGAATTACAATCTCGTTAGAATCAAAAGAAAATGATAATGCACAAAACAATGGTGATCCAGCATTCAAATTAGATTTACAAGCATGACTATGCATTTTAATGAGGTTAATGTCAGGAAAAAATAATCGGTGTTTGCGAGCCTTGCCGGAAATGAAATTCAGGTAATTAGTTTGAAAGCGTTTATTTGTTAATGTCATGTAATATGAAAAACTTGCCCTCTGCTTGAATAAGTCTGTTGTACAGTTATATTAATGCTGTTATCGTATTCAAATCTCGATATCTGATGTTGAAGATCTCAGTTATCATTTATCGTAATTTTGGCGTTCCTCCGAGTGTTTAATAAAGGAAGTGGTATGCAAGCATTTATTTAACGTAATTATTCGGTGCTTTACACACCTGATGTCTTTCATTGATTGAATCTATAGCACATTCATACACTCAATGTCAATTATCCGAGTTCGCTAGGGGATGTCTTTCATATAATCCCGTATAAATGAAGTCCGTTATATCCAACGTTTTATATATCCTTTGAAATACAATAAAACGTTAAAATGATTTACGATTACATCGACAATGTAATCCTAAATGCTTAAACTGCTGGATGCTGGGTTATCCTTAGTGAAATCGGAGTCTGTTTTTTCGTATAACCACAGCTGTACTGGTGATCTTTATAAATGTCCTATTTCAGACTCGCAGTTATGTAATGCCCACTTTCGTTTTTCTTCAGAAAGGGATGAAAAGAATCTTTTTCCAAACTGGATGCTAAAGGTTCGCGATCCGAAATTGACTCTTGTTCCCCTTATAAATTAGCTCATATTCAACCTCTATGCAAAAAGTGATAAATGAGTAAGTTACTATTGCTCTAACTTTAGTTCCATTCTAACGTAATGGAAGAAACTGTTATCGTCTTCTACTACCTATCAACTCAACTAGCAAATGCATTTCAGTATGGATTTCACCAGCGTCGATCATCACTTCCACCCACCGTTTTGGATAAATGTGATGGAAAATTTTCTAGAAATTGAAATGGTGATCCTGATATCTCTGAGGTATTTCATCGGATTTGCACAGAAACCTGTTAAGTACACTCCCATTTTATGGCCTAACTTTTGATTTCAACTAGGTTGATTCTCATTTGATTTTTAAATTTAAATTTTATATAGCTTTTTTTCTTCAGTCGTACTACCTGTAATAATGTAGTGAGTGGATGCCTCATACTTTGTAACTGATGCTTACAATATCGTAGCACTTTATTATTTTGCATATTCTTTCTGTATATCAGTTACTTCCTCCACCCGACAATGAATCCGATCCACACTTTTGCTGGTGATAGCATGTTGTATTTCTATTTCTCATTTGACATCCGAGCTTCCGCGGCTCAGTGGATATGGACGATGCCATTTTCTTGGAAATACCCGATTCGAATCCTGTCTAGGTTACGGAGAACCTTTATAAAGGCTTCTGAAACGAAGATGAATTATTCGATCTTATGCGGAGGTGGAGGGTTTCCTTCCCGGAAACGCGGGTTTTTCATCCAGTGAGCATACAAACCGAACCGAAGAACACACTCAATTTACGGACGGCGTATTATTGTGTACATTGACCTCATCGCCTTAGTTGCTTCGACTGCAAATTTAAAACAACCAACCAGCCTTAAATCCCAATCTCCAAACCATTATTTAATGGAAAGTGGTTTGTTTGGTGATCAGTGTTAGCAAACCTCAGCCATGCCTTATTTTTTCTCAAATCCAGTCTTTTGAAAAACATCAAGATCTCTGGACTAGACGTGATTTCTCTTTTGCGGATAAATAACGTCCAATATTTTTTGACATAAGCGTATTACAAGTATTGTCTCGTTAGCATCATTAAGAAACGAAGTGTTTTCTTTTGCTCCTTATAGAACAGTAAAAAAGTTAATTACAAACGCAGACACAGAAAGTACTCTGTGCTACTAGTATCTTAACTCCTAAGCCTAGTTACTCGCCTATCTCACTATCTGAACTTCGGTTTCATAAAACAGTTTGATTGTTAAAGTAACAAAAAAGAATTAAAATATTTTTACTTTATTCATTGCGATCAGTTATCATGAAAGTTTTATTTACAAATAATCGAAAATTGTTAGTCAAAAATTGAAGTTTTTGTAATAGTTTACAGTTACTTATTTATACTCTACTGTTAACTGAAAAATCTAATTTTAAGAATTAGATTTTCAGTTAACAGTAGAGTATAAATAACTGTAAACTGTTACAAAAACTTCAATTTTTGACTAACAATTCTTAAAATTAGATTTTCAGTCCTGCAAAGATTTTAGATCCTTCAAAGCAGACCGGCCAGAAGAAACCATGCAATTTATATGCGTAATGCACTGGCCAAGTAGTCTTAATTGTTGAGGACCTATGGTCATGGCTTGTGGCATGCAGCCATACGCTTTCATGTTTGATTTCTTTAGAATAATTTGATACCACAGTAGGCTATAATGCACTTTTTTGGAATACCTCAGACCATTTCCGTTTACCTATATTTTTAATGCGTTCATAATATCCCATTTAATTTTTATATTTGAATATTGTCAGTCAATGGATTTTCTAAACACAGTTCTTAATTTCAGAAATTTCCGTAGCTTCTTTGCAAACACGTAATAATTTTCCCGTTAGTTGGTGATTAAAGTCTCATTGATACATTAAGACTACACGCTCAGATGGTACAAATCTATGTTTATCCTGTATTTATGCATGCAGCTGTGGCCGCAATTTTCTACGCGTTGTAGCTATTACAGGAGGTCACTGGCCTCAGCTACGTCTGTAACCATAGGCCCTTTGACATTTATATACTTACGGGCGTGTGGCATTAATGAATGGCTTCTTAGTTTGTTAGCCCTTGTCATTCTCTGTTAAATATCAGAATAATAAATAGTTCAGTGGAAGGTTGAAAGCTTGGATTAAAACAGATTTAGAAAAGAAAGTACAAAATTGTATTTTTAATATTTTTTAACGATTTTTATATCTCTAAGAATTTTCCCCCTTCAGAATCTTGCTTTGACTCTCGTTTTGAAACTGCCTGCATTTTATATTTTCCTATTTTTTGTATAAACATAAGGTAACTATAGATTTCTAATTAATTTCTTGTTCAAATACGCCCTCCCCCTCTCCCCATGAATATTGCACATTCTAAAATGATATTTGAATGGCATGATCTAGGTTATAAAAATAAACTGCAAGAACGATACTCGAACTTCTGCCTTCAAGGAGTAAGGGCCATTAATAATTTGCAATTGAAAAAAAAACTTTTTGCCCACTTTAACGGTTTTTATTGCTCATTGTGCAATATCAGCGACGATATCTTGCCGTGTGTTCCGGGTACTTTGGTGTGGCGAACCCTCCAACTGTTACGAAATTACAAAACAAAGAAAGTTGGATCTGCTGTTTTTGTTAGAAACTACGTCTGTAGTTTTATTTCTTTCACATACAAAATATATAAAATTTTGATCAAAACAGTTTACTTCGGTATAAATGTTGCCCATGCAATATACGGAGGAATTCTACTTTTTTGCTTGTATGTGATGAATGTTGCCAATCGAAATCGACTTTCATCGAGTGAATTTAGGATCGAATTCTAAAGTAAACAGGCATTTTCCAGGCATCAGTTCCACCACTGAAATAATCCCTGATGGGAGATAATTTAAGTGTACCTTGTTAAATACATTACTGCTCTGTTTCTTCCTTAGATTATGTTCCTGAAAAATATTGGGTGATGTTAATAAAGTATTCCACAGAAATAATAGGTTTAGGTTCTTCAGCTTTTTCAAACGCGGCTTTTTTTTCAATGCTGTCTTTATGTAGACATTGGCGAATTTGTCCATCATGTTATCTTCAAGAACGTAATTCCCGACAGCGAGGGCCTTTACGTGTATCTTTCTGGATGTATTGTAATGCCAATGTGCATGATATACCAGCCGTGCCTTTTACTGGATAATAATGTAGCTGGTTGATTGAGAAGATTAGTTTTTTAAACGAATGATGCTATTTTACTTTGACAGCTTTCTTCGAGAGTTCTTTACAAATTTCTGTAATGCTCTACGCCATTCTGAATAGGTGATGCCAGATCGGCTACTCTTTAAGACATTTCGGTTTATTCCACTGCTATAAGAATTAAAGCCAATTAATGGCATATTCTAGGGGTGTTCAACCGGTCGATCGCGGAGCGATTTTTGGTCGATCTCTTGTGTATTCCTCCTTACTTACAAATTTAATTAAAACTGAAAACATATTTTATTAATCATTATTTTGTATTATTTTTAATTCACTTTAAGCGTATTGCTATTGTTTATTTATCTTTCGTTAAAATTGTCAAATCAGTAATTTTCTTTATAAGTCCGGGTAAATGAATTAATTGGATGAGTGGAAGTCAAACAGCTAGCCGAGTGAATACGATTATAAGCAAAGTGTAAAAACTCGATTGTAGCTTAAATATTAAATATTCCAAAGCACATTTCATCGATTTTTTACTTAGGTTAAGTCCCATGTGAATATTGTAAAAAAATAAACTTTGTTTGTCTCGGTATAGTTTGTATTAGATGTTTTTGTAAATAACTCTTTTGAAGCTAACTGTATATACTGCTTCAATAAGAATATGTTAGAGTGTTAAAAACAAAGGCAATGATTTTGTCGCCGAAGCTGTACATGGCGGCATTAGAAAGATTGTTATTGAAACCTGTATGTACGAGAAAGGCTTGCAGGCTCTAAGTGTAAACATCTCCGAAGTCAGTCTGAAAGAGTTCAAACAACTTTCCGATGGCCGGCAACTTACAATCAAAAGAAAGCGGAGGAGAACAAAAGGCGTGCCGAACTTGAAACTTAAGATGAAAAACTCATACCGATTCTTTGAGGGTTGCCAAACTTCATGCGAGGTCTCAGAGGAGGCCTAATAAAAAAGGACTGAAGCAAGCAGAAGGGCACTCGGTTCCAGAATTGCTGTCAGAGAGAAGGCCGCCCGGTCCAGAGTCACCGTCAGAGAGACTGCCCAGATCCACGTTGCTTGAAAGAGGAGTTTCCCGCTTCCAGAAAGGAGCTTCTCGGTTCGAGACGTCTCTAGAGAGAGAGACTGCTTCTAGGCCGCAGACAAGGTTTCAAATTGTCGAAAGGAAGAGTTCCAATTGCCGGAGAAAATTTTCCACGCCAGGTGAATGTCAGACATTCACCAGTGTGTTGCGTTTTCATTACAATTTGATGAATCAAACGACTTCATTGATATTGCTCAGTTAATGGTATTTATTCGCATAGTATTTCAAGATTATTCAAGTAAAGAAGAACTTCTGAAAATTGTACCATTATTGGGAAGGACTAGGGGAGAAGACATTTTTTCGGCATTTGATGATTTTGTTAAGCAACACAAACTTCCGCTTTTTAAACTTGTGTCTATTACTACTGATGGTGCTCCTGCAATGATGGGTAATAAATCAGGCTTCATTTCATTATGTAAAAACGATATCAAATATCCAGATTTTTTAACGTACCACTGTATTATTCACCAACAAGCACTGTGTAGTAAAAGCTTAAACACAAGATGTTTTGGATATTACATTTAAAATTGTAAATTCTGTTCGAGGAAAAGCCATGCAACGGCGGTTATTTAAATTACAGGCAGATGATGATAGGGAATTTCTGTTGTACAATAATGTTCGCTGGCTCAGCAGAAGTCAATTTTTAGAAAGATTTCTTGTATTAATTAACGATATAAAATTTTTTCTTGATGAAAAAGGAGATATTTATCCACAATTGAGTGATAAAAGATGGTTGCTACAGTTATCATTTTTAGTAGATTTCTGTACGAAATTAAGCAATTTAAATTTAGAGTTTCAAGGTAGAGATAAAAATTTAATTGACATGTTAAGTTCAATAAAAAGTTTCCAAATTCTTCTTCGCGTTATTCCCGCTTCCTATGCAGGGTCCGCGTGTTACTTAGATGCGACTACCTGTTAGTACTACTCCCAACCGACCCGTCGCCTGGTCTGCCGCTGGGGGGATATATTTTTGACTGTAGAGGTGTATGTTTACGGGGCCGGTTTGCCTGTTTGCGGGATGAAAAACGCCAGATAAACTGGCGGAAAAAACCCTACTGACCGCGCCCAAGACCGGCTAACTTGGCTATGCCTGAGGAAGATCCTCAAATTCCTCACGTCTACAACGGGAATCGAACCTGGGACACTCCTTCCCCCAGGCATATGGTTGCGAAGCGCAAAGCCACTAGGCTAACCGCAAGTTTCCAACAATACTTACTTTTATTAAAGAAAAATATAAATGACCGCGAATTTAGACATTTCCCATATTTATTAAAATTTTTTGAACAAAATCAAGAAATGCTTCGCTGTGATTTAAAAGAATTTATTCGTGAAATAGAATTAGTTGAGGAAGAAATAAATTCATGATTTAAAGATTTTAATAAAACTGAAATGATTGTATCTTTTATCAATAATCTATTTCAAGAAAACTTGAACATCACA
This sequence comes from Typopeltis vanoorti, assembly GCF_054136105.1. Lineage (NCBI taxonomy): Eukaryota > Metazoa > Arthropoda > Arachnida > Uropygi > Thelyphonidae > Typopeltis > Typopeltis vanoorti. Next base: position 65,342,685 of record NC_143562.1, on the reverse strand, counting down.
GAAATTTCAAATAAAATTAGTGGGCTGTTTGATATAAATCAAGCTGAAGTAGAACTTGAGATAATAAACATTCAGAATAGTTTACATTTAAAATCAATAAACAATGAAGTCATTTGGAAGGATTAATATTGGGAATTTTTCATATGCACATGAAAAATTCCCAATATTAACTGTTATTGCGCGAAAAATTCTGTCATGTTTCGGATCGACATACTTGTCAGAATCCGCTTTTTCAAATATGACCGTCATAAAAAATCAATTAAGAAACCAAATTACAAATGCTCATTTGGATGATTGTCTGCGATTGGCCACTTCTTCATATCAACTTGACTGAAAATATTGCGAGGTCCAAACAATGCGAAATTTCACATTACCTTTTTTTTTTAAAAAAATCAACCAGCATTTCCTGTAACTTGTGAGTTTGTAATCAATCTGTGGTTTTTTCTAACTTTGGTTTTCCAAATTAGAGAAATAAATATTTTATTAAAATATATATATATATTTGTTGTATTAAAATAATTAAAAGTGATAAATAAATTTTTAAATACACAAAGTTTTTAGTTGTGCATTTTTTTTTTTTTTTAGTTGTTTATTTGTGCGTAATCAGATATCAGGTTGGGGAAACGTGATCAATATAAGAGAGTAGATCGCCGAATAACTTATATATAAGAGAGTAGATCGGCGAATAACTTTTTATAGAAAAGTAGCTCACGTAGTAAAGAAGGTTGAACACCACTGGCATAGTCTATTGAGAAAAGTCAATTTTCTTGAACTTCCTTCCACACTCACTTGACATTACTAACGTTATATGAGATCTTCCCCAGGCAACATGGAAACCGAAGGTTTTGAGGGTCTCCTTATTCGCGACATATTTGGCCACATCATCGCTCTGTAATTGCAAAGCGTCCCAGGTTTTAGTTTCTTTCAGCATGCGTCGCTTCGGTATCAAAACAGGAAGGACACGTTCTTTTTTATCTAAAAAGACCCGGATTTGAATCCTGTCTACGATATTTGGAACAGCTCTAAGATTTAAAAAAAATATTTTTAGACACTCTACTTGAAAACACTAATAGCTCTTTCCAACTGTGGATTGAAGTGTGCTTAGATGTTTGTTCATGTCTTTAGGTTGTAGATCGATTTCGTCATCCGATGTGAGACTGTCTCTTTGTTAATCGAAGGCTTGAGTCACGTAACTTGGAAAAAAAAGTTCCATGTTTGGTCTCTAGGCCAAAGTTTCTAATTATCTGATCTTTATCCCATTCAAGGCACTTATACTATATGCTGTCAACTTTTCGTGGACAAGGACGCCCATATTTTTATTTATTTAATTTTATTTATTTTTCTTTTTTGCCAGCAGTTTTATTCTTTTCATTGCTTTTATGTTTTTCGTTCCACCCTAAAAGAGCAATATGAAACAACAATAATATAAACGACATATGAACATGTAAAAAAATTAAATTAATATCGTAAAAATTCTTAGCGTCCCTCCCTCATGATAATAATGTATTATAGATTGACAAACTTTTGTGGGTTGGAGAGACATGAAAAAAAAAAAGTGCATTTCGTGAAATAAGATTTATATTTGCTGAACTGCTGATTCGCTAATTCTCTGTGCCCCTGCTATCAACGAAATGATCGTAGGTATGGGACTTTCTGGATAAAACGCAAATAATTGATTTTTATTCAATTCCTATTATTCGCCGCTTTTTTTTTTTTTTTGTTTCCTGATCTTCATTTTGTCTAAGTTAGTTTCTCTTGGTAAAATCCCGTTCTCTGTTCTAAACTGAAAACAAAAACAATACAAAGTTTTAATCCTTCTGAGGCAATGTACATCCTTCGTCGTACATTGTCTCAGAGAAATACGAAGTCCAGGAATGAGAACGCTATCTTGCAATCCTCTGGATTGGCAATATAATATATTGGCATTTCCTCCAATATGATGAAACAGTTACCGCTGTGACTCGTTTGTGAAAACAGGATGCATCACGAGAAGGTGAGTTTGGCAGTAGGCACGACTGTGTTTGCCGCATCTCTATTCCATACATCCAGTAATATAGACATAGACAGATGGCTTGACATCATTTTACATATTTAGTTATATTCATTACTACGGTTTAAAAATAATGTTTATTTTTTACTTCTATTTCTTTGCATTTTATGTTAACTCACGAAGTTACCAGATTATTAAAGAAATGAAACGTAGTTTTTGCATTTATTCCTACACTAAACCGAATTTTTTTTATAAAAAAAACATTTAACTGATTAGATTTTCGTCTGGTCTAAGTTTTTTGTGTTTAAAGTTGTATTGTGGATAATGGTAATTCGAAGACAAAGACTGAATCAGCAGGAATTAAAAATATTTACAAAGAGATCCAACAGTACAGTAACTTCTTGCTTCACTTCAGCTACAGAAGAATCGAAATCCACGGCCTGTCGCAAGCATCAGTAAACGCATTTGTGCCCGTGAACGCAGGCAATCCTTTTAATTAAAAGTAGTTTCCTGTCTATCTTTGCTTCATTAGTTAATCAACAGAGTATGAAAATAAAACCCAAAGTTCGTCTTTTAAGATCTAAAACTGTCGACCGTTACGATAAGATTTTTATATTAGGAATAAAAAAAAAAAAAAAAACACCTCGAGAAAAGGATCAGCTTATTTTTAGGGAAAAAAAAGATTTTTTTTTTTTTTTTTTTTGCCTCGTGTTAAAGAAAGGCTATGATGGTAACGCTATTTATAAATTTGTTGTACTCTCTCTTTTACATTTCTTTGGAAAAGTTAAAGGAAAAGAAGATATATCTTCCTCCATAGTTGCTGAATGCGTGAACACACACGCTGGTAAGCAAAAAAGAGATTATCATGATGTAGTGCTCTTTTACCCCACCCTAGCAACTTTCGTCTGGCAGCTCGATATTGTTGTACACTGTCACTTACGAAGCATGCATCAAATGATTTAAGAGTGCTACATATAAAAAGGAAGAAGTAAAGTGAAAAGTTCTTTAGGAGGTTATTCTTTGACATGTAACAGTATGAAGACACCATTGTAGCTAACTGAATGAAATGCTTGGCATTCTGTATTTTTTTTTTTTTTTTTTTTTTTCATTGCACTGCGAAGCAAATTAAAAACTACTGATCATGAAAAAAAAAACGTATTTCCTTTTGTAACTCTGTTCATTTCGAAGTATTGTCATTTTCCTCTTTCCGATTCTTACTTTGTTCTTGAAGGTTGATGACCCAACGCTATTTTATAATAAATGCCCTGCATTTATCCAGCTCTATCTTTTCATACTTTTAATATGTCTGAGCCGTTTGTGCTTAGGTTTTTTTTTTATACAGTCGAGACGGTCTTTCCGTTTTCTCTTTATTATGTAGCATTAATATTTAGATATATTTAAATCATCTCTGTATATCATGTATAGACACAGACGTGCGCAAATGTATTGTTGTTTTTTATTTTTATTTTTAATTTATGATTTACTTCTGAATTTGCATCTTTTAGTTCTGGAGAGCAAAGTTTTAACACAGTCACATCTTCGAAAAATTGTCATCACTTTTTTTTTTTTTTTTTTGAATAGAAATAAACGGTGGTTTGGATAAAACGCATTCCGTAGCATTATCCAACAAACTTCGCAAACCATGGTCTATCAAAATCCTCCATTTATTGTAGATATAAACAGTTTACAAAAGTTGTTTGTGTATAGTATTGCTTTTCGGTGTAGACGATACTTTTCCCTAAGGGAAGAGAAGAATTTTGGAGGTATCCTGGAAAGGGAGAAAAAATAAAGTAGTGTCACAATAAAGTTGCGAGAAACCATTTCAGAAGTGTGTGGCGGTGGCGAGAGGAGACGAAGGATGATAGTTTTTGACGTTGATGCGTTGTGTGTCGTTGGGGGGGAGGCGAGAATTGCTTATAAGAACTAAACTTTTTTTTAAAACTCCTTAGCAAGCGATTTCTAATGATAAGAAAGTGCAGTTACACGTTTTGTTGCAGCGTTTTGAGTCATTTAGAGATTAATGAAATTTATCAACTGAGTATAGTAGGGACGATTTCAAAATGAATGTCTTATTGTATTCATAAACCAAGTACACTTATTGGACGTTTATTTCTTTTTCTTTCCTTTTTTTACTTTACACGAAGTAATCACTGAACCAGATATTGCTAGTGCTAGAATCTAGACTGATGCGTAAACTAATATTATGCTTACGCTTTTGGTGAAATGCACGTAATTATAAATATGAATATCGTATGTTTATACGATATTTATAAAATGTTTTTGTTTATAATAAAAATCAATGCCTTCTTATAAAAATAGTTCATATTTAAAAAAAAAAATTAAATCGCTGTTTTGCGATATCGGAGTGGGTCGAGTGACGAACTCTGAGCGCGCGCGCGCGCGCGCACACACACACACAAAGGAAGGTACTTCGTGAACTACGACACGACTCAACAGTCTGATGCAATATCTAAATCGCAATAGGCTGCGACTGGAGAAATCTGTTATTTCCTAGTCGCATTTCTCTTAAATAATTCGAAGAGTTCAATGAAACTGTGTGTGTTTTGGGACTCTCGTCCAGTGAAGGTTTTTGCAATTCTATAATAGATTCATACCGTGGATGGACTAAGGACTTTTTCTAATTTTATTAATTTTGATCATGTCAGATTTATGTGTTGAGTTCTTAACTTGAAATACATGTGCTTAATAAATATTTCAAATAGCATTTAAGCCCATGCTGTTAAACTGACCAGATAACATCTAGATTACAGAAATGAATGTAATACATTCATTTCTGTAATCTAGATTGTCATAGTTGTGCATTGCGATAAAAATAATAAAGTAAACGAGGTACTCTCCTTGTTAATAAAAATTCAGCTGCCGTTTTTGATTGCTGTCAGAATACGACAGTATAAACATAGTTGTCGGGTATCCAAGCACCAGTTAGTATCACAGAATTGCTTGCTATGTTTTAATAAAAAGTGTATATTTTGCCTAATGCATGAAGATTGTGGTCGATTTAGTTGAAATTCTCTACTCTGTCCTCGGCGGCTTTAAAGTATAAGACTAATTTTTCAGCTCTAAAAAGAATAAAGCGAATATATGTATATAGAGAGAATCCATTGATCCTTTGAATAAAGGATCAATGGATTCCATTGATCCTTTCGTGAATCCATTGATTCTTTGAATAAAGTTTCTGCTTGTCGGTGTTAAAATTTTCATTGGCTTGTATGGACCTTAAAAATCATGTAAATTCTGGATATGCTAAGCAGTTTAATTTATTTATCTGTATGGAGTTTCCTCCCTTTTTCTCCCCCGTCCCTATTGAGGCGAGTTGAGCCCCCTCATGAGGGGGTTAAGTATTTATGGCTGTGGGGCCGGTTTGCGGGATGAAAAACGCCAGATAAACTGGCGGAAAAAACCGCCCAAGACCGGCTAACTTGGCTATGGCTGAGGAAGATCCTCAAATTCCTCACATCTTCGACGGGAATCTGGGACACTCCTTCCCCAGTCATATGGTTGCGAAGCGCACAGCCACTAGGCTAACAGCGTGGACAGCAGGTTTAATAGATGTTTACGATGATTTCCATAAACTTAGTTAATCTCCATGCCTCTTTATTATAATTTTCATTCTCATGCTGGATTTTGCATTTACAGTGATTTGGAAGACATCAGGCAAGATGTAATAAGAGTACAGGAGTCGTTCATAATAGCACAATTAGTATTCTAATGCGTGTGTGTGTGTGTGGGGGGGGGGTTACAAGTATCTTGGCTTAGTTTTCTTGAATTAAGAATCAATTTATTTTTTTTTGGCAAATCACGATTACTCAAAGGAATGGAGATTGTAATTACTTTGTGAATAATCAAGGTTTTAATAATGATAGAGAACTTTTCTCATTTGTTATGTATTGTATTATATATACCATTTTTAAATATTTTATTAATAATTTATTAAGATAACGATTCCATGAATTCTGCGCGCTGTAGATCAGTTCATTGTTATAATTGTTATAATGCAGATGTTTAAATGAGAAAATAGGCTGACATTTTATAGGCATAATACTCACTTTGGAAAGGATATTATACTTAATAAATTTAAGTATGATACACGGTCTTAATTGTTGTAATAGCAGCTTGAGTATGCAGAATCCTCTTTTATTATTCTGTTTACAAGTTGCTGATGTTTGTTTTTAATATTCGCATCCACAGTCATGCCGGCTGCAGAATCTAAATGGCTGATTATGCTTATAAGTTATTTTGCCCTTGTCTTTTCTATACTAAACGATCCTGTAAGCGATAGTACATTAGGAGGGTTATCATTAAATCAAGGCTTTGTTATACACCGTGGGAGTTGGCTCGATGATGTTCGTCAGTTAGCTGTAGGCGGGGAACTGACGAACATCATCGAGCCTTCCTTCGTGTCACTTCCAAGGATCTGTGAGCGTCTTCTAGTAGCAAAGACATGAGCATTGCAAATTTTTATTTTAGGAAACATGTTTCTCTTGTTAGAACAGACATTATAATACGGTCTTAACCATTAAAGATTGAACTGGTAAGTTTACGACCATAGCACTCCGTAACAATTTGACCCAGCGTTATATATAACTGGAGTCCTTGCTAACGCCATCTGTACAGTTCGTGTTACGATTGAATGTCTCATTTTGACTGTAGTAACTACTTCAAAGTTTAATGTGTAATAACAGATTAGTAAATCGTTTAATAAAATTTTCTCCAACATTAGGACGAAATTGTCAGGCGAAACCTGTGTCAAGTTAGCCCTGTTACGTTTCTATAAGAAAGAAATGATAGTATAGGTTCTTAAGTTCTTTGTATCTTTATGTATCCATGACAACGGTACGTTCCTTTTAGACGTTATTGCTTCCAAACGTTCTACCTTAAAGTCCAATTTACGTGACAATTAATATTTTTTTGATTACGGGAAAAAAATAATATATTATTTAAATAATAGTTGCTCGTTTCACTATTTACTGAAGCAGTTAACATGTTTAATTCTATATGTAAAATTTTACACATTTCTTAGAGCGTAATAATATAACCTGTTCTAGGAAATACGTTTGTTGGACTGAGTGTTCGTAAATTGAAGTTATTTTTTTATTATACATATTCCTAAATTTTAATGCGTTTCTGAAATAAATTACTTTTTTACAAAGATAGTATAAATGAATAATTTGGGAATAATTCTAATTACTTAGATTAATTAAATACGATGTCCTTTTTTGGGTGCTTGATTAAAAGAAATAATGTACAATTAAAATATTAGTACATGTCGATAGGAAATTATTTTCGTAATAATGAATACGAAAGTATTATGTAATTTTTTTTTTTTTGCCACTTCTAGCACTTTTACAATCACTACAAATTTTTTTTTCGTTATTGTGCCGAAATGAAGCCCTTTTAGGTTCTTCAATAACTACTGTTCCCTCGTTGTTGCTTTTTTTGGGGAGGGAGGACTTATAAAATCCCGACAGTAGTTATATAATTTGAACTCCGTAAGCGTCATCCCTGGTCATAGTTTTTGTTTGGATTCACAGTGACATTGAGACTGAGGATTGTAATATGTAAAAGTAACGATTCTCGTGTTGAAGAGCTGTGCATTTCCTAATACTTTTTAATAAAGAGCAATGAAGACAATGTCTTTAAACGATTATTTGCAACACGCTATTGTGCAGTATTTTGAATATATAAATAATAATAATAACGAACTCCCTGTATTTAAATCGGCGTTCATCTGTTATATAAACATGCTTTAGTAGCAGCTAATGACCTTTATGTCAATGACCTTCTTGACGTGTTAATTTAACACACACACAAAGTAATGAACACACCTGGAAAGAGTTTATATTCTGTTTAAGGAGTGCATTTTTACTTTATCACATACCATAATGTAATTGTTTTTAATAGCATTAAACTGCCTTCGTAAATTTCAATTATCACGTGTTTGTAAGTATTTGCTTATATACAAATACTTACATTTCTAAGTATTTGCTTATAAGCAAATACTTAGAAATATAATTTCCAAATTTTGTAATTTAGAAATGTTTACTTAGAAATGTGTCAAACTATATATATTTAAAAAAGTAAAAATATAAAATGCAGGTTTCTACTCGCATTCAAAATCGCCAGCATAGGAGTCGTTTGGTAAGTGCAAAGAGCAAGATTTCGATGAAGTCTTCAGTTCTCTCTCTTAGCATTGACGTCTGTCTAGGAAATTTATCGTTTTCTTTTTCCTGGACGGTCTCTCGTGTTCGATGCACCAAAGCAAAAGTCAAGGAGGAAAAATCTAAGAAAACACTGCTGCAAATTCTGTACTTTTTTCCTTTTTTACAATGCTCATTAGAGTCATTGTACCTCAGCTTATGCATAATGCATAGAGAACAGAAAAGAGAAGAAAAAGAAACTTTTAAAAAAGAGGTTTCTGTCAAAATCGGCTGTCGGAAACTTCGATTTCCATAAGATCGGTTAAATATGCTTCAGTTGCCTTCTGAAAAGTTCTGCTAGTTGAAGTATAGTCCGCAGGGCAAGTGACTGCGTATGATAAATGACTACGAGGATCGTGTGTGTGTGAGAGAGAGAGGCAGGACTTTTTTTTTCGAAGATTTAATTTCTTTAAATGGTGCTTTATACGCCCTTTCTATTCCGTGGCATTTTCGCAGCGCCAACAGTAGCATATATACTTTTTTTAAAAGTACATTTAAAATGACACGCAAGTTAAATTTCGTACCGATCAAAGATACGAGCCTCAGATATTTGAAACATTGAAACCAGAAATCAGACAGCGAAGAGATTTATCAAATACACTATCATTTTTAGAATTAATTATAAAAACACGTCTTGTTTCATGTTTAAAACTTACACGTTTGAAACTCTGTCGAGATCTCTTTCGATTTTTGATAGTGTTTGATTTTCGATAGTCTTGACTGATATCGGTTTTCTTTTGTTGTAGCCCAGTCGAAAAAAGAAAAGAACGCGTGCTCCTTTGATTTTGAACGATTCAGGATCATATTCACCCAAGACCCGAGAAACATATAAGGGCTTTTCAACCATCTGTAACTGAGCCACTTAATAAGGAGGCGGGTTCCTTCTTGGAGTCGGTCTTCCCCTCCAAATCGCCGTCAACGATAACATAATATACTTTAAGTGCTTCGTCGAAAGTTTAAACAACAATGACGTCTGTTATTGCTAAGGCGATTGAAAAAGAGGAGAGGAGCTGCTACTTCCAGCCCATATTGATCACTCAATAATACAGATTTGGGTAATAAATCTGTTTTTTTTTTTTGTTTTTTTTTTCCTTTATTACTCAGTAATAAAGAGAGAAGGAATGGATATGCCTATTTATTATTACAAAGTACGAAATTAAAATTAAATTTAAGGAGTATTATTTTTCGAGTAATTAACATACGTGTTTTTTCTATTCATGGACATCCTGATACGTAAATAGAAGCGCACTTTCTAATTGTATAGTTGAGAAAATCAATTAAAAATGTTATTGCGTGCAGTTTGAGTTACAAGTGGGGTTTTATATACCTTTTGAATACGCAGAAGTTCTTTGTTTTTAATATGTTAAGATTATCTTGGATCTTTGTTAGGCTGTAGTGATTTCCATTATTCTCTGGTGTCATCATAAACATCTTATTTATTGCAGGCCTGAATCGGGGGGGGGGTGTAGGATTTCATTTATCCCCACCTCCAGTACTAGTGCGTATTATAGGTTTCAACATTTCTTGGTTGAATTGATATTTAAAAATAATAATACTGCCTGTTTCATCCACTTATACTGTTATGTGCGGCTTCATTTTGCTGGCATTATGCCAAGAACGAAATACGCAAAGGCGCAGAGCACGCACCAAATGTTCAATGCCATGAGAAAGTTTCTATTCGTAGCGATTACCGATTACATAATGAAGAGATCTTTATTCTACAATACTGTTTATTAAGAGCGAATAGGTTGGGATTGTTAGTCAACAAATTTTGATTTCAAGGCTCATAGTAAGCTATGAAAATGTTAAAATACAACTTTAGTACGTTTAAGTCTTTCTGAGTGTCTGTCTACTTCCGTAAGTTCTGTTTTCTTTATATTTTATAGTGATTAATACACGCGCCAGGTGCACTCACCCGAACTTCCTTTTTTTAAAAATAACCGAATTAGTTAAAAATGACTTTCTCAAATCGTGAGTAATCTTTTATATAATAAAGTTGGACTAAAGAGGCCCTGCCTCCTTTTTGGCATTAAAATATTTTTTTTCTTTTAAATTTTTATCCAGCGACTCGACACTTTGTAAGAAGACTTGTTTTATGAAGCTTCTCATCTAGTTTCGCATAAATATGTTTATTCGATGACTTCAAACTAGCCTTTTGAGAATTCAAGGAGCAGATTCATTTCTTCCTAGTTATTCTGCGTATGTGTTTTGAAATTCCACCAATTTACGAAAGGTATACAACTGAATTGCACCTTTCTGAGAAACAGGATCGGGGATGGATTCTACAGAACAGTAATGCAACTAGAAATATTTAGATGAATATTAGATTAGGCAACTGTTGGATTGTAGATTTGTGGACTCGCCTTGTTACTGCGAATCTTATTTTGGAGTCGGAAATAGTTTGAAATAGTGTCTAGTGCAGTATGAATAATGTAATGAAGACCCATATTCCCATTAACATTGTAGCCCAGACCACCATTTTGAATTGGGTTCTGCAAATAAGAACGTGCTTCTTCACTTTCTACATCTTTCTCAAATGCATCGAATAGAGTAAAACATGCATAAATGGAGATTAATACAAGAACATTTGTCTTCTAGGGATACGGAGAATGTCAATCATTTACTTGTATAAACCTAACGACATGTCACAGCATCTTTGTATCATTCCGGTGCTTCTATCCTATACTTGCCATTGTTGTTATAATATGTAAGCGATTTCACTTATATTCGGGTTACGTCCATTTTATTTTTACAAAGCACTGCATTTATGGAATAGGAATATCACTTTATTTGATTCTCTTTCTCGGTTATATTTTCTTTCTCCATCAAAACAAAGTTTTTTTTCTCATTAGAATTTTAGATTTTCTTAATGATCGCAAATCCCAAAGTTCTGACAACATTATTTGCCACCTTTGTGTGTGTGTGCCGTCTGTCTCCCTTGTTACTATGCATGAGAATATTTATTCATTCCACCTGAATATTAAAATATTAGATATTATAATATTCTAGAGAGTAGAATAAGAAATCTCATTTATAAATAAGTCAATTTCTGTAATATAATTTTGCATATATTGCATGATTACAACAAGGGAACTTGAACATTAATTTTTCCCCTTTGCAATATTATTTTTTTAAAACTTGAAACAACATATGTTCTGCTAAAGTGTGGGAAGACTTTTTTTAATGTTCATTGGCCGTGTTGCTCAAACAGGGAAAGCAGCTTTGAAGATTCTGTTTGAATTTTTATCCCTCTCGTGTTTTGGTAGTAGCACCCGGAATGCGATCTCAGTATGCTTTGTCACATCATCTATCTTTTATCTACATTTCCTTATTTTTCAATGTTTAAGACATTGGAAAACAAGAAAAGACAAGAAAAGATTGATATGTCTTTCTATTATAAAGACATACCGGTACTGGCATATCGTGTCAAAATCCTGTAACACAATAAATTATATATTTAGTTTAATCCTTTATCCAAGTGTAAGCAAACAAAAGTTTTCCCCTGAAGTATCTTCAGGACTGGGACAACTCGTAGCAAAGGTGGACCAACCTCTCGTCACTCCTTGTCTTAGTATCTCCCATAATGCAAAGCACATCTCCTTGCCGACATGTGTAATGCTATGCGTTATGGGAAGGGTCACTACCCAGACATTATACATCTCCTTGCGGAGATGTGCTTTGCATTATGGGATAGTAAGGCAAGTGATGAGAAGTCAGTCCACCTTTGCCACGAGTTGCTCCAGTCCTGAAAATACTTCAGGCGCAAACTTTGTTTGCTTACATTTGGATAAAGGATTAAACTAAATATATAATTTATAGTCTAACCAAGTGTAAAAAAAACTTCCAACATCCTGTAACACATTTTCGCTGTCAAACTCTAAATCAGGTTATCGCTGTTTATTTTTATTTTTTATTTTTGAGATTCTTGGTATTTCCATTGCATTTATAACCCGATTTCCGCTTTGTTTATTCTTAAAATGCCATACGCACTTCTGTTATGTTTACTATCGGTTAATAACTAATATTGCAACTATTAGTATCATCCCATCTCCCAAAGCATTACAAAAAAGCTTCGCTACTAGCGCCATCTCAGTACCTGAATTAATATCCGTAAACTAAACTAAAACCAACATTTCCTCTTCTGTTTTAGCACGTTCGGTAATTAATGACAATCTATTCTCCTTCACTTGAGTTCGGTTTATTTGTCATTACAAGCGTTTTTATTTCTCACATAATTCCTTCGAACGTACACATTTTTAAATGTAAGCACTTTTTAGAATAGCAAAAAATTATGGTAACAAGAACTCACAAATGCACTGCTCAACTTATGTGTTTTTTCCTTCTCTTCCCAATTTTGTATTTTTTTTTTTTTTTGCTTTCCACAGGCTCAAGTAGTATTTAAGTCCAGTACAATTCAGTTGCATCTGTTAATTAGCAAAATTATTGAATCCAATCTTGCACGTGCAAATAAACCGTTTTCTTTTCTCTTTCTTAGCACTCTGTAAGAGCATCTGGTCTCAACCGCTGTATACCCTTTACGAAAGAGATCGCGTGCTACATTCACTCTAAAAGACACTGATTATAACCTATACTGTTTCTTAGTGACTTCGCGGCGCCGTGTTGGCCCACTTATTACTGATATTATTATTTTTTTTATCCTTCCTTCTCGTGCTTACTTCATTTTCTAACTAGCAAAATGTTTCGGTGGTTAATATAATCTGCTGGATTATTTGTACAATATCGCATTTTTTAAAAATATTTTTTATCTTTTTCATTAGCAGCAGAATATTTACTCATATTTATACATTTTTAATTGTGGTTTTTGTTGCGACTCTTTCGATCTGCACGCGCAAGCCGTTCTATAAAAATTTAAGTGTTTTGTGCTACCTAGCGGTAAAAAATACTTAAGTTTTATGTTCATATTTTCCACTAGATCTCGTCGAAGTCAAAATAAATAGAAGAATAAATAGAAATTCCAGTAATAATAACATGAACGATGATAATATAATGATTAAATAAAAAAATGAAATTGTTATTGCTTTGTATTTGTCATCTTATGGAATTAGTCATTTATAATTTTGAATGACTAAAAAAACAGTAGGTAATCAAAAGGGAGTTTGCCACTGTTATAACGTTTTCATCTGAGATGTGAACCAAGAATTTGTAGTGTGGTGCGGATTCGAATTCGCCCCGTTAGGATCTCATCGCTTGCAATAAAGTGTTTTGTGGACAATCCTCCAAACATCCAAGGAATTTTAGGGACTCGTCCTTGGAGTATAAAGAAGTAAATGCTAATTCTGAAGGAATTATCTTTCTATTTTACTGACGGTTATCACGTAGAGAATGAAAGCATGAAAATAAACGAATATTAAGCATGCTGTGGGGATTAATTAAGAAGGTCAAGGCTTTCGATGGAATTCGCTCTTGACCTTGGATAAGTTTTAAATCTTAAAAGCATGAAAATAGTTCTTGATATACAGACAGATGGGTTAAACTAAAGGTTGGTTTATAGTTTCGATTTGTAGTTGTTTCAGTGTTTTTCTTATTAATATGTTTGCTCAGTATCTATGTGGGCTTTGTTACATATGTGAAATGGCGAACTGTATTGTTCTAAGAACTGAAACAAGGCTTATTTCCTCGGAAAGCTACACATTTCAATTCCCATTTGTTTTCATAAGCTGACAGCAGAAATAACAAAAATCGTTAGTCACTTGCAGCACCGGGGAAACGAAGATCATTTTTCATTCTCCCTCCAATCGGAGTTTAATAAAAGAACACGATCGCAGAAAAATAATAGGAAGAAGAAGAAAAAAAAACTTCTTTCCCCCTACTCCTCTAACGGAGAGTTAGAAACTCTCGGTGGGCTCTTTGGCTTTCACAATTTGTCACCTTCTCGCATTTCTGAACACGTCAGCGACATTCAAGCCGCGATCGGTTGTTGACCGCTATTTGCCACTCATCTTTTACCCTGGAACCTCCCCCATTGTTGTGTCCTGGTATGCGTTGCTTTCTCAGGCAATCTCGAGGTGAGAGTGGATGCTCCTATGAGTCTACTGATTCGTTTCTATCGTGATCTTTTGAGTTTCACTTTGAACTTTGCATCCTTTCTATTAACCTCCAACTGACACCCGTTCGATATATCGACAATTGCTTGTGTTTCTCTTCCTTTTAATTGCTATTAAAAAAGCTATGCAAATGGTCTTCGAATATGGAAACACCCATATAGATAAGGACATTTCCTATTCGATGTGCTTTTTTTTCCCTTTCTAATAGCGATGATAATTACATTGCATATTACATGGATATATCTGGAGGCTTATTTTAGCGTGGTAAATTATTTTTCTTAAAAAAAAAAACGTATTGTGAAATATTTATTTTCTGAAAAATTTTACGAGCTGAATTTTTTTAAAAAAAAATTCAGCTTGTAGATGGTCTACTCTTTAAAAAAAAAAAATTGGTTTTATAAGAACACATTTTGTTGGATTTTAAGAATCCTGCACTTCGATTTGTTTGCACAAACATAACGAAAGCGATAACGCCGATGTTACTGTATTTTGTAGCGATTTTGATACTGTTAATTATGAGCATAATGATCATATTTTAATGAATATTAAAATATGATCATTAATACCCATTTTACTGATATTACCCACGTGAATAGTTTCATGTGGATAATATCAGTAGCATACATTCGCATTTAGGACAGTTATAAACTTATAGTATACTAGTGTTATTTTATTTTTAATTTATTTTCACACAGGGCGGAAACCTTCCTCTAGACTCCAAAAATATAGAACATTTTCAAGTCACTTCAGACCTCCAGTGGGGAGGTGGTCCCACATCGGTCGATGAAATGCTTCTCCCACCTAAAATTGACATTGGTAATACACATGAACTGAATTTCTCTCTGTTAAAGGAATTCCTTTTCATAAGCTGTATTTATCGGAGAGTAACTGTCTACTGGCAATATGGCTCTTGACCCTGTTTCCAGTACAACAGTGAAATTCAAAATCAGAGCTGACTCTTATGAGTTAGTTTTAATTTTCTTCTCGCTTAACTTGGGACAATTCTTTTTCACTTTTGTTTGGAATTCTTTGCAAGTTTCCCTAAGTGTCATTCATATCACCAAAGAATAGCCTCACATTTTCTACTTCAGAGGCAGACATTTTTATTGCTTACGTTTGCCTCACTAACTCACTGATGTCGGTAATCTTCTTTCTTAAACAGCTTCTGTTCGTTGTATCTTGTTCGCGGTCATCTTTTATTTGGATGCATCATTTTCATGTATTGAAAATAAATGAGCTTAACATAAAGGATCCTGATGTACCAAATAATAAATAGAATGGCTTCTGTTTTCAACATAATGCGTCTCAAAAGATGTTTCGGTATTTGACGAGTTTACAATTGTGAAAACATTAGGCTTCGTTTTCCTTATGCAAATTTTTCCGGTGTCCTGTTTGGACAGATTTTATTCAAATTTTTGGTGTTTAGAGTCCCTACAACAATTTATCAAGCCGTTATCATTATTGTTTCGCTCAGAAATTATATTAATATATATTAATACTGATATTAATATATATATAATATATATAATAATAATATAATATATATATTAAATTCGGCCGCCCAACCTGGACGGCCGAATTTAATGAATTCTGGTATTTACTTTTTAGTATAGATCTCACTCAAAAGATTGTAATTCTTTCTTAAATCTTGTATGGCCTAAGAGTTAGATAAATGTAGAAACTTTGTTCTATCGACCAAACATGCAACTTTTCAAGTCATCAGGCCTCCAATAACCAAACACGATTCTCACAAACTTCCATGATTGCACTGAAATTTGAATCCATTGGCTGGATAGCAGAATTATCCACTCGGTCACCCGGCTGGAAAAATTAGGTAAAATAAAATTGTGTCTGCAGTATCCAATAATGGATAGAAGTGTAACGAAACAATATTACTCGATAAAATTCTTTGAATAACGTAAATGTCATGTAGTTCTCTCGAAATCAAGGAAATGGAGCTATGACAGACAAAGTCAATTCTGAACATTTCCAGTTTTGTTTTTTATATGAATAACGAAGAGCTTGCTGTCATGATACATATTTTGTATGGTTCATATTCACTGCAGCATTTTTTCATTTGTTAAACCACTAGGTTCAAGACTGATCGATGCATTTATTTTTTTATTATTTTTTCCTCGTTATAAAAATTTCCTTTTTATTGTCGATAGCTATTTGATCGTGGTTTTGTAGAATGACTAGAAATGATACTCCCCTAGCCTGATGAAATTTGCCGAAATTGTTATTTGGATTACTGCTAAAATTTGTCGATTCGTTTCAAGTGGAATGGGAAAAAAAATGGTCTAAAGAGAATTCTCTACATGTGCAAACGACTCTACCTTTTCAGTTATGATAATGAATGATGTCGCCGTGCAAGAATGCGATCACGAAACAGTATTTTATTAATTGTTCGTTCACTTACTTATTATGAATAGTGTAACTGGTCATATGTGGGATAATAAAGGACAGCGAAAATACTTATTTTTGTATGCTTGGCAACTCAAAAATATTAAGATGCTAGTGCGTGTTATTTATTTTTTCAGTCCCTTGCAAGATATCACCGTATACTGGCTTCACCTCTTCTATATCATGAAATGGTGGAGGATTGAAGGTAACGGTGAAAAGCATGAAAGATACTTTTCACCGTCATTCATCCTCAATCCTCCACGAGAACTGTTAACTAAAAGCCGAGTGAGAATAGGAAATGTGAGATTTGCTTTCTCTGCCTCACATTACCGAACGCACTTAACATTATGCGCGTTTTTTTTTTCTCTTTCTTCCCCTGAAATACATTCATAAAGATAATATTCTTATGTGCGGGAATTTAGAAATTAGCAAAAGCTATATATTAAAATTAATTACCCAACTCAAATTACTCTAAAGCTTTTAAGCACTACACTATCATAATTGTATAATGACTACAGAATCTATTTGTTGATAATTATCATTGGAAATGTTCCTGATGTACGAAAGTGGAAACCGTGTCTATATTCTAGACTAGTGTATGCAGCCAACTAACAGCCTTATTCGACCTGCAGAAATATATCGATAAAATAGTTTAAAATCACTCCACTATGGCTTCAATGTAGGGAGTCCTCGTGTGGTAGATGACTTATCACTCAGTATAACACACGTGCTTATTGGAGGAGTAAAGTGACTTAAAAAGTTTCATTGTAACTTGCATGATTATATAACCCCCGTAGCCTAAAAATACTATTGGATGAGATTAAAGTGAAAATTAAATCAAATATAAAGCCAGACTACATTTAAAATTAAAAAAAAAAGAAAGAAATTATCGAGTACATACAGAATTAATTTATCATTTTAAAATGCACATTAAAATTATAAAGCAAAATGTTTTATCAGAAAATTTTAAAAACAAACTAAATATTTACCTGATTCCCCCCCCCCCTTTTTTTTAAATGTGACATTTATTTTATTGTAGGGAGGGGGATTGTTCTAAACAACCGAAAAAATAAGTGACATCACGGCATTATTGTTAAGAACTGCTATGGCTAGAAAATGACATTTATTTTTGCAACATTAGCTTTATTCAAATCCTCGCCCATCTCCAGTATTTATCTTACAAAAATGTTAAAATTTAGAATTCTTTATTCTTTCAGAAACGATTTTATTAAACTCATAATTTTTTTCTTTAACTTATCGCTCATACTGCGCTTCTTGAAATCTGCGTTACCGAAATCAGATCGTTGTGTTTTCAAATGATTTCGTAGATTGCGTACGTGAGGAATATTTTCCTAGAGATTACAGTATTGGCAAACGCAAACGACTACTGAAATTTTCATAATGCTAATAGAAGTGAATGTTTCAGCAACAGTAAAACAAGCTAGGTGATTATCAGATATAAATATGGAATTATTTTGGAAATCTCTATTTACGCCATCTTTCAGGCATAAGACTAAAGAGCGTGTGTGTTCACGATTGTGAAATAAAACTATATTGCATCGTTAAGAGAAGAAATGAGTACCATTCTCATGCATTTCCCCGCCTTATGCACTTCTAAACCCAGCATATATTTGTATTGCTTACCTCATTTCTGACCATCTTCTTTTCCTCTCTTCCCTCTCATAATTTCCAGACTCTGATTTAGTGAATAATCTTTAAAATTCTAGTTCCTCGGACTACATTATTGATCATTCGAAAATTTGTCTAACCGAAGAGCTTCCGGTAATTATGATTTTTTCCCCCTAAGCTTCATTAGTTTAAAAATCGTCATCAGCTAAACTATGCTCTGAAATGCTTTACGCTTACAATATTCTATGATTATACAATGGTAATGTTTTGCTTCACGTACTTGATGTTTTTCTGAATATCAAATGCTTGGTATCTCTCTTTCCTGGTTTTTTTTTTTTTTTTTTTTTTTTTTTTTTTTTTTTTTTTTTGTACTGTTATACTTCAGACGACCGTTTCGTTTCTCGATTAATTTATTTCTAAACTCGTATTGTATTTCCTAATACTCTTTTGTAGTTGAACTATAAATTCTTATCTTGTGATCGGGATTATCTTGCAATGGGCGGTTTCCTTTGTCACTGACTTGCATCAGTTAAGATTTTTTTTTAAAGACTTGGATCCCTGCGACACCCCTTTCAGTAAACAGCACTGATATCGTGGTATTCTTTTATCCCTGTCATGCTATTATAGTGTCGTGTTGTGATGTGTATTTATTTATTTATTATGATTCTTCCCTCTATATTTTATTCCCCTCCTTTTTATGTGGGGGAAAAACAGCTCTAGGTTCAGATTTTTTTCTTCGAACTAGTAATGTTCCTATTAAACTAATAACTTCGAATTTCCACTATTTACTTTATCTATATTATTTTAAAATGAAATTTGGGTCATTTTTTTTCTTTTAAAAATTATCAAAAATAATTTGAACACCGCGCAAGATACTGTATTGCAAATACTAGCAGATTTCATTACAGATGTGCCTGTATTGCAATAAAATCGACAATACTGAGTTATAAAACTAAAATATTTTAAATTCTAACCACCTCTTCGTTTAGATTTCCTCATGGATGGGATCATTGAGAATGCGTTCAGAAGTTGAAACCTAAACTGGCGATGATGCTTGTTTAGGTTTCAACTTCTCAACTTTAGACTTAAAAAAAGAATACTGCGCATACGATAATGTTTACATATATTCCTTATGATAGATTTTGAACGATTTATATAAATTAATGTGATTCATTCTTCGTCTATTTTGAATGTTAAATTAACCACATCAATTAACAGACTTGATTTATAAGAACTAGAAATTGAAACATTTTAGATAGCACTTGGCTTTATTCTTGGGTAACAAATTCTCTTTTTTTTTTTTTTTTGTATTATAGAGAAAACCGCCATTTTTACTATAAACGAATTCAGCAGTTGTTTAATAATAACAATCTTATGATTGTTTGCTTGTCGAGAATATTACAACCATTCACCCCTTTAGTCTCATAAGTTGGCGAAACCCAACGTCAGCAGTTTATATATCTTTAACTCAAAATATAATGCAATAAATGTATTATATTTTGTGCAGTGGGTTTGAAGATACATAAACATTCTATTTAAAATGTTTCGCTTGCTGCAAATGAAAACAGCCAATTTTCAAGTCTATTTTTAACCTCATAAGAAAAAAACTGTGTTCTGCGTTTTAAATAGGATTTTTTATATGTTAGTTAGCTCTAATTGTGTACATTATTGGTGTCCGGCGATGTTATTTTTCATACGAGGAAATAATTTTGACTTATGTTAATTATATAGTGTACCTCTCAAATCTGGTTATCCAAAACGAAGTAGTGGATACATGTTCAATTAACTTCGATCATGGATACAACATCGAGGTCAAAACAGGACACTTAACCGGTTCAACTTCGTGGACAAAAGATTATGCCAGATATACTTCGTTATCAATTACCCTCACTTTTATCTTTCGATTGGAAAAGCCAGCTTAATAATTCACTATGCAAAGGAATCTCAACTCACTAAAAAAAAAAAACGGAAACAACCGAAAAAATCACAATTCAACTTTATTTCATTCAATCCTCCTGAAGCCTTTAAGAGAGGACACGTTATTCATGCATTATCTCGAAGACACATTTTTCGAAATTCAAAAGTAAATTTAGACAATTACAGAAATACGATTTTCCGTCTCGAGCTAAGTAGAAACAGATGAGAAATAGCCTCCACCTAATGGAACAAGGCAATTCCTCATGGCAGAAACTTCTTAAGAAATACGTAGATTTTCAAGGACCTCACATAAGCGTCTCTTTAAACTTTTAAATACAATCCTCTATGATACTCCAAGGAATTGCATTCTCCACTCTGCCAGTCTCTGAAATGGATTCTTCTCAGTGATAGTTGTTTTGAAAGTACGTCTGACTACCAAAGTGCAACTCTGAATGCAGATTACGTACATCAGAAAAATATTCTGAAATATCCGGATGGCTGCTATAGTATTTTATTTAAATTCAGTACAAAAACTAATTTTAAAATATTTTTTTTTTACAAATAAAATTCCTTCTTTTGAAAGAATTTTGTCTGTTGCACAAAATGTTCGAATAAATTATACACATTTTCGTAGTAAAACTATTATTAAAACAGTACAGAACTTTGTATCTACCAGTCTCAGGAACGTCATCTAAAGAATGCCCAGTTACTTTATATATTTTACATAGTTTGATATTGAGATAATTTTTGATACAAAGCCTTTATTTCTGTTTAGTATTATTAAAATTTCATTTATGGGAACTTGATGTTGCTCATTTCAAATAAATTATTGCTAATGGAACTAGTTTTTATTGGATCCAGTACTTTTATTTTAGTTTACTATATCCGACTGTTATTATTGCTGTAATAAACGCACAAGATGAAGATTTTTCACATAAGATTTCATTATTAGTAAAAAAAGAAACTTAAAGAGTTTATTCTGATAGAAACTGCAGAATTAAGAATAGCTGATTAATTCGCAGTGCAAAATAAATGCAATCTCATTACCGTCCATAAATTATGTACTGGTATTTTCTGGAATTTTTAGACCCATCTCTATTCATTGTCATAAACTCTTACGCATAATATACATTTCCCTTCCTTAATACACCCCCCCCTAAAATTTCTAATAAATAATTTTTCTGACTTGCAAATTTAATAAAAGTTGAATTTTTTTTTTCGAGAGTCTCGGACTATAGCTGTGTGGTTGGATTTCCTCCGGGCGCTCCAGGTATCTGAAGATTAAGTCTGTTAGTGATAAATTAATTAACCACTATCATCATATAGTTTCCGGAAATTGTACATATGAAATGTCAAGATAAGTAAATAAATGACATTTCTACGTTTGATCGTGTTCCTTGTCAGTCATATGTAATAGGAGTGCAGAACGTGAAAAAATGGAGTAGCACGAAAAAGGGCCAATTCAGCCAAACTCAGCAGGCTAAAATAAAACAGGAAATTTAATTAAAAACACAACTCGTGTCGTAGTGCACATTCATTTAAACAAAGTTGAAGATTCATTAATGAAATTAAGCTTTATATACAATTTCTTTATTTTATTTTTTATTTTAAAGAGGAGCATTTTCCTGTTACTTGACGAATTTCTGGACCTGCCCTTTCGCTATATTCACGCTGTTCCAAAAACACATCCCCCCCCCCCCCCAAACCTAAGTTACATAAGTTATCAGACAAACTCAAGGTCTTGATTTAAAATCGTATCAAAATATTTAAGAAAAGTGAACTACAGTTCATCAAAAACATTTGGATTCAAGACAACCTCATTCTTTTGAATACAGTATTTCGAATTTTAACTTAAATCAACGCTCGTACTTCAAAGATCATATAAAGAAAAACTTCGCTCATCTGGAAATATAGTAACTAGGACGCGTGTTCTTCCTCTCAATATTCGCACATGTGGTCAGTTTTGTTCTCTATGTTCTCTTACGTTTTACTCTATTTTCCCTTGTATTAGCCCTACAGCGTGTTAATAGTGAAGTGTGTGAGAACTATTTCATAGTAATATGTGAAACGTTTGTGCTTATTGACAGAATCATAGAAACTATTTTAAACCTATATAAATATTGAGTTATAAGTTTTAAGTAATATATGTCGCATTGTTATTTCCACGACAATAAAAATGCATTTCATAATATACTGACGTCACACGTGTCTCAGATTATGAAACAAAACTTTTTTAGTAGCTGCGGAGATTTCTTTTAAATTGCACATTCATTTAATTAACAAACCGTTGACATTTTAATTCGTTGGAATTTATTTTTAATTTAATTTTCCTTTCATGTGTTAAAATTCATGGTTGTAAAAGTTATCTTATTAACGTTTCATTAATGATGAATCCTTTAAAACTCAATCTTATGTTTACCTCTGTAGCAAACATAATTGTATTCAGTTATTTGTATAATGCTTAGTTTTGCCGTAAACATAATTGCATTGCAGCAGTGAGTCATTTCAATTACGTTTCATATTATTGTATCATATTACGCTAATTTGATACAATACTATCATTCAAGGTATTATACAGTACTATCATTCACAAATAAAAACTTCATGAAGTTTTTATTTGTGAATGATAAAAATTTGTAGTTAATAGTATTGTTAACAATACTATTTGTCCTGATTGTTAAGGCCGTCTGGGCAAGAGCGATAAAACTCAGTAAGAATTCGACAATACCGATATCTATTTCAGATAATCTCCCTATTGTTTGTTACAGAAAGGCATGTGACAAGAATCGTCGAAATTTCTGACTGCAGAAAAATTACATGAAAAATAAATTTCACCTTCAATTGAAAAGTCTATAAAGATTCTTCTCATCCTAATGGGATTCGAACTCAATTTTTTTTTTTCTCGACGAAAGAGCATCGTGGATATTAAGTGATAGATTAAGGAAATAAATCAATGGAAATTCATAAACTTGGTTTATATAATTTAAAATCCAAATAGTTCCTGGGATTCTTCATGTGTTTACCTGATTAAATAGAGATTTTTAATTCATTTTTTAAAGTTTTTTCTCTCGCAGCCTATAAAATGTATATTTTCATGCTCCGTGAATAGAAAATGTATGAACATCGCCTATTAATAGTAAGCTAAATGTACAGAAGGCATGAAATGTAAAGTATATTTTATGCTATGAGTGTTGTTGATCTTTCATTTGTATTTTGTAAATTCATTGATTTATCTTTTTTGTGAAACGAAAAAAATCCTTGAAAGATGCTATGAATTCAGTGACGTAGTCTATTTACATTTGATAAGTTCTCGCATGGAAGTCGTATTATCGTTACGACATCTTGTCACAGTACCATCTTCATCTCAATATGTGAGAGGAGGGGAGATATAACAGAAGTAATCGCAACGTTGGTCTGCTGATTTCTTCCATTACAGATGCGATTTACTATCAAGAAAATCTTTATATAAGTGCAACGCATATTTGACTTCTTAGAAAGTAAGATTGTTCGTATTATAATCTATCGGAGAAATTGAATATTCTTCCAGAATGAAAGAGCAGATATTCAGTGTAGAAAGTTTGGATTTAGGTATGCAGCTGGATTGTTTTCAGAGCGTAGTTGGCCGACAATAATCAACTGTCAGTACCATCATTTTCACCCGCGCCTGCGTGCGTCTGTCTTGAGAGTGTAAGCTATTAGAATTGCAGTTATCCGAAGGAGCTGTCTTACTGTCTCTCTGCCACCTGTGTGTGTGTGTTCTCAGTAATCTGATCTGGAAATAACTTCTTGGTAGGTAAACTCATTCCACGCTGGCTGAGCATTTCTGGACAAGTCTTAATGGATGGTGCTCTGTCGCTTCTGAGGCTTACTGCACACAGAAATCATTACTGTTTACCTTTCCTGCCCTAATACGCTTTCGTATTCATAGCCGTACCTAGCTCAGAAACTTTGATTGGATAGTCGCTAATGTGTAATAGCTAATTCATGCTCTCCATCTTCGTTTTCAATCCCAGTCAAAACAAGCCGTACAGATTTTTCTCTGGGTCAGGCCAGTGGAACACAGATGTTACTTTTATCCAATATAGTCTTTTGGTGTCGTGTGTGAGAGGAAGGAGAGGATACATTGTGTCTAAAACAATCCTTAGTAATTCTTACGTAATTTATATTTTGTCCGCATGTCTCTGAGGTAATTGTAAATGTAAATTCATACATTTTACTATTCAAGTTACTTTGGTACATGCATCTCTCCCTTTCCTTGAAAACATGCCAATTAACGCATTCGTTTTCTTCTTACAGCTTGAACCTGGGGATATCATCTTGGAAGTTAATGACAAGAAAGTAGTCTCTTTGTCAGCCAAGGAGGGTAAGTATTAATATCCGAATTATAATGTTTAATATCTGAATACCGTGATAATGTGATGCTATAGCAAGTGTACTTCGACCAAACTATGGCATCTCCAATCGGCTTTATACCCTAGATACATCGCGAATTTATATTATTATTTTTTATTGTAGAATACTTTTAGGAATGTGCGTACGTAGCTCTATACTAACATTCTTGGCACCAGCTTGAGAGAAGGACCATTATAGTAGGCTTCATTCTATTCACTAAGTAGGTGGACTTGTTTTTTTTCCAGCTAGTTCCCGAGTTAAGTTGACCTTGAAAACTACTGACCTTTTTCTTTCCTTCTCCCAAAAAAAAACTGATATTTTTAACCCCTCAAGTCAAATGAACAGCAGAGCACTTGTGTTCCCATCCGCGCCTGCGTGAATGCCACGTCATACTTGTGGGCGTGGCTGTCACGCTGTGATTTCTCACTCAACAATGGTCATGGAGCGATAAAAATTTAACAACAACCACTAAGTTTTAAATCAAATTCGAAATATTTTTAATTCTCAGAACGTTTATATTACAAAAAAAAAAAAAAATGAAAAAGAAATTGCAAAACTCTTATCAAGCAGTAAAGGAGTTGTAGCTAGAGATTCCATCGCCTGCTCAGAGGATTATTCTTATTTCTTAAGAATACATTTTAGCCGAGATAAATACATGTTTTTAAGTCATTTTTTGTTCAATATGGAATATAGGAATACCCCTCCAGATATCTTTGTGTATTTATAGCCATAATAATTGAAATTCCGTAGAGATGTCATGGAAAAAAAAAACGGAACAAAAGGTTTTCCTATTTGAATTCAATTTCCTCGAAAACTACCCAGGGATAAGGGAAGTGGGACCTTTTTTCTTGCACGTTCGTGGAAACACATTCCCATTATGATATCTTGGATAGTTAAGAACAAACCGGATTAAATCTATTTTTGGAAGAATAAAAACAAACAAACATAGGTTACTTAATTTTTTTTTTTTTTTTTTTTTTTTTTGTTCCAAATTTTGGTTACCTAATCCGAAGGGAATTTGGTAAACATTTTTATATGCTTCTAGTTACTCACTCACCTAGCATGCATATGCATTTGTCATGCAATAATAAGGTATTAAGAATTTTTGATGAAATTTTACATATTTTATATGGATTTCATGAAAACTATAAATAGACTTTTCTGGAAAGAAAAAAAAATCAGTTTCATTTTGCAGAGCTTCAATTTAAAAATTTATAACAGTGGGGTAAATTTTATGGCTTAAATTAAGATCAAAATGAAACACGAAAACGAAATGGATTTTTTTTTCTTTAGATATAAGTTCAGTATTTTGAACAATTAATATTTGAATTTTTTTGGGATTCACCGTATTCATTTTTATTTATTTATTTATTTATTATTATTATTTATTTTTATTTTTTTGCTGTAATAGGAGATTAAATGTACCAAAGTACATTTGCCCCTACCCCCGCTTCCAAGAGTGAAGCATTGAAATCATATATGTGCGAAGTATATTCCACCTTTGTGTCCAACTTTGCTATCTAATTTGAACCAATTCAAATCGAAAATTTTATTTTAAACCGTCTTGTCTCGACAAAAAAAAAAAAAAGTGAAATGCTGTTATCTGGCTCAATTCGACCGAAATAGCAACTTTTTATTCACAAATTGGTGGTTCCAGCACAATAAAGTTGAGCTGTCCTGAGACTTTTGCACCGTAGAAAATTTATAAGCATGCGATTTTATAGCTAAATACGTATTTATTATCATATTTCATATTTCGCAGTAGGCTCTCGAGACCTATGGAAATCAACTGGTGGCACCACTGAGACACCCTGTATTTTCATATTATGCATATCCGAGCATTGCATCGATCTGTTTTAATATAAAATTTCAAGATTTAACTACATCATTGAATACATCTCTTATTTAAATTAATTCATCCATCCATTGGTACAACATTCATGCTATATTTTTAGGAATTCTGGCGATTCAGATTCCAAGGATATAGAAAATTTCCCCCACGTTTGCTATGAGTTCCGTCAGTCCATTAGATGATATTTTTGAAATGTTCCTGTATTAATATAAACACGTGATTTCCATATCTCCAATTTCAGAGTAGTCTTTGTTAGATGCTTGGCAACTATGGTTGAGCCAAGCGCTCGCTTCAGTGGTGAACTTTTGTTTATCCTTATCTTGTAAAATGACAATGGCTTCTTTCCCTTGTGAAGCTATACTTAGTTTAATTCACGAAGCTGGAAACCTTTTAAGCTCTCAGCAGTCCGGCACTGATGCTCTTCGACCTAAGTAGGTTTTCGGTATCTGCCCTTACGTAGTTGTCATATCACTTTTTTGTTTTAAAGTAAAAACGACAGAAATATGTATATGAATGAACACTCAACCACCTAATAATCTCGAAATTTACATTACGGATTATAATATAAGGCTGTTTTTCCTGACGAAAACACAACATCGTACCTTCGTAATTCAACACTCCCTCTCCTCACAATTCCTCTCCTGTTCCTGAATTTTTAGATGATCCTTTTACCTTCATGAATCAATCAGTGGTCTCTTGGTTAATTATTCACGTAATTGACAGCTTCCATTACCAAAAAAGAACACGAGACAACCGCCTTGCTTGTTGGAGACCTGAAGTGGCTTATAAAAGATCCGGAGCTAGAATTTGAAGCATGGTTACTGGATTATATAACTTAGTCCCACACTGCTAATACCAAGATAGGTCTTTTGTGGGTGGCATTCATAAAAAAAAAAAAAAAAACAGTGTCACTCGTACCACTTTAATGTAAGGATCGTACGATCCTTATCTTCACGCACTCGATTGATACATAAGGGGGGGGGGTAATTTTTATACTATTTATGTATTTGAATTTTTAAATGTTTTTTCAATCCCACTTCTCTAAGATATCTTTTCTGCATATTGTAGTAACACAATTAAAAGTAAAGACCATGTTACTAACCCTTTCCAAAACACTTCAGTTGTAGAGGACACTTAGTAAACAGCAATTTACAGCACTGTTTTGAATTACTGCTGTGTGTGTGTGTGTGTGTCTAAGAGTTAATGATTACTATCTCTTAGTCTGTTTGGGGTTTCAGAAAGTGTTTAATATTCCTGTGGCATTCAAACTTACTTGAACTTAAATCTCTCTATTAAACATTTGGAATTACTCATTGTCGAAGTGCAAAATGCATTCAACTGCTTACCAAAGAAAGAAAAAATTAAAGATAATTGTCGGACTTTAAAGCCAGAGAAACTAAGTTTCACTTTACAAAGTTAAAATATCCGACTTAAAGCGAAAGATTATCTGCATAAAAATTCTCTACCCACAAAGGGGTAAGAAACTTCTACAGCTCCATAGCTGCGTATGCGAAACATTTCACAAGGCCCGATTTTTTATCACTACTGGTCATGATATAAAAGAGAAAATAGCACTTCAGATGACCCCAGTAATATGCTCCAAAGTATTGTCATTATTACCTGACACCTCCAAAGATTCCGAGGGCACTGTACACTACTTCCAACTGCCACTCACGGATACTATTTTTGTATTCAATGTGTGTTCTCTGGCCGATTTGCCTGTATGCCGAACGTAAACCCTTCTACCTTTATATGAAAATGGTTAACTCACCATCAATCTGAAAAGCTCATACGAAGCTTCCTCTCATCATGACGAATGATTAATTTACCATCAGTTGAAAAAGCCCATTTAAAGATTCCTCTCGTCATGAATATCGAATTTAAGTCTTTGTGACCGTCGAAAATGTCCCCTCGTTCCTCCATCTACGCTACAGAGCTTAGATGGTATCGACAATTCCATTTTGTTGGAAAGACTCGTAGGTGAAGGGTTTTTTCATGCCGCAAAAGAGGCAAACGGACCATAAGAATAAACGCAATTAACAGACACAACACACGCTGGCCTCATACTTTAGTTGCTTCTTCGGTTGTAGTTCTATAACAGCAATATCTAAGAAGTATAGAGCAATCAAAAAAAAAAAAAAAAAAAAAGAAAAGTGCAATGTTGAATGCCAAATAGACTGCTTACATATCGTGACCCATCAGTGTTAGCTGTCTAGAATTCCTTGAAATAAAATAGCTTCCCCTCACCAAAGCCTGTCTTAAAAAAAAAAAAAAAAAAAAATGTAATGTTCGTTGATTGAGATTTTACACATAACCAGTGGCATTTAAGGAATTCAAGGACCAGACAAATTATGTACAAGAAAGACAAAGCTTTCCCTGAATTTTAATTCAGAGCAGAGCCAGTGATTTCACCTCATGATGACCTCCAAGACTAAAATTGAAAAACAAAATTAGCACCATTGTGGTTGAAGCATGTTTTTTTTTTCTTTTTTTTCTTTTTTCACTAAGAATATGTATTTTTGAAGACACCAGTTTAATTTTGTAGCTGAAGCTAAATAAAGCTGCACAGTCTGTAACTGGAATTTTCATTTCCCCTTTTGCGTGATGACCACGCGTGCAACATTCTGAAATTAACTGCTGCAGATCTTTTTTCCCTTGCGTTGCTATAAAAGCCAGCACGCAGTGTACTGTCTGAATTGTAGTTATGAAATTAAATATAAATAAAATGAAATTTTATCATATAGTGCGATTAATAAATGAATTACATATACAATAAGATATGTTATGCAGCGAAATCATGTTTAAAATGAGAAATGGAAACTGGTCCCTAGTTTTCCTTTTACTGGACTAAAAGTAAAGACTTACCATGCGCTTTTTCGATGAACGAGTTATTAAAAGAAATGAATAATAAAATTTGTGTCATTTTTTAAAGTATTTATTAAGACAGCTGATACGCTATCAATGAATTAAGAATATGTAAAACATTATTTTTTGATACTTTTCCCGGATCGAAATTTCTTCCGATGCCGTCGTGAACTTGTTAATTTTCAAAACATGATTTTGTTGGAATTTTCACTCATAAAAGTGCGAAAAAGAGTCTCACCATCTTATTACTGCTCGGAAAGAAATCATAAAACACCATAATGTGAGGAACAAACAGCCATGGCGCCCACCTTAATAAAATATAGAACTTTCGCTGCGATGGCTACAGCATTCCTATGGAGCATACTTTTTGCAAGCGTACGATGGCGATCAATGGGAATTTGGGACCATTCTTGCTGTAGGCATATAATTAGACCCCGGACTGTTTTGGGGAGGACGTCAGTTGACCGCATCCTACGCTCCAGTTCACGACACAGATGTTCAGTAGGGTTCAGATCAGAGCTATGTGAAAGCCAGTAAAGTGTAGTGACGTTCATGTCCACAAGACATGCAGTTACCGTTACTTCAGCAGTCTTATGACACGGTGCATTGTCATGCTGAAAGAGACAATGGTCAGTTCCGTAGAAACGCCACAAAGTAGAAAGCATTGCATTGGTCAGAATGTGCAAATGCTTCTAGTAATTCATTGTTCGTGGTACCAGAAACAGATTCGAGGCTAAACCAGGAAAAACAGGACCATGCACTTCCACCTCCAAATTTCATAGTTGTGGTGGGTTACGCACTCTGGTAAGAGACGTTTACCGGGCATCCGCCACACCCACAAACATTTATCTGCTCGATAGAGGATGTAGCGTGATTTACCTCTCCATAACACATCTGTCCTACTGTACACGTTCTGTGCACCACTGAAGACGATGCTGCATGTTGGTTCGAGTAATGTAAGGCTTGCATGCCTATTGCAATCCTACCATGGAAGCCTCGGTATTGAATGTTGTTGTTGTGTATTCCAGTTGATGCCTTGAACTCCATGTTGAACTTATCGGCCAAGAAATGGTTGTTTTTTTACATATTATAATTCGTTTTACCTGTGGGTGAGTCGTCCACTGCGGGTAGCACTTGCAGTTGACTCCCTGCGCTTCCATCTCAGTGGTATCACTGATTTTTGACCTGGGATGACCCAATTTGCCGAAAACAGATAGGTCTGCAACATGGCATTCTATCACAACGCCTCTTTCAAACTCCGAGTTCCCTTATCGCAGGCATTTCACCTGGATACCGTTGCACTAACTTGGGGAGCATCGTGTTCCTCCAATTTATCCTGACTACAAACACGTGACTCGTTATAATGGATGATGCACCTTACCCATTGGGCTGTCTGTTGATTTTTTTACAAGAGTGTATTTCTGCTTGGAAAAGCAGAAATACGCATTATGCCTTGAGATATCTAATAGTCAACCTCTTGGATGGTGATGACACTTAACAGGATACGGTTATTGTTACAGTTGTGTCTATTATGCAAATACATGTTTCAGATCAAATTGTATTTGAGATGCTACTAAATGTATAAAGGTACAATCTTTATTTTGTATTTACCAGCTTTATAACTTAATCAGTACTTTCAGTATCACAATCATCAATTGATATTTTTTAAAAAAAAGCGAATAATGTAACAGTAAATAAATACCTTTTATGTGACATCAACCAATGAAAGTTTGTAAACCTATAGTACATTTAGTACGGCGGGTGGGAAATTTTCCCCCTATTTTATTACATTTACATACTTTGTATTTTTATTTATATTTCGTAGTCTGGAAATCTTGCTGTAGAGACTTAACAAGAAACTTTTTTACAAGCCTCCATTAATCAGGACTGTGGTCACACCGGGCTATGAACTTCATCTCTCACCTAAAGCAATCACAAACATCCATTCCTACTGCGGAGTTCGATCCTGCAACCTTTTGGTAGAAGAGTGGATACGCTAACCGTTGTCAAACCAGTCCGGTCGTTTACAATAGCTCACAAATTTTATGCTGTTTTACAGTCTCTACCCCAGAGATTTTAATTAAGATATCTAATTTTATAAATTTCGATATCCAATCTATCTTGATGCATAACTTTGATTCTCCACTCCGATTAAAAAAAAAGATGGGGAAGAAAAATAATAATCATTTGTTTCAATGAAACAGTGGATTTTTGGAACTTGCGTGGTAAAGCTAATGAAATCGCAGTGGATTGTCATGCTAACTAAACGCTAAAAGACATAAATGTATTTTGGTGGCATTAAAATTGGCTAGATTATGAAGAGACATGGAGTGTACTGTCATCAGCTAAAGTATGGATGGGATTTGAACTTAGCGGGAGAAGCCCCCCCTCAAAAAAAAAAGAAAAAGTCAAAAAAAGAAAAATTTCCAAAAATCCTTTCCTAATTCAAATTAATTTTTTTTTTTTTAATTATGTTGTGTCCTTTTTTATTTCTATACTACTTATGAATTAGCAGTCACATAAGGTGGGAATACCCTCTGGATCTTGGGAATCCTGGCCGCTGTGAACGCCAGGCGAACGAAGTAGTGCTTTGTTTTCCCGAGCCGGGCCAAAAGAGATCACGGGTATCATGCATTGGCGATCACTGCAGATGCTCAGTCATAGCTCGTATGCAATGCGTAGTATGTATTCTCAAATCGCCCTACTCACCCCCCCCCCCCAGGATTAAATCTTGAGTGCTCGGCCCCCTCCAAGATTAAATCCTGAGTGCTCCTCTGCCTCCAAGGAGTCCAAAAAATCATCGAGGGAGGGCATCTACTCTACAACTCTATCTCCACCATTCAACCATTCAGTCCACCAACTGCAACGAACCGTAACTACATCAACGTCATCAACCACTGGTAGTTTCACAGACAATCACAAACATCGATGCCCAAGGCAGGGTTCGAACCCGCAGCATTTAGGTTGGAGAGCGGATACGCTAACCACTCAGCCAACCAAGCCGGCCATATACAGTATACTCTTGTATTTATATGGAAA
Organism: Typopeltis vanoorti; assembly: GCF_054136105.1. Classification (NCBI taxonomy): domain Eukaryota; kingdom Metazoa; phylum Arthropoda; class Arachnida; order Uropygi; family Thelyphonidae; genus Typopeltis; species Typopeltis vanoorti. The sequence goes on along the minus strand of NC_143562.1, from coordinate 65,310,315 downwards.
TCTGAACGATGAAATGATGAAATGCAGTGAACCAGACGAGTGAGGAAACTGGGAATCCAATTATAAAAGCAGGAAGGTGTCGACCATAAGATGTTAGCTTGGAAATGACAGTTTTATGCTGATGAAATGCGTTATAAATATCAAGAGGGACCACATGAGTTTTTCCAAACCTTTCACCTATGGCTTGTGTCCAAAGGTGGGTAAGATCGACTAGGATATCTACTATGGAACGCGCTTAGTGGAATCTATTTTGGCGATCACTAATTGGCGGGTCTCCAGATAGTGAAGAAGTTGGTTCTTAACCTCTGTTATTTTCGAGAGGATTGAGGACAGGGAGGTGGTACGATGGTCTGGCTGACTTAATATCGTTTTAGAGACAGGCTAGATAAATTTAGCCTAGCTTAAAATCGCGCCTTAATCCAACATTTCTCTACCAACAGCATAAATACGTATTTCTGGGTAATTGCCAGACAAGTATGACATTGTATTTGTAGTGCAGGATGGATTTTATTTCTGGATCGCACGTTTAGAACACAACTGCAAGGCTATACCGTGGACCAAACAACTTGTCTGTGCCTAGATTATTGGGGAATCCTCTGGTGGGCATATGACTTCGTAATGTAGTGGGAAATAATTTTTTTCCCTTTGTCGTCTAAGCAAAAGTTGAAGGGAAAATAGTGATACAAAGAAGTCATCCTCAACTGTAGGTAATTTTACTGTAGTGCTATCTGAATATGAGAACGAGAGGAAGAAGTTTGGAAGGACCAAAGTTGGCATAGCAAGGGACCAGAAGGCTCGACGGCTATTTGAACATGCGACAAGAGTTTTTGCATTTAGCTTTCTCGAAGTCTTTTGGCAATATGTTGTGGGCTGTCTTTATCTTCGACTCCTTTGCAATCGTTGGAAAACTAAAGTTTGGACAGTGATCTTAAATAACATTTTGTGAGTAACTATGAAAAGAGGCATACAAAATTTTTTATGAATTTTGTTTTCAGTAGCAGAAGGGATGGTGTTTTTATAACAGATGGAGCATATACAACTTCGCAAAATGAACAAGAACTAATAACGGCAATTTTTTGCTATCTAAGAAAAAAGCTTTTTCATTTCATGTTAAAGGGCAGTTAGCTAACACATTATTATGGCTTGATTGCGTTCTTTTCCTAAATATCTGTCCAATGAAAGCCGTATTTCTTTCCATTTTTTATATTCTAAAATCGTTTCGTTCAGATGAAGAAAAAAATAATTAAATTTTCAAAAGAAAACGGATTGGTCAGTTGTTTTACCTTGTTGGTTATCCCCCTCCCCCCTTCCATAAGTTCATTAATGAATACATTGGGATCTTATAGCGATGTTTTAAAAATATTACCGTGTTCATCTTTTGTGTGACCACTTCCTGTTTTCATAGTTGAAGTGCTCTAGGCTGTTAGAAAAAGAAAAAAAAATTAAACACCGCAATTTGCTCGTGCGTAGTCTTGCCTATCCCAGTTAAATATATCTTTATCTATCATTCAACATCGTTCTAGGTATTTTGCTAACGTTGCCAAAAAGCGTGTTCGTGTTTTATATTTAGGCCTACTAAACTATCAACCTCGCTGTTTTATTGCTGTAATTACTCTCCATGATGTGCCTCATGTTCGTTTCTGGTCATAACCCAGCAACAAGCAGCTGTCAAATAGATAATTGCTAGGATAATTAAACTGGGCGAAAATACTGGACGAGGAGTGATTTATCCCAAGTTTACTAGCGAAAATAAAGGCATAAACATGCTTAAAGACAAGAATAGACCGAACCATTCAAGTTATTAAGGGAACGATAATCATTGATAATTACATGGATAAATGTGCATCAGATATACTGTAAATACTGTTTATTTTTGCTTATCGTATCTCACCTTGCCTGCTTTAGCAGGAAGAGAAGGTGGGATGGCCGATGTGAACTGAAAATCATAAAGGAATGAGACACTTCTATTTACGTACATCACATTGCTTTACTCATTGTTCTGAATAATTTTCTATCCTAATGCTTATTTATCTCTGTGTAGGAAGGGAATACACGCTCCCTAAATTAGAGTATTAAAGCCCGTCCGAACAAATTAGCCTTTAAATTCGTTAGGCGGATATGGAAAAGTACTGTATTCTTAAGAAGACTATAAATAAAAAAAATCGTAAAAAGACCAAAAGAAAAACTAAGAATAAAAACAGATACTATTAGTCAAGACAGTAAGATCATATTGTGATGTCCAAACTGGAGAAGTAAGATTTCTGGATAGGCAGAGATAGAGAGAACTCCAAGAGGCCATGTCTCGATTTAGGCTGTGTAGATCCAAAGGAAGAAAGAGGAGAATTAATACTGAAGCATAAATTATCGCTTTTTGAGGGAAATTTGGCCTGTGGAAGCGGTGTTGAGCTCATTTTATATATTGTACATCCCGGTGAAGGGTTGAGGGAGGGCCTTGATTAGGTGTAGCAGCATATACTCATATGGTTGGTAAGCCTAGTTTTCGTTTTTATGGTAAATGATGATTATTTATTAGCCACTTTTATTTTCATTACTCAATATATTATGTGTCACGTTGCATTTTGTAGTGGAGTATGTTAGAATTATTCAATAGGAGCAAGCTGGATTCTAGAATCAATTTTTTTTTTTGGGGGGGGGGAGTTTTTTTCTCAAGTGTTAAAATGAATGTAGGATTCGTTATTCAGCCACGGAGGTACCTCAGACCAATAAATGAGACTTTACCGTAAATTGTTGCTTCATTATTTTGAACTAGTACTTCTAATCTGTTATGTGATGTCTTCATATTAACAAATATATCGATGTTCTCGTTTATATCATTGAAACAAAGGCCAAACGTGTATAACTTATTAGTGTCTTGCATGAAGCAGAAATTCTATTCTAGAGATAAAGCATGATCTTTTTCATGCCAGGCCTTAATTAGGATAGTGATCTTACATAGGAATTGAGATTCACACACTACCACATAAAGGATTTTAATAAACGTGCACTGTGATCGTTTGTTGCCAAGTGGAGACAATATCCAGTAGGATATTGTCTCCACTTTGCCACCAACGATCAGTAAATAGAGCAAGTTAAAAATTGATTTTGCACTATACTGACCAATTAGAATCCTTTGAATAGTAGGATTGTAAATAGTCGAGAGAATTTTAAAGTAAAGAGAAAAGTAAAGTTTTCTCAACTTTTAAAATTCTCTTTACTATTTAAAAAGAGAATTTAAAAATTTAGTATTTTACATGATCAAAATTGGAAAATGATATTGCTGCGTAGTGATATTTCATTAATATTTTATTTATTTATTCTTTTTTTCCGAAGTAGGATATTACATGCATGTGATTAATTCGCATCCTTTCATTTCGAACCTGAAATGAATTTTTAATGGATAAAAAATACGAAATATTATTGAAATACTTAATGAATATTTGAACTGTAGCCATTTCACATGGCTTATAAGCTAAGAAATCCATAATTAAAGCAAACATTTTTTTTTTTGTCTTATTTCGATGTTCGGGATGACTTCCGTTGAGTTGCAGATTCTGTATTGTCGAAATCCTAGTTTGCCATAATTATTATTGTTAAACTAGTATTTTTAATGTATTAAAATAAAATGAGCATTGTGTGATGATATTGTACTTGGGAAAATGTTCTGGTTGTACAGAATGGCGTTCAGAGAATATTGAATAGATGTATTGCATTGGCAACGATTTTTTGGGAGAGAAAAAAAATCTCTATAAATGCATACCTAAAGTAATTCGCAAAACCATCCTCTTCCAATTCGCAATTAGAATACTGTAGTTTTTGTTCTTCAAGAGATACTTATGCCATGAGGTTTCTTTTAATTCACGCGGAAATAAATAAAATATTGACTTATTTCCTTGTTTTTGTGTGAATTAAAGAAACTAATTTTTATCAAGGGACCTTTTAGTGATCCCAAAGATGCATTTACATTCGTGTTGGATTTTTATCGAATTCTGAAAAGGGCTTGAAATTTTACAAATTATGGTGCTTTCGATGTTCCTGAAATGTCTCGACTTCGAAGCTGAATAACAACTTGGATCAGGTAAGGAGTGGCTTTATAGCGATATTGAAATGCAGACCGATCATCTAAATAACGCAGAATAAGTTTTACGTTTACACAATCACACCTTCGAAAATAATCCGGCCTAGTGGTTAGCCTATCCGCTTTCTAACCAATAGGTAGCTGGTTCGAATCCCATCGTGGGCATGACTGTTTATGAAGGTCTTTAGGTGAAAGACGAATTTCATTGTCAGGTGTGAGACCACCGCCCTGCTTATTTGGAGGCCTGAAGTGGCTTCAAAAAGTTCCGTGTTTGTTCTCTAGAGCAGAGTTTTCCGACTATGTAAAAATAGAAGAAAAAATCCATTGCCCACACATGGTAATAGTATACTATAGGCTTACAACCTTTCTTGAGTAGGAATCACATAAAAAGAAATATTTTTGAATTAGTGATATTATCCACACAAGGGATGTATTATTAAGTTTTGATTAGGTTTTCCTTGATATTGAATTCTAACACAATCACAACACCGCATTTAAGTGTTCTCTGTGAACAGAATGCGTACATTGCCTGATTTGCTTCTACACCATTATGTGACACCTCCAGGGAGTCCAAAGACTCATCGAGGGAGAGTGTGCCTACAGCATCGAACGATCGAACCCCTTCCAACTACTAACCGCGCTGAAACTTGCTTAACGTTTTGCGTGAGCCATTAGTAGCAGAGGCTTTATCAATCGACCAACCTTTGCTGTTAGAGCATTCTGTATTATGCTTTCTAGCTGCAGTGTTGGATATTGCTTTGGAATTTTGACCGTTTGTAAATGCTGAGTGATGATGGTGGCGGAAAAACTTAACGGCAGATTTCTTTTACATATTTAAAGGTTATTACGTTAGCCGAATTACTGGTATTCATAACTGCATATTTGCTTTAAGTACTGAATCTGCTTTTAATGTTTCGTACACCATACTATTATAATTATAAGAACGTTTACCTAGACTGGTCACTTATTGTAATAATGGACTGATATCTGGGCATCACACAATAAGCAAACTGGCTTGCTTTCGCCACCCACAGGAAACTTCTATTCCCCCCCCCCCCCCAGAAAAAACTCAATCTCCTACATGGATTTTATAAGAGGGATATCACCCGAAAAGTTCACTAAGTCTGAAACTAGATTATTGATATACTTAGCGACATTGCTAATAATTTTATAACTTCTTAACCTTACTTCCTCCAGTTTTTCCTGTATCAAAACAGTTGCGAATTGTAATACATATTTCCTTTCACATTTTCAAACGCAGTTTTTTTTTTTTTTTTTTTTTTTTTTTTTTTTTTTTTTTTTTTGTAAAGAGTATGAGCTTATTGCATTCATGCTTGTTGTGTTCTCTCTCCAATAGCTTTTGAAGTTATGAAATTAATATTCGTGAAAAATGTAGTATGAATCTTATCACTAAAGTTTATTCCATCCGTTTGTATTTCAGAAAATTTTCTCTTGAACAAAACCAGTAAAGCAATTCAAGCAAACTAGTGAGTTGTTGGTGATAAAGGCAGCACGAAAGATAGGTTTCATGAAATAGTCACATACCTACTTGTTTCGTGTTACCTAGTTCATGAGCGCTACGACTTAAAAATAAAATAAAAAAAAAAACCCTCAATTGTACCGGTTCTTTTCTTCCCTCCTAAGTAACTTCTTACTAACGGAGCTGCTTGAAGGATGCATGCTATTATTTGGAAACGCTTGGATTTTGATCGTCTAATGGTACGATGAATTTCTTAACCAATAATCCCCAAGATACCTTAAGGAAGGGGACTGGAATTTTTTAAATAAATAATTTTTCATAATTAAATGAAATTAAACTTTTTATTAATTAAAATATGAATTTTAATCGAACAGCTTTATAATTATTAAATGGAAAGTGGACGTGAAAATTAAGACTTCTTTCAGTTTGCATGTTCAGATAGGGGAATTGAAGATGTCATTTCTAGATTTCTCCTTTTTTTTTTGCTCCAAGGCCTTTAAATAAACCACCTTAAAAATACGACCTCCGACCCGGAAGGTGGCATTTTCTTTCTTCCACAAGTAACCATTGAAAAATGCATACATAAATGCATCTTTTTCAAACTTAGGTCTTAGACCTATTACGATAATGTTCAGTGATTTTTTTAATCCTCATGATCTTTTAGATCCCTCATGGTCTGGTGTTTTAATATTTGCTTTCCATTTTTCTGTTGTTCTAATTATTCCGTATTTGTTGCATTATGTTAATGTTTTTTCCACTTTTTTTCCACACGTGCCGCGAGGATTTTCATTTCTGTATTAGTTTGATCTTTTTCAGTTGTTTCAGATGCATAAAACTCGCATTTAACTCGTGTTCTTCCATTATTCTTCCATTCAAAATTCAGTGGATATTGAATACTACATTATTTCTTAGTCGAATAAGAAACTCAAAGATAGGAAATCTAATCTAAGAGTTTCATGCCGAATGTAGAAAACTATATAAAGATCGGCGAGTCCAAGGTTTACATTATGGGAAAATACTAAGGACAGTGATCAGAGCCTACTCCACCTTTACTACGAGTCGCCCTAGCATTGCACTACCAGGTGTTGGCTTACGCTTGGAATCGCCGATCTTTATTTATATAGTTTTCTGTATTCGGCATGAAACTCTTAGATTAGGTTTCCTATCTTTTGAGTTTCTTATTCGGCTAAGAAATAATGTGGTATTCAATATCCACTGAATTTTGGATAATTTTACTTCGCCGAAGTGAAGCCTGTTGGCTCTTAATGTCAGTAATAAATATTCTTCCATATTATTCTGTTTAAACATTCCGAAAATTTCCTTAAGGGACTGCTTCCCCCCCCCCCCCAACATAATTTTCTGTATTCCTTTTGAGTTAATCTAAATTCCTAAGCATTAAAATATTGGTTACCTCTAATCACAAGTGTTTTTATCGATATTTCCATATTATATTCTTGGTGAATCAGTTGTAAATAAATATTTCTTTATAAATTACCTTCTTTTGTCTGCTACTATTATTGCATCATCTGCACAGCAGAATACATTGACTATATTTATCAATTTTGATTCCATTTAACTTATCTTTTAGTTTTGCTGTTTCATCCATTAAAATATTAAAACGGCAGTGGACTTCATGAATTCCTCTGTAATTCCTTTCTTCATTTTAATTTATTTTTGTTTTATTATTATCCTATAAATAACTTGAATAAGCTTTACTGTTTTTAATCTTTCATTTCACTTTTACATTTAAAATATCTTAATTTTATACTGTCGATTGCTTTATATTCTTACTAAGTAGTCTACAATGAAGTGTTAAAGATGGGGTAGGGAAAGAGAATAGCCTTCCATGTTTTTATCATCATGCTTGTCAAGGATTTCAGCCTAGAGTGGCCTGTTCCGGACTTAGAAGTCAAAGTTGAATCTCTTAATAGGACGTCCTAGTTTTCTTTTCCCTAATGGTTTGTAATTTAAGGCTTGTTTTTAAGCCTTCCATGTTTTATCCTGTCAATAGCCTTAGCCACATTTTCCTCGCCTTACCAGAACATTATTATACGTATAAAACACAAAACTGTTGATTTTTCTATCAATTGTTTAACTGCAAATATTGCGTCTGTGTCGGATATTCCAGACCTAAAACATTGTTGTTCATCAATTAATATTAGATTATTTTATCATGTTATGAATACGTTTTGTACAGATTTTCAAAGTGGTTTAGTAATAGACTACTCTCTGTCTATAATTATTTGAATCTCTTGTATCCTTTATTAAACCTATTAGCACTGTAATATTTTTTTTTCTAGATTCACCTGTTTGTTTCTTTTTTATTTGAGAAATGTTTTTAATAGTTAAAGTATTATTTCTAACAACGCATTCTGCCCTATCCCAGCTGTTTTTCTATTTCTAATTTTTCTTCAAATGATTTCTATTTGTTATGATGTTTCTAAATTTTCATCTTCCAGAAAATTTTCAAGTAAAGTTTTTGTTTTTCCCTTTATCCTCATACTATTCAGCAAAATGTTCTCAGCACTTTTGTTAATATTCACACTTCAATTCTGCCCTAAGTCTCGTTCGAGCTGTTTGAATCTGTATCCCAGAATTCTTGTTTATTTTATTTTTTCTCAGATTTTGTTCCTAGTCTCATTTCTTAAACTTTTACGTCATAATTTTCTTCATTAGATTTATATTAGAGATGCTAAACAATTTTTTTTTGTGTGCGCGTGCTCGCGCTCGCTAATAATTTAACTTTTTCTGAGTACCAAGGTGTTCACTCTTCTTTTATGTGTTGTTCTATCTTAAGGGTTGATATTCTGAATGTTAAATATTGTTTTTAAAGATTTTCCTAGCTTTGATTCGGTTCTGTTTCCATTAAAACATTTTTGTTAAATTCTTTTATTTTTTTTGATGATATAATATTTTAATACATTGTGTTTTTTGTGTAGTAGTTAAACCATATACTTTACTTTTCTTTTAATATTTTTAATCTGTGTTACTTTTTTGATTTTTTTTTTTTTTAATCCCGGAATCGCAGTTTTTCAGTTAAGCAATGCATTTCTAGTTCCTATTTTTGCAGATACTAGAACTGATATCAATTATTTCTTTAGTACTAATCACTATTTGTTATTATATAATCTGTTACGGATATTTTCCAAGGTATTTTCCATTTTGTTATTTATTCTTGATTGATTTTCTACAAAACTATAATAATTTATTTTTTAAAAATTTTGCATGGTTCGTTAAATCTTTCACAAATTTCTGTTATTATCTGGTTCCCATTTAGTGCATTGAAATATCCATTTATGTGTATGTCTTTTATTTAGAGTTTCTTCTGATTTGTAAAAGGCATTTATTTCAATTGCTTGTTTTCCCTCTCCAGGTAGATAAACACTTGTGAAATTTATTACATTCCTTTCGGCTTTAAACATACGAATAATTCTTTTTATTATGTAGTTACATTCTTTCATTATTAACTATTTAAATATTGCTATGCATGGTTATTGCTACTTCCCTTTTTTGCCCTTTCTTTCTTTCTTTCTTTCCTTCTTCACTGTATTCTGTTATATGATTTTGTTTTTACATTTTTATTCCTTTCTTCTTTGTTTCAGATAGTGCTATTTTAATATTTCTATCGTTAATTGCTTTAATTCATCTTTTTGATGGAATGATCTTACATTCCCAGTCGCTATTTTCAAATCGCATCATTTTCAAGTTTTCGATTTCTTTGTTCAATCCGTTGTTTCCATATTGGCAATCGGATTGCTATCTTCATTCTTTCCGTGAGAGAGACTGCTAACCTAGTCTTTCGAGCTTCCTATCCCCGCATAACTATGTATGTGGTGATGATGTGACCTTCAATCTTAGGGTGGCCCTCTGGTAATTATCAAACAGTTCTACTACATGTAAATCATGTTGAGAGAAGAGATTAAATTAATTTCTCTTAAAGTCCTTTAATATTTTGCTTATCATATAAAAGTAACATAAGAAATGATCACTCATTTACCGCAAAAAATACGATCAACATCTGCATACTTCTTACAAGATCGTTTTACAAAAGGCTTCTTCTAAAAAGAGGAAAGAGTATGAAAAGCAAAACTGCTTTTCATATCCTTTTTGCAGGGCCAAATGCGATAATGCTTATGCTATTCTGTATGAAAGTATGAAGATTTAAAACCAGGCTGGAAGATGGGCAAAATTAAGAAGTGAGTTCATACAACCTTTTTTTTGTTGCTTTAAATGAGGCAGATCAAGAGTCACTAATACGACTCTTAAATTAGATACAGTAAACGAGTCATTGACTATTTTTATGACAAGAGCTATTAGAGCCAAAATTCGAGTCCACCGAATTCCGTTTCTAATCGATCCGTCTCTTTTATTCGACGAGCTTATTCAGTAGGCCACAGAAGCATGAGCTTTAAATGCAATTAATAAAAGAATTAGAGCAGTTTGAACATTGCAGACTCCACCTCCTTCTCCGACACCAGTATCACATCGATTAGCTGCTTTCCGCCAGTATGGAGTATAGTTGTTCCTCGCTTTATTTGAAGGTCCCCCTGAGAAATTCAGCCTAATCGGATTAAAATGGAGGAAGCCCTTTCCGCCACAGACACAACTACAGGTGGTATCGTTTAACTGATTACTGCCAAATTTGGAATATAAGTTTATTTCTTACGTTGTTTGTGTTCTCATGATTATTTCATTCCCAATCGGACAAAAATCAAGGGGAGAAAAAGAATCGCCTTCTTTACGCTTCTCTACAGTTCACGTTGTTCAACCGATTTCAATCAAATTCGGCATATGTTTGTTCCTAATGTTGCTGTCAATCTCTTCAGAAAACTCAGTCCAATTGGATTAAAATTAAGAGGAATTTTTTTAAATATTGCTTCTGCTGACACCTGTCAGTTGCATCGTTCAACTGCGTTCGACTAAATTTGGAAGTTTTTTCTTACATTGTTCAAGCTTCCTGGTTTTACATACTTCATCTTTAAAAAAAAAAAGTGATCTCATATATCATTCATACGTATAAAACAAACCAAATATTGGAGAAACTGGAGGTTTATTGCTATTTAGAAGTAGCTACTTAGCTGACGCTTCTGTTCTCTCAAGAGTGCAAATTATTGCGTGAATTTGTAGCTATACCTTAATAGCAAACACAACAGCACTACTTGATAACCTCACAATAACATCGGTAAAAGTAGACTCATGTAAAGCAAGGAAGCACAGATTTTACTTTTTTTTTTTTTTTTTTTTGTTGTTGACACAGATATTTTTTTTCTTTTCAATTACCGGTACATAAAAAATAATTACAAGTATGTCCTTGTTGGAGTTATGATTCCTTTTTACTCTGTTTGTTTGTAAGGATATCTGTATATAAATAATAATATTGATTTTTATAACCAAACTTCTGAAATGATAATTTCACACCGCTTGAAATAAAATATCTTGAAAGATTTCAAGTGTGTGAAATGTTTTTGCACACCGAAATATATTGGCTCACATGTTTGTAGAGAGAATTGCAATTGCTTCTCCTGTTCCTGATGAGTTTTCTTCCGTTCCAGGAAAATTGAGTATTTAATATTAGTTTTCTCGGAAAAACTCGATTTGTTTTTTTATTTTTAAAATCTACTATCTTGGTTGCATATCTGTTCCTTGTTTCAAAGGTTCTGTTGGGATGATATTGGTAGTCGAGGATATGTTCATTGTTGTGTTTTGTGAAACTACCACGTGTATATTGCATTAGTCAGAACCGCTATAATATCGTTCATCCTTCCAAATTCTACAATCAAATGTTGGAATCATACAGAAACAGTTCCTGATGATTAACCTTCATCAACGAACTTCACAGTTTGAATGATGCACTTGGGCATAAGGCGTTTATCAGCCATTTTTGCTCGCTCACATCTTTCAAATGCTTTTTATTATAATCAAAACAGTTAACTTTCAACACTTCCGACCAACCACAACGTTCTTTACTGCACTTTTAGTCTCTTCTGTTGATTGTTGTGTTTGATGTTTGACTTATGTATACTCTCTTCTTCTTAGAAACTGAGACTATGCAAGTTTACTAATGCTCACCTGAATTTCTGTGGATTCTTTGCATCCTCTTTCATTGTTTCACATTGAACTACAAAGATACGCGTATTCATCGTGCTTGGATCTTTTTTCTTGGTTGGGGGGGGGGGGGGGAGCACATTTCGATCGTTTGATAAACTTTCATACAGATTTAGGCAATGGAGTCTGTGAATATCGCGAACGGGCTGAACACTGGTATGACATCCGAAGTTTTTCTCCATATGGTATTGACAGCATACGGATGTATAGTCATATTAAGAGGTCTATCTGATTGCCTTATATATGCTGCTCTTGACGATTGAAATATACATATTATTCATACTTTATTCTAAACGAGATGGTGTTTCTCTATACATGTTTCACCATAGTCTGTATTTGAGAGGCAATTAAAACATTAAACGAAATAAATATTTTGATACGGCCATTAACTACAAATCGTTTTAATCAGAGAAACAATAATTAATCCAGGTTAACATTGTTACATTTCATCATTATACTTTATAGATGATCATTTTCGATAGAAGATAAGTGTTTCTCGGCATCGAAGAATATTTTTCATAGACAATTTTAGACTTACCATAGACATTAAATTCCTGAGGACTAGAGCTAGTTACTGAAATTTTTTCTCACTCGATTATAAATTAAAGATGCTAAGAAATTATGATTGTTTGATTCTCTATCCAAGCAAACAAAGTTTGCACGTGAATTATCTTCATAACTGGGCTACTTTATATATATAACATTATTAAAATACTTTGCACGCCTGGTTATAAAAACGTTCAATAACTACAGTAGCTCTAATTCAGAGTATTTTAATAATAAGGACACCTTTTCACTACTTGTACCTTTGTATCGCTTTCTGGGTCTTGCTTCCACTGATGAGACCTGAACAAAGGTCGAAACCAGTCTGGATAGTAGCGCTTCTCATAATGCATAGGCATTTTATACACCCGAAGGAATGTGGATTTGTCGTTATGGGATACTAAGGCAATTGATGTGAGGTCATTAGCCTAGTCGTGAAAATACAGTCATCCCTCGACTCACGTCCGTTCGAGTTACGTCCTTTCGAAGATACGTCCGTGATCGCATAAGGGAATAAATAACCTTTTCGGGTATACTTTCGAACAAGACGCAAGCGAGCCTAAGGTAATGCATGCACAATGGCAACAGCGCTTTCAGCGGCAACCTCTCTCGGCAGTCGGCACGTGTCTTTAACAGTTCCTCTGTTGATTGTGTTTGAGAAAGAGTTATTTATCGTTAAATATTTCGCAATATTTTGTGCAACATGCCCAATCAAAAAATCTAGTGAAGAATCACAGAAGAAGAAGCAAGCAATTGATCTTGAAACGAAGTTGCAAGTTATAAAGCAACATGAAGCTGGTAAACCCGTCAATGTGATCGCGCATGACTTCGGATATTCTCATTCTACAGTGAGACCATTTTGAAAAATAAGGATAAAATCGTAGAGACTGTGAAAGGATCTGCTTCCATTAAATCGACGATAGTGACGAAGCAACTATCGGTGATATGGAAAAGCTACTTACATAATGGGTAGAGGACCTGAACCAAAAGCGCATACCCCCTTAGCACTGTGACCATAACCACTAAGGCACTTAGATTCATTCATTAATCTTTTTTAAAAACAACTTTTGAAACCTTTATAAAGTTTGACTATCTGTCACTAGATGGCAGCATTTTTTAAGCGTGCAGATTTCTTGGTTGACTTGTTAATGGTCTATTCTACAGTGACGACCAGTTTGAAAAATAAGGATAAAATCGTAGAGGCTGTGAAAGGATCTGCTTCCATTAAATCGACGATAATAACGAAGCAACGACAAAGTCCTATCGATGATATGGAAAAGCTACTTGCATCATGGATAAAGGACCTGAACCAAAAGCGCATTCCCCTTAGTACTGTGACCATAGCCGTTAAGGCACTAAGTCTCTTCAACATGTTGAAGGAGAAAGCAGGACCCGATTATGACTACGAATTCAACGCTTCTTCCGGTTGGTTCATGAGATTCAAGCAGTGTTTTGCGCTGCATAATGTGAAAATGTATGGGAATCTGCAAGTGCTGAGAAGGCTGCCAAGGAGTTTGTGGAAAAATTTGATAAAATTATTACGGAGGAAAATTATTTGCCACAGTAAATAATTGGGTGATTATTCTCCTGTTTTATAGCGGCAGTAACACGCAGTACAGTTTTATAATAAGTTAGGGACTTATTACCGTTAAGTCCCTAACCCCTATAACTCTGTTGATTTAATGTATCGACTTACGTCCGACTCGAGTTACGTCCTATCGGACGTAAGTCGAGCGATGACTGTACTTCACGTGTAAAATTCGCTTGCTTACACTTGGATAAAGGATTAAACAAGAATATAATTTTTTGGCATATGTAATTAAATTTCGTAGTTTGTCTTTGCTAATTTAATATACAAATATAATAACATAATTATATTAAATGTTTTACTGCCTTCCCAAACGGGATTCTCCCTCCCCTGCACAATCACTTTTGTATCTGCACAAGATAAGAATAACTAATTATGAAAGTTTAAGGTCTCTGATTAATTTATCATAATAATGATAATTGCGCGAGATCGCCATAAATATTTAAAAAAAATCTTACTCTGGAAATTCACTGTTAGAATAATGAGTTGTAATTTTGGCAACAGCACATGATGTACAATAACGTCAAGTTTTCTTATTGCTACGCTTACGAACAATTTTTTTTATTCGTTTTTATTCACCACCAACGTGGCACGCTCTTGGATGTGCTTATATTCGCTGATTGTTCTAATGGTTTCTTACAGGGAATTATGTAGATATTCGATTCTCGTTTTCGAATTTTTTTGTAATGTCAAAATAGAAGTATCTGGATAGGTCATTGATCTTTAATCAGTATTAAAATTCTATATAATTTGATGTACTATGCCGCCTAGAATAGTAGAGGGGAAAAGTTTGACACAAGGAAGATTTTACCGTTTCGTTTTTTTTTGTTGTTGTTCAAGCTTTGCACAACAACAATAATAATATACTTTCGAACATTATTAAACCATATTTCCGCGTGAATAAATTCTTAGCCGATCATCCACATGACGTGTACCTTATATTTGTAGATTAGCGTATGCTTATTACATTGCCGTTTGAATGTCACCAACATCTGTTATCCTTACGATACTGCTCTATTAGGCGTGTGCCATTCGATTTACCAACTGTTGGCGAAACAGCTCATTGTCACATCTTCACAACCAAGTCCCCTTTGTAAGGAACTGTCATTCACATACTTGTCGCTAAGAGACGAGAATACTGTTTTTGCTTTTCCTATGACCCAGATTTTGATGTCATATGAGCTTTTCTTTCTTCGCTGCTAACGTCTTTTCCCCTTGGTGAGGCTTCATGATTGGCATTATCAGTTCTCACATTCGCCTTAACCGACCTAATGGATCTTTCATCGTATTAAAACGCTTCTGCCTCGATAGTTAGATTGGTTAGCTGCTTCGATTATGCTGTAGCTGAAGAGCTAGATTGTGAGGAACCTTTATCAGAGCTTTTCAGTTGAAGGTGAGTTGGCCGATCTTATACGGAGGTGGAAGGATAAACCGGCCAGGAAAACACGAAAGAATATATATTTAGAAATATATTTAGACATAGGACTTAACTATCTTATTCTAAAATTATGGCTACGAAAATCAATCTGGGTAAGTCATGACCTTAAGGACTTAAGTAAGTACCACGGATTATTATTGAAACTACTAAGGATGTGTCGAGTATTATGTATATATACTGTCTGGTTTGCATGCTATTTAAGAAGAAAAACTTTAATATTCCTGGAAGAAACTAACCCTCTCACCTTCTGGTACAGTAGTTAAAAAAAAAAAAAAAAACGGCATAGCATATCGTTGGACGACTTGTTTTCCTTTTCCGTTCTCAATATTGTTTGAATTCCTCATGGATAAGAGCCTTCCTTCCATCCTTCTCTGTGCAAAGGAAGTTCTTTCATATGGCAGCAGCTTTGAAAGCCCAACATTTCTCAAGGTTTTACCGTGTTAATTTTGGTCTTCTCCTAAGTCTCCCCCCCCCCCCCCATATTGCCCTCAAACATCCGGCGAAGATGTTTCAACGATTCTATTCGCAATATGGGGGGGGGGGGAGACTTAGGAGAAGTCTTTATTTGAAAATGTAATAATTATAGACCGATTACTTTTGTTGAAGTTCAGGTTTCCTCGGCAGAAATCTGTTGGTAATATTATACTTTCATATAATTTTATTTTTAGTTGAAGGAATTTTGTTGCTTTTCCAAATTATTCATCTTTGCTAGGAGAATTTGTGTTTTACGGTTGCCATCATTTAAATTTGAAGTCAAGTATACTCCTAGATCCTCCAGCTATCTTCCAAATTTCATTATCTTTGTTTTATTTGAATTTAATGGTCATACAATTTCTGCAGGTTTCTTGTAATTTTGTAAACTGATACTCTGATAGTTTGAAATTAATTGTAGTGTTTCAAAGTACGTTTTTCTTCGTTAATATTTGAGTAAGTTTTTCTCTCTGACGAAGTCCAGTGCTTGCTTGAAACCTATCTCCCATGCGATTTCAGTCCAACTAAGAAGAGTAAAGGTGTGGTCAATTGTTGACCTGTTTTTTAAGTAGCTTGTTCTTCTTCTATTAGCTATTTATAAATGTTATTTGGACGATTCTATTATTTTAAAAAAATTGGTAGTGGCAAAAAAGTAATCGGTCTATAATTATTACATTTTCAAACATTATCATTTTGCTTCTTTTCCAATCGTTTGGAATAATCCAGGTGAAAAGAATATTATTGAAAACTTCGTTGAAAAATTTAAAAATTGCTATTGTTATAGAACTCTGTGGGTATTTCATCAATTCCAGGTTGCTTTTGATTATTTCATTTGGTTGAGTGAAAGAATTACTTCTTCCTCTAGGATTATCGGTGCATTGTCTTTCTCAACTGGTAAGTATATCTGAGTGAAAGCTTTCTTCTCTAAAGATATTAGAGAAGTCGTACCAGATGTGCTCTATTTTTCTAATATTTACATTTACCTTGTCTTGAGAATCTTCCATGGCGAGTGATGAAGGAATGTAGTCTTTGGTAATCTCTAACTTCAGAGTACAGAAATTTGGAGTCCTGGTGTAAATAGGATTCTACATTTAGCCTGGTGTAAATAGGATTCTACATTCTGTTTTATCATTTAGCCAATCTATTTTTGCATATTCTGTCTAGCTGGTTTGAGGGCTTCTGTAATATATTGTTTTAATGTGTTTACTGCATATAATTACTGAAAAACTAATGAAACTGACGAGTAAAATTGGATTATAAAACTTTATCAAGCCAATAATTGGTTATTAAGTTTTTCAGTATATCAAGATACCTGAAATAAATTGGTTTTGAAGTATTTGTAGAAATCTCAACTTGTTTCTGGAATCCGGGACATGCTTTCAGAAACAACCAACCGATAGCGTAAATCCATTGTACGCGGATAGTGTCTATATATCCATCCAGCCAGAGATAAATAATCATAATTTCAAATCCGATGAGTACATCACAAGTTAGAACGCAGTTTCAGACATTTTGTTTTGAATAATTTTGCCACTCAAATGTTTAGATGGAAAGGAAAATTGAAATGATTTGACTTATTTTAATAGATCTCCTAAATAGCAAATTTCATCCATTTAGTGCAGAAATATTAATATCAGCTCGATTCGTTTTGCCAGAGATTCATTTTCTTTCTGTCAGTTTTGCCTGGTGATTATTATTCGCGATCTGATTAATTTTTGCGTTTACGTGTTGTGGCAGAAAATGGTGTTAAAAATGGCCTAATACTGGCTTTCAATAAAATCCGTCCGTCCAGGGTCCCTGAATAACACGAGTAAACTTACGTTCAGTGGTACTTATCCATTTTGCCAAACACACCTAAACTTGAATATTACTTATTTCCTCTCTTTGTGCCTTATTGCATATAAGGCCGAAATCTGTTTTTCCAGATACCTCTGTCTTGAGCCACCAGTTCAGCTTCCTTCAAGCTCTGAATCCAACCATTTTTTCCTTTGCTGTCATTCACTGCCAAGTGAATTTCCTTTCCTTTTTCCTTCTGGGATCCATGCCAAAGCCGCTAGGAATATCTCTACCATTTACATCTGTTTTTTTTTTTTTTTCTTCTTCTCAGTCATTTTATATAAGTCATCATTTGGTATACATTGGGGCCAAAATATTTTTAATATTTTACGCAAATATTTTGTCATTACTATTGAAGTTTATTATGGTTTTAATATAATATTTGGATAATTTCCATATATTATGCAATTTTCGGAAAGCAATCTTTGCATCATATCCCTGTCTGCTCCATTTTCAATATCAGCATTAACACCCTAAGAACATGAAATTGATCAATTTTAATTTGTTTGTGGAATTTCCAGTTATGTTTAAATACTTTTGTTTTAGTCATTTATTTTAAGCCCGACTTTTTCAGTTTTTTTTTATTCATTACCTTCCGATTTTGCCTATACATCAGTTATTTTGATGATATCGAAACTGTGTCGTCAGCACAGTTTCGATATCATCAAATGTGTCATAATCCAGATCTTCTAACTGTGACATAGCATTCTATTTAATTCCTCTTCTTACATATGTACCTTTTTGCTATCATCCAATCACTATGTTAAACAATAAACCAGACATTACACAATCCTGTATCACGCCAGACTTTATCTCAAACCCTCCTGTTGTTTGCTGTGCAATATCGTTTTACTTTCCTTATACATTTGTTTTATTATTCTCACATTTTTCAGGCATTACATTTCCCTATCAATACTGTCAAATGCTTTGGTAATTTAGGTATAATGAGCTTCTAAATTTTGCGCTTTGTTCAGTGATGTTTCTTAAGGTAAAAATGTAATGCATGGTACTCCTACCTGTTCTGAAACCACCTTGTTCGTGCATTAGTGTCATATTTATTTTTTAAGAAGAGTTAAAAAAACTAATTTAAACCATACTTGAAGTAGAAATGTGTACATAGCGTTAAACATGGAAATACATGTTTCGCCAGAAATAGATTGCGCTCTTTGAAGTACGTTTTGAAATCAAGATAAAAAATGGATTAATAATGCTCTTAACCCGGTTCTGGACGACAGTTTTCGTGACATTTCCTTCGCGATAATTTGAGGAAATTAACAAATTGAACTTTGTGACGGCTTAAGGAAATCAACGCGGATTTCGTTATTCGACGAAGAAATCCGGTAAGTTGTTCGCTGAAGGGATTAATTGAAGTTCTCATTAAAACTTGCATAATTAAGCAATCTTTTCAGTTATTTTTTTTTCTAAATTTATATTGCAAATTATCTCGACGTTATATGCAATCAAAAAAAGGGGGAAAAAACTTCACATGGCCAATTTTGTGCGACAAAGTTTGCTTCAAGCTTGATGATGTAGTGAAAATTAACAGGGTATGAAAAAAATGCTCCTAATTAATCATTAGCTAACTTCGTTGATATGCGCCTTAAATGATCTGTCAAATAAGGTTCATTCCCCCCCCCCCCTCCTAGATTTCTTTTAAAAGAGAAAGAGATGAAGATATAATCGAGTGTTTTTTTACACGTGGGTTCTGTGCTACTGTGAATTAATGTTAGAGATCCTATCTTTAAAACGAACAATTTTACTTCAAACTTATTCGTTCACTTTGAAATACTCTCTGCTGTCATCTGTTTATTTAAAATCTGTTAATCTTTAGCTGAAATGTAATGAATAGGTCTCGTGAGATTTCCGGACTATATTAACAGGAGAGGCGATCTGAAAGTAAGAATATATTGCCCATATTGCATAAAGAACATTTTCTTTTGCTTTCATTTTTAATTACATTCACACCCACGAAAGGTTGCAAACCTATAAGCACATTCTCGCTGTAAAAAAATATTTTCCTAGTTGGAGGAAATGCCAACTAGAGACCTACTAGGTGGTAGATGAGTGTAATCCCAGAAACAAAATGGATGACTTGCATTCACCTTGCTTATTTGAGAGGCCTGAAGTGGCTGTTGTTTGGTCACGAGAGCACAACTTGCGATTCCCTCACAATGCAATGTTACTGGTATGCATCAAAAGCCTTCCAAACATACTGCGGAAAACTAGAATTTTCCCCATCTTTAAGAGTAAATCACTGAAGCAGCTTTGCAGGCTGGCCACCAGATAATTACGTGACAGAACCTGATTGTAATACATTTAGGGGATTTCTTGATCAATTGTCTCATAATCCTGCTACCACCCACACTATCAGATCGTACCTGGAGGGAAGCGTGTAGTGGTATGCGAGGCCATTTTATGGTGTGGGTAATGGATATGCTCTTTGCATGGACGATGTCTAATAGCATGCTCCCCATTCCTTTCACCTTTGAAATACTCAAATGGCATTAAACCTAAATATGTCTAACGCCACTAATTTTCTCCTTCCAGATATACACTGTTAGGGCGATAACTAACTCCTCTTGATAAGCCAGATCAGTCTCATCCAGAATTCACCTCTAGTGGAATGCCCTCCCTTCAGCAATTCACAACCTCGTCTAATTTGATACTACAACAACGTCAAGTCGGAAGATCTCCGAGACTTTGTCCTTAAGGTTTTTTGAGATCAAACTTCACGTTATTTCTGGAATTCATTTTTCTTGAACAGTCTTCATAGTATAGATGCCATCTTGGAGAACAAACTGCGCTCTTGTGCTAATCTGAGCAGTTGTACACTGCTCTTTCCTGTCCACGTCTTGATGTTGTCAAACCATGATATTCTTTTTCTTCCTCTAGTTCCTTTGCCATCAATTCTTCCTACCAAAATAGTTTGTAGAAGTTGGTATTTGCTGTTTCTCATGATGTGGCCAAGATATGATGTGTTTCGTTTCTTGATTATTTGTACAAGATGTTTAGCTTTGCCAATGAATTTCAAGACATCTTCATTGGTAATTTTTTCTGTCCATGATATCTTTAGCTTTCTTCTGTATAGTCACATCTCAAAGGCTTCGATTTTCTTGATGGTTGTCGCTTTCAATGTCCATGTTTCAACCCCATAGAGCAGAATAGACCACACGTAGCATTTCAGCATTCGGCATCTGACTTCCATGTTTAGGTCTTTATTGCAGAATAGTGTTCTCATTTTCATGAAGGACTGGCGTGCAACTTCAATCCTTGTCTTTATATCTATTTCTGGATCCCACCGTTCATTAAGCCAGCAACCAAGATATTTATATCTTGACACTTGATCAATATTTTTCCCATTGAGTGTCAGTTTCATTGATGAGGCTGGATGTTTGCTGATGATCATGTATTTTGTCTTGTTGATGTTTATATTTATTCCCATTCTTTGGCTTTCTATGTATACTCTGTCAATGAGTTTTTGGAGATCCATAATATTATCTGCAATTAGCACGGTGTCATCTGCATATCGTACGTTGTTAACAATCTTTCCATTTATTGTGATTCCCTCTGGACATTCTTCCAATGCTTTTTTAAAGATTACCTCTGCATATATGTTGAACAGGAGTTGTGAGAGCACACATCCTTGTCTCACTCCTCTTTTGATGTTAATATCACTGGTAGTAATTTATTTATTTATTAATGAATGCAAAAAAAAAAATCTGGTCAGCTACAACCTATACCACTGCTTCATATTGACTGTTACTCTAAATCAGTGCTTCACAAACTGTGGGCCGCGGCCCCTTGGGAGCCGTAGGTTTTGTTGACGGGGGGGGGGGGCGTGAAATAATGAAAACAAATTTAAAATCTTTTAAGACTAAGTAGATTTTTTTATCTTAAAAGAAACGTATTTAATTATTATTATTTATTATTTCTTTTTTTTTTGTTATTTTTTATATTTTAATGGGAAAAAAATCACACATTGGTGCGGGTTCACAAATTTTGCTTCCTGCGTATTTCGGCGCGTAATGAATATTTGTAAATATATGCTTATTCATATAAGTTTCATTTCAAAGCACAAATCTAAGAATTGCACATTCATCACATTAAATTGTTATTAAACTTCTTTTATCATCATCATACATATCAAGAATTTAGGCCTAGCATGGCCTGTTCCGGCCTTAGAAGTCATCGTTGAATCGTTTAAGAGGTCGTCCTGGTTTTCTTTTTCCTAATGGCTTGTACTTTAAGGCTTCTTTGGGTAATCTTTCTGTTTTCATTCTTTGAACGTGTTCCATCCATTTATGTTTGTATTTTTAAAGTTTTCTATTACTGGTTCTTGGTTTAATTCTTTCATAATTTCTTTTGTGATCAAATAGGGTATACTTTGCAGTTTTTCTCATAAGCTTCATTTTTGCTGTTGTTAATCTTTGTTTGTCTTTTTGTTTTTTGTCCAGATTTCGCTTCCATACATTAAGACTGGTAGAGCTAACGTATTGTATACTTTTAGTCTGGTTTGTTTTTGGACTAGGTTTGGTTTAAATATAGAGTTAATTACACCTGTTATTTTTAAATATTTTTTTTGCAATTTTACGTTTATATCTTTTTCATTTTCATATGTGATCGTACATCCTAGGTAGTTAAATGAATTCACCTGTTCTAAGATCTTGTTATCTATTACTATTATAGTTCTTTAAAGGCCATAGTTTTTGATTTTTCTCTTGATATTATCATACCATAATCTTTGGATATCTCATTTAAATCTAAAATAGCTTTCTGTAGTTTATCTTCGGAATTTGTAATTATTATTTGGTCGTCGGCAAAGAGGAGAGTGTTTAAGTTTACTGTAGGAGAAAGTTTAATTCCTTGATGTAAATTTTTATTTCATTTAATTATTATTTCATTTAAGTAGATATTAAAAAGAGTTGATGAGAGGGGACATCCCTGTTGGACCCCTGGGTTTATCTCTCTCGTATATGATAGCTCGTGATTTAATCTTATTTGTATTTGATTATTTTCATATATACTTGTGATAGCTTTTAGGATATTATTTGGTATTTGTCTTTCTTTTAATATGTTAAATAATGTTTCTTTTAACTTTATCAAATGCTTTTTCAAAGTCAATAAATGCAATATGTGTTTCTAAATTGTATTCTCTTCTTTTCTCTATTATTAATTTTAGGCAAAAGGCCGGGTCTATACATGATCGTCCTTTTCTAAATCCATTCTGTACTTCTAAAATAAAGTTTTAGGAATATTTCATTAGTTTGTTATTTAAGATTCTGCTGTATATTTTGTAACAGGAATTTAGTATACTGATACCTCTATAGCTTTTAGGGTCATCTCTATTACGTTTTTTAAAGATAGGAATTACAATTGCTTTTTTCCATTCTATTGGTGGATACCAGTTGAATAAATTTTATTTAAAAATAATAAAGAGTCTTTCTTGAATCTAGTTCCTGCATATTTATATAGTTCTGAACCTAGTTTATCTTCTTCAGGTGATTTTCCATTTCTTGTTTCTTTCAGGCTGATTTCTAATTCTTCTTTAGTTATTTCCTTTTAATTTTCATTAATTGTTTGCCAGTTGTCTTTTTTAAAATATTTGTCTGTCCACAGTTCTGTGTAGTAATTTAGAAATTCTTCTAATTTCAATTCAGTGTTTAATTTTGTTTTCTTTGGTATCTGCATTTAAGTGTTTCAAAATTTTATATACATTGGGTCTTATTTTATATAAATCATGTTCTAAATTAGAAACAAATTTGTTCTATGATTCTCTGTCTTTTTCTGACTTCTCTTTTAGCTATGGCTCTTATTCCTTTATATTCTATTTCATCTTCTAATCTTTTACTGATTAACCATTTGTGATAGGCTTCTTTTTTTTCTTTTTGATTATTTCTTTCATTGTATCATCCCAGATCTTCAGTTTTTTCCTTTCATTGAATTTTTTGGTCTTTCCTAAGCTTTCATTTGCTGCTGCTGCATTTAGTATCGTGTTTATATTAAGCCATTCTATTTCTTCATTTTGTTTTATTTTGTCTAGATATTGGTTAATTCTTTGTTCATATAGCCATTATACATTTGTGTCATTCAATAGTCTAGTTTTATAAACACATGTTTCAATATTTCTTTCTGTTCTTGTTACTTGTAGCCATTTAGGTGGTAATCTTAATTTTATTTTAACAAGGAAGTGGTCACTGCTTATTCATATCCCTTGTGAACTCTAACATCTAGTGAAAATTTTGATGTCTTTTCATTTAGTATAAAGTAATGTAATATTGATTTCCATCCTCTTGCTGCCCAAGTATAGTTATGTATGTCTTTATGTTTATAGAAGGAATTCATTATTTTTAGGTTATTATAAACTACAAAGTCAATCAATTTTTTACCATTTCTGTTTAGAGTGTGTTCTCCATGTATTCCTATATTATTGTTAATTTTAGTGTTTCCAATTCTTGCATTTAAGTCTCCTGCAAAAATTACATAATCATTTTTATTTATTTTATTATATATGTTTTGTAGCTGATTATAAAAATCAATATTATCTTGTTCTCTTCCCTCTTCTGGGGCATACAAACCAATTATTGTTAAATAGCCTCTATCTATTTTTATTCTAGCTTCTATTATTCTTTCATTCGATTTATAATGTTTTAACTGTTTTGAAAGGGAGTTATGAATCCAAATTATGACTCCTGCTTGTGCTCTTTGGTCTCTGTCAAACTCCACTGTGTATCACATTAAAATTTTCAGTTTCTCATAGTTCCTTTTAATTTCTTTTTTGTTTCAGTTATTACTGCTATTTTAAAATTTCTTTCATTTAATAATTGGTCTAATTCTATTTCTTTATATGCTATTCCTCTTACATTCCTGTTTGCTATGTGTATTATATTTTGTCGTTTCCATTTTTGTTTTACCTTTTCCATTCCAGGGTCGTTTCCTATAGATTCAATCCGATTATCTTTTTCTGTCAGCTTACTAGTAGAATTATGTTCTCCATGTCAGGGGACTAGCCTGACGATGGAATAGTTCAGTGGTAGGGCTGCTACCTTAAGGCTTCTGAACTAGCCTTCTTCCGAATTTAAACCCATAGGAGGAATAGGGTATATTGAAGTGGGAAAGAGTAGATTATAGAAGAATTACAGTAAGGTTTAGAGAGGGCATAGTTGTTAGACCAGAAATGAAAAGACCCCATGGCCGAGTACTCTAATAGCATAGGAGTCATAAAATAAGAAGAGTTGGCTAATAAGGCCTTATAGGAAAGATTAAAGTAAGTGGATCTTCCTCAAAGTAGTAGAAGGAAAGGAGATAGATCCAGCTAGGGGTCCATGGGAGTGCTGCTTCCCTTACAATCAAGATGATTGGCCCTGTTGGTCCACGAGTTCTTATTCAGTATATTCGGACCATCCCACCATATACACACGCACTCATGCGCGAACACACACATGGTGGGTTCCCTATCCGCCACCCAGGGGACGCGCTCTCTAGGGGTTACAGGGTCCCCCAAACTTCTTTTGTTTTTAATTAATTCTTTCTTTGTTACTAATCGTTTTACGTTTCATGTGCTTGTACTGCAAATGTACAATAACAAGATATCTATCTATATTAAAATATGAGATTATGTGCCATGTCAAATGTATATGTAAGATGCTAAAAATGTAATATTTACATTTGATTTTTGCAATATTCGCTGTGTATGTTTTGTATTGAATATAAATACAATAAATATTATAGTAATATGTCTATATATATACAGGGTGTTCGGGATAAATTTGACAGTTTCGTAAGGAAAAAGAAAATCTTCTTTGTATCTATTAAATTTAATGAATTGACAAAAAAACATTACAGGCAGAGTTAATTACAATACTATCAACAAGATTTACTCAAAATAACCACCATTAGCATCGATCACAGCTTCAATTCTGCTTCGAAACCTCGAACAAGCTGATGCTACAGTCTCCCTGGGAAGGGCCGCAAAAACTGTTTTAATTTTATCCATTAACTGGGCTTTTGTATTACTGGAAGTGCGATTGGTGTCTTTTTCAACTGCGCCCCATACAAAATAATCCATGGGGTTAAGGTCTGGGGAGTTTGGAGGCCAAACATTTGGACTGGTGAAGTCGTAGAAATTTTCAGACAACCATTTTTGACTTTTCCCAGAGGTGTGGCAAGGGGCCGAATCCTGCTGCCATACATACGGCCTACCATTGGCTACCCTTGTTATCCAGGGCTTGACTACAGTTAGCAACTCCACGAACAAAGCCCGAATTCCAATG
This sequence comes from Typopeltis vanoorti, assembly GCF_054136105.1. Lineage (NCBI taxonomy): Eukaryota > Metazoa > Arthropoda > Arachnida > Uropygi > Thelyphonidae > Typopeltis > Typopeltis vanoorti. Next base: position 65,284,509 of record NC_143562.1, on the reverse strand, counting down.
CCAGGGTTCTTCAACACCTGTTCCTGCAGATTTGCGAGGAATTCTGCTGTACGAACGCAATCAGATCGTCTGCTAGGGATCTTTCTTCTTGCTACATCCTCGTAGTCACCATTGCAAGTCTCTAGTTCATGCCTGATTGTTTTTACTGTATTCAGGGAGCATTGGGCAGCATTCGTAATATCCTTATTTTGATGGCGGGCACGAATCATCATGATACAAGTTATTCTCTTCCATGATTCAGGTGGGTTCCAGCTATCCATCCTTTCTGACATCTTGTATGTGAATGAAGAAGGGTCCAAACTTTTAAATGAAGAGAAGTGTGTGTTAATACATGTAACTTACGGAAAAATATAATTAATTATAAATATGTCAAATTTATCCCGAACACCCTGTATATATATATATATTGCGATTTTTTTCGATGGAGGCAGCGAAATATTTTAATTTTTTCCAAAGGGAGCCTTGACATCCAGCAGTTTGGGTAGCACTGCTCTAAATGATATTTTATTCGTCATGCAGGACTAGTGAGTTGTTGCTCTGTGGTACAAACTTAAACGACCTCAATTTGTACGTAAGTGGACACATACCTCTAAACTGTTAAATCTGGAGACGTGATCCTCAAGGGGATAATCCTCTCTCACTGATAATTTGACGATTCCTATATCTCACTTTTCTTAAACTATCCTAATGACATTGGTCATCCGTCTTTTGATCTTTTCTCCCAAGAATTTAGGCTTCTACTACCGGCAAAATAGACTTGCTTGTGAACACGCGAATAATATGCTCGACTAATAACCCGAGCTGATTTAGCGCATTTTCTGAATAACTATTTCAGTTGACTTGAGCTAGATTAGACGGTTTTTAGCGATATATTATTGCAATAACATCTAACTTCTTCGTAATCACCTAACTGTAATTAGTTTCCTTGCAAAGATAATCAGCAAAACTTTTAACTCCGTGTACATTTTAGTTCACATCTCCGATGACTGTTGTGTTTGTTAAAAAAAAAAAAAAAAAAGACTCCAATAAACTCATTTCTAAGTACATTAAGCAACAGTTTTAAGCGCTTTCATTTACTAAAATAGAACTACCATATTTACATAATCTTAAATGCATAATAACGTACACAGTATAAAACAATAATATATATATATATATATATATATATAAAATTTCATTCTGTTTGCTTAAAGATCCAGTGAAAGATACTTCAGATAATTACGCTAAAATCTGACACGGAGTTTGTCATTGATCAAAAATTTAAAGATTTCTTCGTTTCTGACTACAGTGGATAGTCTAAGTAAATACTCCCTGTTAATTAATGTAAATAAAAAATCTAAGTGCATTTAAAAAGGTCTTATTGACATCCCAAAATAGAATATGAGAGAGCTTGAATTCATTTCTTACCTTCTTACATACATGAACTATACATGTGATTATGATTGCGATTTAATTAATGGTTGTAATTTAATATTTGCTTTTTTTTCTTTGCTTGAAAAGAATTTTTTTACAAGAATAGACCTCGATTTACCTTAACTAGATCTTATCGTACCAATGTTCTTGTGATATCTCGTATATACAAGCGGTCTTTATTACTCTTTCGTAAAGGATTCTAGAGGGCCTCCTCTCCAAAATGCTTGTCCGTTTCAAAGTGTCATCATATTTCGCTATATTGTGGTTTTGTTTTAATCATTGAACAAAAAAATTACTGCTGTAGACTGCTCTACAAGTAACTTTTACTTGTAGAGCAACCTTAGTTTAATTAAATTCATCTTCGAAAAGTGAAGGTTGTTTCTCATGCAACTAATGAATGCGAATTATGTTTATCAAGAAACAGAAATGGAAGAGTCAAAAATTAAATATTCAGAATTCTTTATAAACTGCGTAATTTTTTCATACTTATGCAATTTATCGTATGGATACCATTTCTATAAATTAACATGTCTTTAAATTGTACTTTGGCGTTCATCTAATTGCAATTTACTTACCATTTTAACTTTTTTCCAAATTAAAATTAGAATAACGGAAAACACACACATTCTCATGCACCATTTCATTCCTCTAAGGCAGTGATTTTCAACCTTTTTCATAATATGGCACACCTAGACTAATTATTAAAATTCTGCGGCAAACTAAAAATATATTCTTTTCATTTTTTGACGATCTGGCAAAAAATAGGCATAATTTTGATTGATTTACATACAGAAGATATTAATAATAGTAATTACTTATCATTTTTGGGAGCTTCAAGGGAATAAATTGGCAAATTACGACATTATTTCTTTCAATTAATTTGTTTTCACAAATCTTGCGGCACACCGGTTGAAAATCGCTGCTCTAAGGGAATAGTCGGCATTCATTTTAGTCCTGCGTTATTGGAAATCGGCTTGTAGCTTCTCTCCATAAAAAGTGTTTTTTTTTTTTGTGTGTGTGGTACACAAAAAATCGGCCATAGAACACACACACAGGATATATGTAGTATATGCTCTGCTGTGTGTCCTTTGACGATTTTGCTGAAGAAGCTTAAAACCCTTTTTTTTTTTTCAAGCGCAGGGGGGAAAGAAGCTTACCTGCACAATAATTAACTCTGGAATCGAATGGTGAAAAATGTTTATTGAGTGACTAGAATTCAACTTGGAAGTCTCATTATTATTATTATATATCTTACTCCATAAATTATGATTTGTATGCTTTGCTTCCAAATGGACACAGGTCTTGATCATCGAACTCACTACGAGAACAGAGACATCCAAACACTACAAATCTAAAGTTAATATTTGCATCAATTTTGAACTTCATTTACATTCCTCGAAGAGATTTTTAACAAAATATTAAGTTTCATCTTCGAACCACAGTTTAAATATTTTATTTAATTTAAAACAATTTTCAGCTTAAAGATGCTGTGGTTAATATTTATATTTTTTTTTACTCCGAATAGGTGAAGAAAAAAGTTCAATGTGTCAACACTCAGACACACCTGCCTCTAGTTATTATTGCATGACCCAATCAATATTTAATCAGCCAGCACTTGTTACATAAAAGTAACGATTTGGTGATGCACTTGTCTAACTTGCCCAAAAGGAAAACAGAAATAAAGATGAAGGCGAAGAAGAAGAAAGAATTGAGCAAGAAAAAGAAAATAGCTTGAAGTTCGTTCAACCACTGGTGTCCAAAAGCTATGGACGAACTACGTTTTTGCCTGTATATTAAAAAAAAATTCATGACCACAACCAAACGTGGACAAAAGTTTGTTATAAATCGTACAAATTAAATTGCAATACATTTTTGGCAAACGTTACAAATTTTCTAAGCTCGGAGTTACAGAAAACTCTGCGGAGAGACATTCCCGTATGGAATATGTTCACACAGAACTGCGATGCAGCTCTCATAACGTCGTACCACCAAGCGATTCGGGAGTTCTTGAGACAAACTGGCCCATTCCTCCTTCAGAGCAAGGTAAGGCTTAGTTGGTTTTCTAGAGGGGGATTTCGAGCAGCAGTGAGTCTCCTTATTGCATCCCAAATCTGTTCTGTTGGGGAGCGTGCTGGCCACTCGATTCGATTAATATTCTTGTTCGCCAGAAGTATCACCACTGCTTGTGTATGATGTTGTTTATCATTTGTTATCCATAAAAATTATTATTTTTTTCCTACAGCACCGTGGAACAATCGACCATGGTGTTGAACTTCGTTGTAATATCGTTCACCAGTCATAGTCCCTTTTTCCAGCACTTGTAGCTCGGCGAGTCCATTAAATTAATGTCTCCCCACACTATGACCCCAGTACCGCCGTATCTATTCCTTTCAAGAACATCCTCATGATAGTAAGCAGTACCGCTTTCACGCCAGATCAAGTGTCACTTAGAATCGGAGGAAAGACTAAAATAACTCTCATCTGGAAAGAGTATATTAGCTAATGAGTATCTTGTCCGATTTCTACGGATACAAAACCACTGAAAGCATGCTATGTGATGAGCTGTGTATAAAGGGACGCAGACTACAGGCCTTGGGACGTGTAGGTCTGCTTGTCGCAGACGTCTTGCCACAGTTTGTCGAGATATCCTCGTACCTGTGCTTGAATGTAGCTGCCTTGCAAGTTGACTTGCCGTGGTATGTTAATTACGTTTTGCGGTTATAACCAAAAATTTGTCTCCATGCTCCATAGTAGAGCGAGGACGACCCCTTTACAAACGTCTGGAACACATTCCATTCTTTGAAACGCTGTCCAGAGCCTCGATACAACGCTATGTGTGATTCCAAACTCTCTGGCAATACCAGCAATTCTGCAGCCTTATTCAAGCTTATCAATAATTCTTTTCCTCATGAAATCATTGTGGATGATGTCTTTGAGACATTACAAGGCATCGAAGTTTGCAATTTTATTCCTTCACGAAAAGAGCTTCCTTCAAACGCAATTCATTTTAGCCTTTTGCCTTTTATCTTGTTGAGTGCTACTACGTGACCCCTTTGCGCGCCATCCGAAAATTGGAATGTGTACCCGCTTTCTACTCGAAATCTTAAGTTATACAAATTTCCACAAGCTGGTTCGTCTTAATTTACGGTTGTAATCTTCAGAAATAGTATTCGTCGTTAAGTTTTGGAGACTTTGGAGACTAGTGTATAAGTACATGATCTAGGCATTGTGTAAGAGGAACTTTATATTGTAAAAAATAATAAATAAATAACCTTAAAAAGCTTAATCTCATTTAAGCAAGTTATTCTTCAAAAGGTGATGAAAATCGTTACGAAAAGGCTGAAACCTTTGTGAATGTAAATTGTACTTTGCAATTAAAACAAATTGACTGATTATTAAGGTGAGGGGGAAAGAATCATTTGAACAACAATAATAAAAAAAAGAGAAGCAAATGATATGCTTGCTACTTATTCTTAATTTTCCGTGAATATGAGTTACTCTGAAGACATTTGGAGCAATTGTGATAAGTACACTACAAATGTTTAAAGCAGTAGCCACAGGGCTATGTAAACATGATTTTGCTGTTAAACGTAGCCTTGTTCAGCTCTGGAAATTAACAAATTGTTTGCGTTGTTACAAGTTTATTATCAACAGTTTTCTTCCTGATTTATTATATAGTACTACCACAGGTATCGTGTACTTGTTTTCCAGCCTATTTTTTTACTTTATTATTATTATTTTTCTTAAATTTAAATGTTCTGCCATGTTAACATTCTGATGCTGCGTGAAATGCTTATTTTTACTAATTATATGAAGAGCCAAAGGCTTCAATTCGGCGACATGAACTTATTTAAGTTAAGGATATTACATCTCATATTGTTTCTTAGCCGAATAAGAAACTCGAAGAGTTTCATGCCGAATATAGAAACTATATTAAGTTCGGCAAATACCTGGATAGTGCTGCATCTGACCCATTTGGTAGTGCAAACTGAGGCAACTCATAATAAGGGTGGAGCAAGCTGCGATCACTATTCTTGATACTTACCCATAATGTGAACTTAGCTCCTAGGAGCTGTATTACTGCTTATTTTTTGCATGGTATGCGTAATTTATTAATTTTTGCTTCTGTGGCTCTTGATCCATAGCTATTCCGACCAGACCAGTGTGTCATTAAGTTTTGCAGGCCCAGGTATAAACGTAGGCGAAATGACAAATTATATATTATATACATAGAATAGCCACTTAGACCTGCTTAATAATATGTTGTAACCCTTTGGCCCAAATCATAATGCTCTCTCTATCTATCTCTTAACTTTACTTAGCCTCTTCTGAATGCTTAAAGTGGTTTTGAGGAATATTGTCCCATTCATTATCAAATTTTGTCACAAAATTCAAAATCCCGAAGAAAAAAAAAATCCTTACTTAGAAATTCAATAATTTTTAAGCAAGGAATCCTCATTCTAGTCAACAAGTATTAATCCTTTGCAAAATCTTTCGAAATAAAAGGTCACCGTTGCGATTGTCTCAGAACTTTGTTTCCGGAAGAAAAGAAATTCAGAACAAGAAATCCAGAATTTTTTTCTTCTAAAATTTTATTTCTTCAGTAGGATTTTTTTAATTACAAACACGTGTTTGCTGACCTAAATATGTTGTAGAGAAAGAAGTATTGAAGGCGGGGGAAAAAAAAATTTCGTAGCGATGAATGTCCAAGATGGCGTGTTTCTTGCAAAGTCCACTTTTGTCGTGTGAAGATGCCGAAAAAGAACATTATGTTGATCGGTTTTGTAATCCATTAAGTGAATCAAGATTTTATGTGCGAATGTTTCTTAATTGCATTTCTTTTCTTCATTGTCGTTGTTATTGTTTTGATAAAAGAGCCAATTCGGCAGAAAGTTGACTAAATTCAAAGAGTTCTCTCCTTCAGTGTTTGTTAGTTAACCAACAGAATTAACGTTATATCCAACCACTATTAAGTCTTAAATACCTAATATCAAAAAAAAAAAAAAAAAAATCATTCTACTGTAAACAAAACACCGAATAATACTAATACTTCGGCATATCAAGAAATTATATCTTTAAATGAATTTTGAAGCAGTGCATCAGTTAAGCATTGTTTATACAAGTATACAAAGAGAAGTGACTCCTGGAGCAAATTATAAGCAAAGTCTTCATTCAAATAGCTTTCCACTAGGGTTTTAGAATAAGGTTAGTATTCTCCACGTGCATTCCAGTAATGCGCCAGAAATGGTAAATGATCGGTGGATATTACCATTTTGTAATACAGTATTTCCTTTCTAACGAACTTTGATATCTACAATTTTCTGTTCCCTTTTATTTGACTCAAGATGGAACTCCCCTCCTACGAGCATCCTAGTAAGACTTTTTTTATATATTTTTTTTAAGTACTACTTTGGCATTTTGTGTTAGTCATGAAACGGATCTCAGCCATGTAATGAAAGTGGTTAAAACGATAATAATATTTTAAAAAAAAATGAATTCTGAGCTATTTGTTTGGAGGTACTTGAGGAGGAGCAAAAAACAGTGTAATGTGGTACTTTTTATTAAAGCGTGCGGCGCACTTGTGAGCACGTAAGCATCTTACAGAAACCTCAAAATTTTTCATTCGTAAACGGTTTGTTTTATTAATCATGTTTTATTGTGACAATAAAAATTATAAAACAAGTCTGAAAAAAAATCCAGAAATACAGAACGATTATAAAAGACTTGAGCCTTAGCATTCTTCTATAGCAGTGGTTCTTAACCTGGGGTGTGTGCACCCTTGGAGGGGTGCGAGAGAAGTTTCTAAATTTTGAGCCAGATTCGATGGACGACAGCTATTTAATAAAAGATGATCTTATTGAAATACGAGCCAATGCACGTATTCAAATTGAATTTGAAAAACTGGACTTAGAAGAATTCTGGTGTACACAGTTAGAACCTTATCCACAGCTGGTAAAAGCAGCATTGCAGACACTTTTACCATTTGCCACCACGTACCTGTGTGAAATGGGATTTTCATCACTTTTGCACATAAAAACAAAAGCCAGAAATCGCTTAAATGCAAGTGATGACTTACGCGTGGCTCTTTCAAAAAAGGAGCCTCGCTTCAAAAGTATTATTATGAATAAACAACAACATAGCCATTAAAAATTGAGATATTGTTTTGTATGTATATGTAAATGTATGTGTTTATTTTTCAATAAATAAATTATCTTGCAATAGATGTAATTTCCTAAATAAAGAAATAGAAACATTTTTCAAGGAGGTGCGAGAACTTATTTTTTGACTCAAGGGGGTGCCGGTCACTAAAAAAGGTTAAAACCCACTGTTCTATAGTAATGTCATTCATTTTAGCACAACACTTCAACCTAGAGTGTTTTTGGTGCCCTTCCAGAAACACTTTGTACCTTTGTTCATTTTATTCCTATGTCTATATAACTCAAATCGAGCCTTGACTTCCTATCTCATTGTTTCTAATGTTAGGAATATAGTCATCTTCCATTCGAAAAACATAACGTGTCCACTGCAACTTTTTGAACTTGATTACAGTAGATATCGTAAATTCTTTATGGTTCGGTTATAACTCATGGTTGTATTCTATTCTCTTCCTGCAGAGACAATTATTATTCACTGGACCAAATATTCTTTCTGTGAGGAGTTTCCATTCAAACATTGAAATGTTTGACAAAGTGGACATTGCATAAGAATTGATAAGGCAGTATCTGGCACAAGCAGTGCATAACTGCATACCAAGAGTTAAGCGAATAAATAGAGATGGATGGATAAACAGTGAAATTACGAAGTGTGAAGGGGGGAAAACTGTTATGGAAAGAGGTACTCGTACAAGACAGTTTGTTGTAAACAGATGCTTGAGGAATATAAACGGTGGGCCAAAAAGGTCACAAACGTGATTTAAAAAAAAAAAAAAAAAAAGACATTGTGACAGGATTGACTAGCCAGATTAAATATAATACAAAGGAATTCTTCTGCTATGTGGCAAGCAAGAGAAAGAATAATTATGGAAGGGTAACACCGTGGATATTTATTGTCACTTTATGACCATAGCAAGTATATATGGTGGAGTTATTTAATGAGCATCTCATTAGTATCATGTTGATATAAATGATGCTCTGCAACATGAGAAGGTGAGGCAAATAGTAGAGGAATTAGAAGTGAACAAATCAGAACTAAAGTTCTGAGGAATGTCAAGTGTTGCTTGGGTTCAATGTTAATAAAGCCGTGGGAATGGATGACATATCCCACATATTTTAAAGGAAAGTGCAAAAGAGGTAGCTGTGCACCTAGTTATTTAATGAAAGTTGCACAGGGAAAGGGTCCCAAGGAGTGGAAAGAAGGTAAAATAGTACCACTTAGACATGGTTCTAGGAGAGCAGTTTCCAATTATGGATAATCAGTATATCTGCGGCTGTGATCAGAGTATTAGAGAAACTGGTTATGAATAACATATAGGATTGAGTTGATGGACATTGGTAAAACAAGGCTTGCCCTTTACAAACCTATCTACTTGCCTTTTTTGATAAGGTGATAGATATGTTGTTTAATGGACATGCATATACACCTATATTCTTGGACTTTGCAGAGGCATTTTCTAACTGCCACATAACAAGTTGGCGTATAAGCTGCTGAAACTGGTGTAGTAACTGATTGGCTAGATGGATTGGAGATTGCCATTATTAACGATACTAAAAAATTGTGTATCAGAACAGTGTTTCGGAAAAGAAAAGTAACCAGTGGCGTACCCCAGGGTTTTGATTTTGCGCCTCTACTGTTTAACCTTGCTGATCGTTAGTGATATTTCATGTGAATTCACTGGGGTTCTTCAAATGTTTGCTGAGGATGCAAAATTAGGTAGAATTAACAAGAATATTGCTGATGTTAATTCTCTACAGGAAAATTTGAATCGACTTTTAGTTTAAGGCACATCGCAAGTGTTGCGAAGGCTGCACATCGTGTTGATGCTATTATAAGTACATGGATATGCACGGATAAGGTGATGGTGCCTATGGCATTGGTCAGACACGCATGGATTATTGTACTCAAATTTGATTGCCTAGTTTTTGTCGTGATGTGGAAACATTAGAGAAGATCTAGAGACGAATACCAAAGTGATATCGGAACTATGGAGTGTTGGTTATGCAGAGTGGTTGCGGGAATGTAGAGTTTGGTGGACAGAAGGGGAAAAAAAAAAGTAATGTAATAGATCTTTTCAAGTTAAGGAATTTTATTAGATTAATTCAAGAGATTATAAAAAGAGTGGAGGGGCGGGGAGTAAGATGGGAAGAACGAGAACCATCCCTGAAAGTCGTGTCAAAATGTAATGAAGAAAGGTATGAGAAGTAGATTTTTTACATGCCGACTGGAATGTATTGCTTGAATGCGGGGGGGGGAAGTAGTGTAAATGATTTTAAGGTTTCAAGATTTTAACGTCTATAAAAATGATCCGATTTAAACAACAACAATTGAGATGATAAGTCAAATCTTTGTGCAAATCTTAAATACCCAGTTTCATTAAATTTCATCCAGCTATTGCAGAATTCTTATCAGCTTGAGTCATCTGAGAAATAAAAATTAATCCGATTGAAATTAAAACCGAACCATATGGACTTATTGTGTGTTCCAAGTACCAACTTTCATAAAATATGTTCAGTCATATTGCAGAAATAATATGCATACGATTCAAATGAATATAATAGTTGCAACATTTTGGATTATATGTAAGATGCAAATCTTCTGAAGAGTTTTATGCCACGTCTTTGGCGAAAACTAATAAACACAACTAATATTTGATTGTGAGATGCTTTTTTCCTGCTTACGATTCCTTCATAATCAGATTTCGCTTTGTTATTTTTTATTCAACTTGTTAAAAGATACTTTGAATAAGTGCAACAAAAGTTATTTACATTTTTAAAAATGCTCATTAAAATTAAAGAAAAGGCTATAATGGTAGAAGAAAGGGCATGTCTTTGTTGTTACAAAGGGAACATTGAAATTTTGGGTCACTGTTTTGCTACACAAGAAAGCGCGTTGTTTTCTTTTTCAGTCCACAGGAGGTATCCGTTAGATTCCGCTCATCGTTGAATTGACTACAGTTCTTCCTTCTCTATGGTGATATTCGGACAAAGAATGTTGGGTAGTTTCTCCATAAGTTTGATTAGGTGTTGCACGGACTAATCAACTGAGAAATGCTTGGTTATCTCTTGCTTCGTTTTAGGTAAACGCTGTATATGATAGCCCTAAATAAAGAGAAAATTGAACATTGTCTTATTAGCACAGTTATTAGCTTAGTATTAGCACAGATTTTACTTAATGCAGAACCTATGTGGTTGCCATGGTGACGCCCATCTCCATCAATAAACGATCCTCCTTCCTCTATACGTGAAAATGAATATGTGTCGTGGGATTTGCTGGGTGTCTCTCTCTTTCATGATCTGTGAAGATTAAGCTGGGTTTATGGGATCGGCTTAGTCCTCTTGTTGTTTTCAATATTAGCGATACGATAAGAAGTTTAGTCATGGGTCAACCGTTGAACAATGGTGACACTAGTGTTAGCTAGAAGTTGTCCATTTGCATGAATGCCATTTTCATTAAACCAATTGGGATCATTAAGCAAAAATGTATGAAAATGAGTGAGAAATATGCTTGAAGAATATGGAATTAACAGGAGAGAAAGAGAGATCATAAAAAAAATTTAATATCGGATTAAGCGAATCAAATGTAGATGGAAGTTGATTCTCTACCCACACCACCACACACGATATTCTGTACTTGGGGGGGGGGGGGGAAGCAACAACGCTTACAAATTAAAACAGGTGTCCAGAGATTTTTCACACATCGATTCTACTTCTTTCGTCATTCTATTCTGAATGATGAAAGAAGTAGAATCGAAGTTTAAAGAAAGTGAAATCTTTTTTCCCCTTTCCTTAATGCAACATTTTGTAGCAGATCTATGGATAATTCTATTATTATTTAAAATTTTCTGTTAAAAATTCTTCTATGTGAGCATTTTGGAACAAATTTTCCAGTTTTATATGAAAACAATTAATTTTATTACAATAAAAATCAAGTTTTTTTTTTTTTTTTTTTTTTTTTTTTTTTTTTTTTTTTTAATATTTTTCTTATATTGTTATAAAGGCACAAGTTTATCATTTTATATATTTTTGTTTTTCCTTTCATTTCCAGTTCGGCAATTATAAGCATTTGTTTTGAAAAATGCGTTTGTTTGAAAGAAAAAAAAAAGGGGGGGTTGTAGTCTAACTTCCTCGGAAACTGTTAAACGAACTCTTACTTCTATTCCAACCTCTTTCTTTCTTTATCTCTCTCTCTCTCTTTTCACCGCGCTTACAAATTTCAAAAACATTGACTTTATTTACGCTTCTTACTTCCTGGCACGAAATTGTATCATATAATAGTGGGAGCCGCGTGACCTCATTTAGTGTTGCAAGTGTTGATAGTAAATAGAACTGCTTTCTGTTTACTAAACCTGTCCTCTTTTTGAAATAAATGCCCGGCTTACTGCCGAAATAAGTTAAAACTATTGTCCAAAATGTGAATTACTAAAAGCAACTCGTTCCAGTAAGTCAGAATCTTGTTTTGTCTTGTAATTTCAAATGGTAATTATGTGTCACTCTATATAATAGTTTTGTTTAAGACTTATGTGACGTGATCTGTATGCAAGTTCTGCATACGTTTACTATATGGCAGAGTAGTTACTGCTTGCTTTCATCATAGCTACACAACACCGTCATTCACTTTTTTCTTTTTAGTTCTTTGTTGCTAAACGCGCAAGTTTACTTTTTTTCTGTGAGTAGCGTTGTTATACTGAATGTTCAGCTTATTAACAAGACCCTTCCACTAATAGTGTGTGTTAGACCAATCTGAGCCTTCAGAACAGTCATGGTATGGCGTGATATCAATTCCAGGAGGTTCGGCAAACACTTCATAGGTATCGTACTTCAAGAGGACATAACGAATTTCTGCACTTCTCTCATATTAGTTGACTGTAGGACGCTGCTGATTGGGACTGAAACGTGCGTGGCAGGGGTATCATCCCTTGAGGTAAAACCACTGCTATGTTTCTGTATCCGTCCCTGAATGAAACAAGTCTATGATATGCCAGTTATTCTGCCGAAAAAGATCATCGCATGTCTGTAAATGGTAGCATAAGTGGCTGTGTTTAGTTGACAGTGATTCACGGGTAGGCTGTACGAATTGGAATCATCCTTTGCTCTCTTGGTATCAAGGGGTAGGAGTGTCAGCACACATGTCCCAAACCATCACTTCACTGCCTACCATTGTTGTCATGCGTGATGAGGTCCATTGTGTCACAACCCCATCCTTCTGCTGCAAGAAACAATAAGAATTCTCTGCATTCCAGTAATGATGCTGATTAGTTCATTTCAGCTATAGTTGCTCATTTTTGTTAAATCACCTTCCTCCTTTTTGCAGTCATAAAGATCACGATCTTGCCCCCCCCCCTTATATACGCATGCACTGGAAGTTGGATGCCGTATCGTTTATTTATAGTAAACGCCTGTTAGTTGTCGTTAGTTACTAGATATAGTAATGGCATAAATTTGTATGTGTACACAGAACTATTCTTTCTTCTTTGGTAGTGCATTATTCCTGTTTTTTTTTTTTTTTACTTGAATTTCATTTCTCCTCCCATCTTGAAAATGAAACAGTAGTTTCTAAACTTCAAAGTCCTACTTTCATATACTGTTTTATTTTTGCATATACGTATTTTAGAAGATACTCTAGAAAAGATAATTCATAAATGCAGTTTAGAAATATATGTACAAAATGGGATGGATATCTCGATCACTTCACATTGAAATTAAATTTTTGTTGTTAATTATTTCGCAATTTATGACTCATTTAAATAGACTGTAATTGTGCAGTGAGACTAAGCGAGTCCCAAAATGATAAAATACTGCTTTGTAAATGTTGCATTATTAGTGAAATGGCCAGTAGTGCCAACAGTACGACACCATGCGAGAAGTATATATGTATACTCTCCTGGTTAAGCTAATTATTCTGTGAAATAGGCAAAATAGTATATTTTACTCCCACATCCCACAATTTTCACCATCTTGAAATGTGGTAAAAACCAATTTTCACCACATTTCAAGATGGTGAAAATTGGTTTTCACTTTATTAAAATAGCTAAAGATTGAAGATGCAATTATTCTTTTATCTCCAAGTCAGAAATGGAACGACTTCGTGCATAAAGCAGCTCTTGATTTATCAAGGAGTTATATTTTATATTATTCTTTTATTCTGTACAGAAATGCGGAGAACTGGTAAAAACAGATTGCACCGAAGAATCAGAGGATTATTTTTATCTTTCCATGAAACGACAAAGGAAAAAAAGGGAGAAACTAAAAAAAAAAAAAAATCAAACCTACTTCCTTCTCATCGGTCACTCTCCTGATCCATAGACGTCAGTGTCGCCCCGTTCTCTTTATTGATTGAATCTGTGAAACCTAGCGTTATGGAAGAAGGAGGGGAAGTACTGAATGGGAAGCTAAAAATAATGGCTATATTTGGTGACGTACTTTGTAGCACATCGTATTTTGACGATAGAGCTGTAGTGAGTTGAGCGCTTACTGTATACTGTAGGATGAACAAGGGAACAACGTGCTGACTTTCTTGCTGGTTTTAATTACACAGCTATTGCTGGAGTGGATTGTGGTGGAACATAAAATACCAATTCTCTAGTGACGTCACTGCACGCTTTCGTTTCTATAATGATATTTGACTTGATAATCTACAAAATTTTACTCTACAAATAAGCTAGATCTTAAATCGTTTCAAGTATATTATAAACAAATCTAATCCTTCACTCAGAAAACCAATCATGTAGTGAATTTTTGCTGTTTTTTTTTTCTCCCGCAAAGCAGGAAAACTGGTCAGAAAACGAACACACACACACACACACACACACACACACACACACACACACACACACACACACACACACACACACACACACACTCTCACTCTCTCTCTCTCTCTCTCTCTCAACAAATATATTGTGTAGTAGATGGCGTGGTGCACACAATGGATTGTATAGTGTAAACAGTGAATCGTGTAGTCCAGATTGGCTTCCCTAAGTGAGTCGAACTCCATGAAGGTATCATGTAATAATACAGGGTGGCCATAATTAAAGAGGAGGTGTTCAGAGGCCCCGTAGCAAAAATAGTACAAAAATCTGCCCCAGGGGGACATTTGGCGCTATAAGTGCGTGGTTTGGGATTAATTAAACAGTAATGACTAGAAGAGACACAACAAATCAATTTTCGTGTTAGTATAACTTACATATGTGGCTCAATATGTTCTTCTTTCAGATGTTCTAAGAACTGCATTCTGTGAATGACATTTTCTACAGCGGAACGTAATAGATCTGCAGATCTGCATTGATTTGCCTCACATGCCTGCATTATTTCTCTCCTTGGTTGCTAAATCAGAAACATGTCCTTCAATACACCACGCATTTCGAATATCCCCCACACCCAAAAGTCACAGGGTTGAGATCAGGTGAACGAGGTGGCCATGCTGTGAGAATGCACGACTAATCACTGTGTTCTGTGAAGTGTTTTCGTAACATTCGCTGCGCCGGCAATTCAATGTGAGGTGGTGCTGCATGAATATGGTAGAGGCAAGACATCTTCGCTGCTGCAGTTGCAGAACAATGAAGGTGTGCAGTATCTCTAGATACCTAACAGCAGAAACAGTACAAGTCACTGGTCCTGTCAGGCGAAGTTCGAAAAAGTATGGACCGATAATAAACGATGCAGTCCACACCACACTGTGACTTTCGGTGAGTGTAAAGGGTTCTGATGAAACATTGTCATTGAGGGTTATTCGCAACCCAAATGTGCCAGTTGTGTGAGTTAACACTACCGTTCAGATAAAAAGGTGCCTCGTCACTCCAGAAGATTTTCGGCCATGCATCATCCACCTGCATTCGAACTGAGAATGTCAGGGCAAACTGAAGTCGAGTTTCCGCATCACCATGGAGCAAAGCTTGAGTGTAGGGGATCCTATAGGGCGAAAACCTCAGCATTTGACGCAGAATTTTCCATCCAGTTGAGTATGGCATGTCCAGTTGCCTTGATATTGTCCAAACACTACTGGACCCCTTGTGCGTTATTCATTCCGTGTTCCACAATGGCAGGTGCAACTTCGTCAACTTGTTGAGGAATAATCCCTTTGCGCTCTCGTCCTCGCTTTACAGCTAAACATCCACTATTTTCAAATCGTAAAATCATTTTTCAAAGATTTCTTACTGTCATTGGACATTTTCTCATATTTTTCAAACGCTGGAATTCTAAGCGCGGCATTAGCGTTACCGTGTTGTTGATAGTAAAGCTCGACTAGCAACGCACTTTTCATTAAGGTGAGATCTATAGTACTTCAGTCTTATCGGAATGACGCAAATGACGTTTCGGTCTTCCTTATATCCACCAACTCATCAGCAGAAACAGTGAAATAATGCAAACGTCACGCGATTCTAGTGCCAATTGTCCACTGGTGACAGAATTTTGTACTTTTTTTTTCCCTTCTGTAAATAAAAACTTCATGTTCCAGAGTTCACCATGGTTGAATTCTGTCCAATACATTTCTTGCTACAGAGCTCTGAACACCTCCTCTTTAATTATGGCCACCTTGTAGTTATAATTGGAACTTGGAATGTGAGAACATTGTATAAACTAGGGAATTTTGACAACCTTATACAGGAAATGAAAAGACAAAGTTGATGTGATGGGAATTGGTGAAACAAGATGGCCTAACACGGGAAAACTAGAAAAAGATGGTTTTACATTTGTATATTCTGGTGGAGCGAAACATGAATATGGAGTGAGTTTCATGATTAAGAAAGACCTCTCTAAATATGTAATGGGGCTGTGACCCATAAATGAAAAAATAATACTTATTAAATTAGCCGCAAAGCCTTTTAACATCATAATTATTCAGGTTTATACCCCTACGATGACTCACAATGATGAAGAAATAGATTTTTATAACAACTTACAAAAATCTATAGAATATGTAAAATCAAATGAGATACTCATAGTGATGGGTGACTTGAATGCAAAGGTTAAAGAAGGGGAAGAAAATCCAGTTGTTGGAAAATTTGGATTAGGCGAAAGAAATAAAAGAGGTGAGAGATTGGTACAATTCTGCACTCAAAACAACTCACGCATAATGAATGCTTTCTTTTAACATCCAAAGCGCAAAACCAAATAGATTTCATAAGATAAATAATAGACTGAAAAATAATATAACCAACATAAAAACATATCCAGGTGCTGATATAGGTTCAGACCATAACCTTGTTGTATCTACTTTAAAAATTGAACCAAAAAAAATTTCTAAAAGCAATCATACTGAAAGACTTGACACTGAATATACCTGACAACATAATGGTGTTTAACTCAGAAATTAGGAAAAAATTAGATTATGTAGGATATAAAACAGAAGACAACATACTTTGTAACACAGAGGAAATTGAAAACAGGTGGTCAAATTTTAGAAGTGAAATATATAAGACAGCTAACGAGGTAATTCCAAAAATTAAATGCAATAAAAAAAAACTCTGGATGACTAAATCAATACTAGAACTTATGAATGAAAGACGAAAAAAGAAAAGTACACAATAGTATAGAATACTCCGTAAAATCATAAAAAAAATGAATGCCGGAAGGAAGGCTAAATGAAAAATGTAAGCTCTGGCAAATAAAAAAAAAAGATTTCAACCATAATCCTTGTATAAAAGATCAAAATGGAAAAACGCTACTAGGCACACAAGATATCATAAAAAGATGGAAAGAAATGGAAAAGAACTGTTCGACTCTGATCACACAGACGCACCAGATATACAAAATATGGATGGTAAACTAATTACATATGAAGAAATAGAATACACTCTAAGTCAAATAAAAACAGGCAAAACGTCAAGCCCTGACCAGATCCCTATCGAATTGTTAAAGAAAGTAAATGAAAATCCACTTAATGACCTAAATATAATTTTTGATAACATCTATGATACAGGATACATCCCTGATGATCTAAGGAAATCCATCTTTGTCACTATTCCCAAAATTCCAAGAACTTTTGAATGTTCAGAATATAGACTAATAAATTTAACAAGCCATGCTACAATATTACTACTGAGAATAATCCTAGAAAGAATAAAAGGCACTTTGTCAGTAGAAATAGGAGACGCTCAATAAGGTTTTCAAAAAGACAATGGTACAAGAGAAGGAATTTTCAATTGAAAACATTATGTGAAAGAAGCCTTGATAACCAGAAAATCATATATTCTTTGTTTTATTGATTACACCAAAACATTTGATTCAATAGATCACAAGAAATTAATACATATCCCCCAGAATAATGGGTTAAAAGGAAAAGATCTACGTATAATTACAAATATATACTGGAATCAAATGGCCTTATTAAGATATGCATACTCTGACAACTTAAAAATCAAAAAAGGAGTAAGACAAGGATGTGTCTTATCATCTTTGCTGTACAATATACAATATATATATATAGTGAGCAAATTTTTAAAAATATTTCAGACCTGAAGGGTGTAAAAGGTGAAGGGTGTTGGGGGTAGAAACTTCAAGAACTTCAGGTATGCAGATGACAGTCCTTATAGCTGAATCTGAAGATGATCTTCAAAACAAACTTAGTCACAGAAATTTACAACAGAAGCTTAGACATCGGATTAATTATTAACCTAAAGAAAACAAAGTGCATGATTTTATTAAAAGAACCAATAAATAAACAAAACTGTTAACAAAAAGAACATTGAACAGGTTCAGTCTTTTATATATTTGGGACAAATGGTTACAGATAGAGAAAATTCCCGTAAAGAATAAAAAGAATAATAGAGATAGTAAGAAAAGCCTCTATTGATATGAAAACTGCTCTTAACATCCAGAGACGTTAATATAGACACAAGAAAAAGATTAATAAAATGCTATATCTGGTCAGACCTTCTCTACAACAGTGAAACTTGGACTCAGAAGACTCCAAGAAGCAGAGAAAAAATTAGAAGCTTTCGAAATCTGGACCATCAGAAGAATGTTGAAAATACCATGGACAGAGAAAATGAAAAACGAAGATGTTTTAAAGAAAGCAAAAATGAAAAGAACATTAATGAAAATAATTAAGGAACGAAAACTTAAATATTTTGGACATTAACTAGACGAGAAGACATTCAGAAATTAATAGAACGAAAACTGGATGCAAAAAGAGGGAGAGGTAGACATGTGGTTTGAAGACATTAAGGACTGGACTGGCGTGAAGTACTTTGGTGTAATTTAACCTTGTTCCAGAGCAGCAAAAGAAAGAAAAAAGTTCCTGACATGGTTTCCAACCTCTTTCTAGCGGATGACACTTGAAGTAGTTATAATTAATAAACATTTCGTGCATAAAGTATACCATAAAGACGATCAGCCATTCGAAGGCTTCTTTTTCTGCAAAATAAGTAGACCGTCCAGACGCCACATTTAATTGAAACTAAATCAAGCTCAGGTTTAGTGGATTTCTCAGACAGTTTCTCCACTGTATCTGACGTCATTACATCAAGCAACGCATCTCAGTTACATTACGTAGCACTTGCAAGAATATATAGAAAATGACTGGAGATAATTTTATATATATATATATATATATATATATATGTGTGATGAAATCAGCGCGA
Organism: Typopeltis vanoorti; assembly: GCF_054136105.1. NCBI lineage: Eukaryota > Metazoa > Arthropoda > Arachnida > Uropygi > Thelyphonidae > Typopeltis > Typopeltis vanoorti. Next base: position 65,265,359 of record NC_143562.1, on the reverse strand, counting down.
TTGTAATTCCTATGTATATGTATTGATCAGACGTGTCGGTAAAAATATGTAATTAAAAGTTAGTTATTCACATATGATATCAGTTTGACGCTTGTGGTGACTCCCTTACTTATTGGGTTTTGGAAGTGAAGCCTTCTGCTAGAAGTAGTAGGGTCGCAGATGTCCTTTCCACAAAGAGTTTGTAAAGCAATCGCAAACATCCATTCCCCTAGCGGGATTCAAATATGCAGCCTCTTGGCTGCGCGTTCGAATCCCGCTGGAGAGCAGGTACCCTAACTACTCGGCCAACAAGGCTGGCTGTAATTAAAATTACATGTATTAAATAAACATGTATTAAAAAAATACACACACACACGAGCGTTTCAGTGTACGAACTGAAATAACACTGTTCATATGTTTATGACATGAACTGGACTATTAACGTAAAACCCTTGGAAAGAGTGGTGAACACATTTCGTTCCTGATGACATAAACTGTTGTCATGTCGCCTGTTTACGTGTAGGTCTAATCCCAACGGATTGGAAACACGGAATTAATCGCATCCGAATTAGTTACGTATCAAACAAATAAAATCGTTATACAGTACGATAAGGATTTGTGTAGTGTTTTCATGTTGTTAGGTGTTACACAATTCCCCCTTCCGCCTCTATGTACAATTTATTTCTGTTCTCTTCTATTTCCATTTGAGACCGGTTAACTCACTTTCAACTGTGAAAAAGCTAGTAGATTCTTAACGTCATGACGAGAATCGGAGAACGTATATCGCAGATATCATTTTGTTTGCTGATGTTCTGGTTACTTTCGGATAAAATAAGATTTTCGTACGTGTGTTTTGCAGTGGAGAAGCTGGTGATAGTATTATAGGCCAGTTATTGAACGAGCGTAGTTCAATAACTGACTCGTTCAATAACGAACGAGCCAGTTATTGCCTGTTTATATAGAGAATATAGCCGTTTTATCCATCAATTCATGACAGCTTTCAAACGTAACATACGCGAAACAATTAGGGGCAATGGGATCTTGCATTTAATAATAACATTACATGAATTAAAAACATACAATATCCTTACATAGCTTAACTCGTGGTAGTGATAATTTAACCTTGACAAGGAAATTTAGGTTAACGGTGGTTATGCGAGGGTGGTCTGAAAAATTCTCGGCCTAACAATGAAAAAAACAAATTTATTATTTCAAAATTATTTTTATTTTTCAACATAATCTCCCTCAAGACTAATACATTTATTCCAGCGATGCTCCAGCAACATTATCCCGTCCATGTAGTGGTTCCCAGTAAGATCTGCAAAATACCCCTCTAGTGCTGTAATCACTTCTTGATTCGAAGAAAAACGCTGACCGGCGAGGAATAGTTTTAGTTTTGGGAAGAGATAGAAGTCAGAGGAAGCCAAATCGGGGTAATAGGATGGATGTTCCAACAATTCATAGTGCAAATCCCTTAATTTTCCCATTGCCAAAACACCTTTGTGGGCAGGTGCATTGTCCTGATGACAGATGATTTTTTCTTCCCCAAACCGGGTCTTTTCTCACGAATTTTTTCGTCTAGTCTGGTTAAAAGATTGGAATAATATTCCCCGGTTATTGTTTTATCCTTTTCAAGATAATTAATAAACAAAATGCCTTGAGCATCCCAAAGCACCGAAGCCATGACCTTTCCTGCTGATGGAACCGACTTTGTTTTCTTCGACGCTGAACAACTGGCTTCTGTCCACTGTCTTGACTGCTGTTTGGATTCTGGTGTGTAATGGTGAATCCAAATCTCATCCATAGTAATAAATCGACGCACAAAATCAGTTTTATTCTTGTTAAAACGCTCCAAGCACTGTTCAGCTATTTTCATGCGAGTACGTTTTTGATCTGCTGTGAGCAAGCACGGCACCCATCTTGCGCAAAGCTTTTTGCAATTCTTCATGCAAAATATATCCTACACGTTCTTTTGAAATGCCTATAGTCTCATCAATTTCACGCACTTTGACTCGCCGGTCATCCAGTACCGTATCATGCACTTGATCAATGATGTCTGGTGGTGTTACACTTTATGTACGTCCTTCACGTGGATCACTTCAAGGCTGGTACGGCCTCGTTTAAACACGGCAGCCCATTTCTTAATTGTCGAAAACGAAAGAGAAGAGTGCCCATAAACTTTTATGAACTTCGAATGAATTTCTTTTGGCGTTAAATCTTCTTTTACATAGAATTTATAACCGCGCGATACTCAATTTTATCCATTTCAAGAGATACAGACAACACTTTTGCTTCAGACAGCTGTATAAAACAAACTACGTGATAGAATGACTTGCAATTTCACATGGATGCTTATGACAGATGTACCAACTTAGAAAAAAAAATCTTGCTGATAGTGTTGCCATCTATGGTCGAGGCCAAGAACATTTCAGACCACCCTCGTAAGAAAACTGATCTCGAGAGTGTGGCAAGAGAACTGGGAAATATAAATTAAGAGAATTTAATACAAGAAACGCTGATGTGCATTTATGAGTATCCATCCTGCATAATATAATGCTTAAGTTTATTTCGAAATTAAATATTTTGTTAACACTGAAGAAGTAGTGCAAGTGAAAATATAAATAGATGCAACAAGTATTTATAACAATACAAGTGATAATAGTAGATGGCATAAAGTAATACTGCATGGGTTATAAAAAGTATCCTAGAATTATTTTTCAAGTGGTAATATAGAGATTCACTATATGGTATGGAGAAAGAAAAGTCTTAGGAATAAAGGACAGAAAATGGAAACAGACTAAAAGGAAAGATACAATGTGTAACCAGGGACCTGTGCTATACCGGTTATTTTAAAAATACAAATGTAGGTAATACAGCCACTAAAAAATTAAATCACCATATGTATGAAGACACATATATATACAGCATATAATTGAGACGTAAGAAGTCACTAAGAAATTAAATCATATGTATGAAGACACACACACAAACACAATGTTAAAGATACCAAGCTATTTTAAACCTGGTTTTCCTCCATTTCCCAAGTAAGCAAACAGACAAACAAGTCAAGTTTGCGCCTGCAAGTGTTGCAAGTCTTGCTGACCCTGCACGTAGTGCAAGACCAAGGCAACTCATGGTAAAAGTAGAATAAGCTCTGATCACTAATCTTAATATTTACCCTTAATGCAAAGCACATCTCCTGAAGGAGATGTATGATGCTTTGTATTAAAGGCAAGGGGCCACTACCCAGACCGGTTTCGACCTTAATTAAGGTCTCACCATTAAGGGTAAATATTAAGATTAGTGATCAGAGATTATTCTACTTTTACCATGAGTTGCCTCGGTCTTGCACTACGTGCAGGGTCAGCTAGACTTGCAACACTTGCAGGCGCAAACTTGTCTTGTTTGTCTGTTTGCTTACTTGGGAAATGGAGTAAAACCAGGTTTAAAATAGCTTGGTATCTTTAACATTTATTATACCCAAGGTAAAATACTTTCTATATATATACCCAAGGTAAAATACTTTCTATATATATATATACACACACACACACACACACACACACACACACACACACACACACACACACACACACACACACACACAGCATATAACTGAGACGTAATACACAACATTTAAAGTAATTTCATATGACATGCGTTTAAAATAAAAGCATTATTTAGTCCCATGACGTAGTCTCTCGGTCTTTTTCTAAAAGTGTATGCTGATGTTACAGACTTTGTTTCGTTAGGCAGTTTATTGTAGCTGCTTGTTGGTAAGTGCTCAAAAGATTCGTGAAAACATTCTTTGTTTGCCTTGGAAACTATTTCTGAAAGCAATATTAAAATCAAGACCTGATTCGATTGGATGAGTAGTCACGTTGTTGAACAATGAAAAGTTGGTCTTTTCCGTCTTCTTCACGACTAAAGTGATGGAGAATTAAATTGGAATTGGAATATGGACCACTTAATGAGGTATTACGATCTTGTGGGTTGAGATATGCTTAAGATCTTGTAGATTGGAATATACAATGAGCACATATTGTATATTCCTATAGAATATGTGCTTCTTATGATCCTAGTTTTTTTTGAGAAGGACGTGGGCAGATTGTTGTATGTGGCTCCTGTGAATGTAGGTTGGTGATGGACGGAGGTAGTTAGTTCAACTGAAGAAGAAGAGCGGGAGAGTGAGACATCTAGGAAATACAGTTTATTGTCCTGTTCTGTTTCCATGGTGAAATTTAACCATGCGATTATTTTTGTTAGAAAGGCTGGTAAAGTGTCTTCCTTGTGGGATCAGAGGGCGAAAACTTTGTCGACGTAGCGTACCCACTCGTGCTACGGCATGGTGTTCATATGGTATATGCTCCAACCCACAAGATCTCAAGTAGGAACTTCTCAACATTAGCGTATTATGCAACTGAATGGCTTCTCACTAAGGACTATATAATGTGTTTTATTATTATTCTTTTAAGCTTGCCGCCAACATTTCTGAAAACAATACGAAGAGTCCCAATTCTTAACATTTCGGATATTTCTGAACTAGTATTAAGAATTCTCAAGAAATACAACCTGGTATCGAAATTTATTCCATTTAACAAACTCTTTTCTTGGTCTCTTTATAAAAAATCAACTCCACTGTTACTTCCTGGCATCTACCAAGCACTGATTTCCTTACCTCTCTTATTTCGGATAAACTGGATGTTCTGTGGAGAAAAGAGTAGAACACCAATCTTATATCATTAACAAGACATCTGAGAAATCAGGCTTAGCACAGCATGGAATAGACACCTACCTATTACAGAATCTTCTAGTCTTGGCGCTTCAAGTTCGAACGTTTATTTAAAGAGTGCCGAAACCATGCTCCATCATCCTAATTTAAATCGTAACGACTGATTATTCAGGTTGAAATATTTGGAAACCCTTTTACTTTAATTCTTGTGTATACTTGTAATATTGGATCATCTCTTTGGCACAGTTTGTCTACTGTAATACTTTATAATGTCTGCTTTGTGTAATTTATATTCTGTCTACTTTATCACATTTCTTCAGCAGAACGGTATTTACTTTAAATGACCACAATACAAATATTTTCTCCTTTCACTTTGCGACTTTCCTTAAAGATTATGTGGCCAATGCTAAGTGAGTGAGTAATCTTGCTGACAGATCAAAATGTTTATCCACTACTCTTCAGAGATGGAACTTCTTGTTGTGCAAAATATTACATGTTATTGTTAATTTTTTCAATTTTCACATCGCAAGTTTGTCAGTAACAGTTTCATTTTTGTCATCCTCTTTCATAGACTGTTATATTTGTTAGCCTCCGTAGTGCAATTATAAGAACGACAGTACGTTGTTCTCTTCGGTGGGAAAAGACCTAAGTTGTATTCTCGTCATGACGAGAGGAATCTTTATATGAGCTTTTCAATTGAAGGCGAGTTAACCGATCCTGTACTGGGGTAGCAGAGTAAAATACTGGTGGTGGGAGGTAGATGGCATTATGTGTAGATGATGATAGTAGCGGTTCTGTGTACTTGGTGGATTAAATAGTGAAGAGGGAGAGTTGTAGAATGCCTCGATGAGTTCTTGGACTCTTTGGGGGATGTCACATAATAATGATATACTCGTAGTTCGGCATACTTGTATTTTTAGATTTTCTGGAGCAATATCCTCAGGGTATTCAGCACAAATCTTATGCTTAACACGAAGATAAACTTCTCGAGTTGGAGACAATTTTAAGTAGAGTAATGTGGGCAGATCTGAAAATGCGAAATTTAAAAATGCAAATTACTTGTGCTGCTGGCGATGATGTTGCTTGTGAAGGTAGACGAATTCTTTGAGTTTTTAAAGAAGGCAGCTGACGAAATGGGAGGAAAGAAAGGCTGATTCTTGTCGAAGACTTAAACAATGATTGAACTGCAAAACCTTCAGAAATATTATAGGAAATTTTACAGTGAAAAAAAAAAAAAAGTAAGGCTTAATACTGATGATAAACGTGTTAGATTTCTCTTCATAACATTCGTTACTAACATCCATATCTCAACATAAATATATGCATAAATTCAGATGGAGAGAGCATATAAATAAATCTTATTGATCATGTTATTATTGATAATGATAAAGTATCTTCAAATTACTATAGGATACAAGAGTGCACAGGCAATTTGAAATAGGAAGCGATCACCACTTGCTATCTTGCCAGTGATGAGTAGGGATATCAAATAATCAGTTTCGTAATCAGATTTATATTTATGTGTATGAAATATATTTTATATGGAGTTATCATTTGGAATCGTTCAATAAGAATATTAAATCGTTTTTATTGCAAAAAAAAAAAAAGAAAGAAAGAATTTCAGATTTTTCTGTCAATGCAGTTTTTATAAGAAACTTTTTTTTTCTCGATAAAAAGTACGGCAAAAAGTATGCAGTTATAAAAAAAAAAACAAAAAGTCTTGAGCTTAGGACTGATTTCTCAAGGAAAAAATGCTGCGCTTGAAGGTGCCAAATTTTATTATATTATTTTTTTGGAATGTTTTACGAATGAAAACTTAAGTATAGCGAAAAAAAAGTTATGTCATATTGTTTTACCAATAAAAATACATTTACAACGAAAAAAATCTTATCAAGAAGTTTATGAATTGAGGTTTGTTTAAACGACGAATAATCTAGATTAGGGTTATCGGGTATTCAGAATAACTTGACTTACAATATAGAAGTCGGGGAAGAATTTCTCTTTCTGATATTTCCGTTGTTTTCGCGAAAACTGTTATGCTATCTGCGACAAGATTGTTATTCAAAGAACTCCGTTGAGAAGGCGTACTTCTGTAAATAAATAAATAAATAAATATATAAATAAATAAAATAACAATACGAATGTGCAAAAAGTTAATATTTTATTAAACCCAATTCATTTTTGGCTTATGCAATCTAAACGTATAATTGTGTTTCGCCCAAACAAATAGTCCGATTGTAGCCAAAATCGCAGTAATTTTGTGAATTTTAATAGGGATATGGTTCGATTGTAGCTAAAATTGCAGTAATTTAGTGAATTTTAATAGTGATTAACATTTCATTATAGTCGTTTCAGAATGCTTAATATCAGTTTTAAGCATTTTGCCAATGAAAATATGCTAATTTAAATCTGAATTTCAGTTATAATTATATAATTTCAACATGTTTAACCCTTTGAGCTCCTATGAATGGAATGGCCCAGTTGAAACAAAACAACAGCAACAAAAAAAAAAAAAAAATCGATCGGAATAGATTCGTAAAACTTTGTAAAGATTGCAATATTTAATTTGAATAAAATTCAGTTAGCCAGAGAGTTCTTACATATGTGGATTGGAGGAGGAATGAGCATTATAAATGCTTCCCCATTTGAGCAGTAAAAAAAAGATTCCAAGTCGAGCAGTTTCCAGATGTAACCTCAAGGCTGAAGTGTACAAATATTTTTGAAGAAAAGTGAAAAACAATAAAACAAGCACCAACTTAGAGATTAATAGCAACTGTGAATTAAAAACTGACTCATGGAGAAGCAGGTATCAAAGCCTCCTGGTATATACAAATAAAAACTTCATGGACTCAAGAATAAAAGATAAATGTAATGGTTGAAAAATGTTAGAGAGTATTAAAAAAGATTGAAAACAAAATAAAAAGTACTGCAAAAGAAATCATAGACAATAAAGGTGACATAAAATATAAAGATAAGGATTTTCTTGGAATCTGGAATAATTACATGGAAAAACAGTTAAATGAGATCACCAATAGCAAGACAGAGCTTAGCCATAAGTTCTTTTCAGTATGGGCAGTAGCAGATCTATGGGGGTCTGAAATGTGGAAAATCAGCTGGAGTAGATGATATTCACCAGAAATGTTCAAATGCAGAGCTATAAAAGTTTTACAGTGGACAAAGCATAATTCGCTAGGTTAAATCCCAAATGATAGCATTCTCGATTTCCCTACTGAATGATTATTCAGAAGAATAAAGAATAATGATTTTTGTTATTGTAAATATTTTGGCTAGAAATTAATGGGTCATCATCAATGCATCAGCATAACCACAAGGTGAAGCTAGAACAAAGAATGTTAATCTTATTTACAGAGCTGAGCCACATGCCAATTTCATTTAAAACTAAAACTATAATTAATATAATTTTGAAATGCAAAAAAAAAAAAAAAAAAAAAAATTGTTCTAGCTTCACCTTATGATTATACAGATTCACTAATGGCTTGTTAATTTCTGGCCAAAATAGTTGCAATAATAAAAATTATTCTTTATTCTTGTGAATATGTATGTCTAATAATTGCTACTATGTCCCAAGTGCCATTAAAAAAATTCCTTACTGAATCTTCCAGGAATCAAGGATTTACGTATGCAGTCATACTTGAAATTAAGCCAAGAATAATTATTGATGAGAAAGTTGTAGCTTGAGTCCAGTCCAAATAAGGGTTGTCAGAACCAGATATTTACTTAGTCTTATAGTTGAGAAACCAAGTTTTTTGTATTTGATCTTGTAAAAACGATTTGTATTTCAAATCTTTGTAGTTCAAAAAAACTTTTCAAATCTTGCAATTTTATCCTGTAAATACCCTGTACTTTATACAGGGTATTATATAGCTTCCTCTTACATTATAAATCAACAGTTAGAATTTAAGGATGTTGTAATACACAAAGTTTTGCTTAAAAAAAAAAAAAAAAGTCAGTGGACAATAAACAGAACCTAAGAAATTGTCTTATAAAACATGTTCATGCTTTCTCCACTTCTGTGTAGCTTCTAGCAAGGGAAAGTATCATTAAACCTGTTTATCAGAATTGGACATATCAAATTTAATTCCTTACTTTATGCAGTGACATCATATTCCTTAAAAAAAAAAAAAAAAACGAATTACATTGAATAATAACTATAACAAATTTCATATGAAAATCAGTGGGGGAAACTAACTGTATTCTCAATGGTTACCAATGGAACAAGTAAAAATTTCAGTGATTTAGATATATGTACAGTTTTTTTTCTTTTATGTGACATCACCCATGAAAGGCAGTACTATGAGTGAGCTAAGGATTTTTAAATTTTTATTTTTTATATTTTTGGTCTCAAAATTCCGTTCTAGAGACTGCACATAAAACTTTAGGTGGAAGGTAAATTTCAACTCCCACCCAAAGATTCTCAAAAATCTCTTTGCAGTGTCGCATTTGAACTTGCAGTAAAAATTGCAGATTGGATAGTGAATATGCTAACCATTTTACTTGTCAGTCAGCTTTAGTGAAGATGGCAACTTAAATAGAAAATAAGGCTGTCATGGTAGAGAAGCGGCAAAATTTATTTGTTTTTTAATCACTTCCACACACATGCACACAAAAGAGACTTCAAATGCTGTAGCAAATAAATGCTCTGTGCATGAGGGTGTGGTCAAGAGACAAAGTAATCTGATTACACACACACACACACATAAAGAAATGAAACCATAGAGAATTTAACTAGCAGTTGATGTAGTTCCACTTAAATGTTTAATTATTTTTGTTAAAATAATCGTTATGATTTTTCCCCCATTCTTTCCTTTTCATTACTAGAGGTCAGGCTAGGATCACTGGTTAACAGAGCAGTTATTCTGTGCCATATTAAAATGTACTCATTTGGTTTTAATAATAAATTTTGTTTAATCCTTTATCCAAGTGTGTGCAAACAAAGTTTGCACCTGACAGTATCTTCAGGACTGGGGTAAAGTGGTACAACACTGGGCGACTCCTTGCAAAGGTGGAGCAAGCTACCAACACTCGCCTGGTGTTGTACCACTTTACCCCAGTCCTGAAGATACTTTCAGGTGCAAACTTTGTTTGCACACACTTGGATAAAGGATTAAACTAAATTTATTATAGTCTGACCAAGTGAAAAATAAACTTTCAACATCTTTCTCTAAATCCAGAGTAATTTAATAAAAAGGTGGCACACCATTTGCCAGCTCCTATAGGAGGAGATGACCTTGCTAATGCTTCTGCCTTGGTATCTCCACTTAGGCCTGGCTCCCACTGAAGAGACCTCAATAAAGGTCGAAACTAGTCCGGGTAGTGGCCCTTCCCTTAATGCATAACATTATACATATTCGCAAGGAGATGTGTTTTGCATTATGGGAGATACTGAGATAGGAGTGTTGGTAGCTTGCTCCACCTTTGCAAGGAGTCGCCCGGTGTTGTACCACTTTACCCCAGTCCTGAAGATACTTTCAGGTGCAAACTTTGTTTGCACACACTTGGATAAAGGATTAAACTAAATTTATTATAGTCTGACCAAGTGAAAAATAAACTTTCAACATCTTTCTCTAAATCCAGAGTAATTTAATAAAAAGGTGGCACACCATTTGCCAGCTCCTATAGGAGGAGATGACCTTGCTAATGCTTCTGCCTTGGTATCTCCACTTAGGCCTGGCTCCCACTGAAGAGACCTCAATAAAGGTTGAAACTAGTCCGGGTAGTGGCCCTTCCCTTAATGCATAACATTATACATATCTGCAAGGAGATGTGTTTTGCATTATGGGAGAACTGAGATAGGAGTGTTGGTAGCTTGCTCCACCTTTGCAAGGAGTCGCCCGGTGTTGTACCACTTTACCCCAGTCCTGAAGATACTTTCAGGAGCAAACTTTGTTTGTACACACTTGGATAAAGGATTAAACTAAATTTATTATAGTCTGACCAAGTGAAAAATAAACTCGACTCATTTGGTTTGTATCCCAGTGCATGTATGAGTGTATTACTGATGATGACCTCGATATGAAGATCAAAATGTCAAGTGCTAGTTTATTTTAGTCTTAAGTAATTGCTCTAACACAGCAGTTTGTCTCCATAATTTCTACCCATTGATGGTATAGAAACGATGCAATTTTGCCAGAAAAGGCTAGGAATGAGGGTAAATCCAAGAAGAGAGATCTAGGCTTGATGCTTAGTTGAGCATTATTGAAACTAAGGGAAAAATATGATCTTTTTTTTTTGTGAGACAAAAAGACAAAACTTTGAATCATTAAAGGTGACCAGGTTTTGTTGTCTTATCAAAGGATGGAGCAGTAAAATTTTAGGACACTTATTGTAGATGACCTTGCAATTTTTGATCCTTTCAAGGTTTGTTGTGGGATGAGTGGAGAGTGCTGTCATCAGCAAAACTGTGGAACACCTGTATTAGTTTGAAATCTGAAGAACAAACCTCCTCCATCACAATAACAATAAACAACTCTAGAGAAAACTGGATAGTTTCTGAGAAGCCCATGATGCCAAACTCTGTCATATGGCTTGGACATATTAAATGCATGAATGCAGGTTTTTTTTAAAACCTTTCTATGGTACATGTCCAGTGGTAGGTAATGTAGGGAAGGAAATATAAATATACTAATGAAGGCAAGGAAATGTACTATATCTTCAAACTCAATCATAGACATGGATGTTTGTGATTTTCTGCAGGCAGATAAATGCAGATGAATTTCATCACCTGGTGTAAGGCCACTACCCTGATTATTAGGGACATTATTATTATTATGTGACACCTCCAGGGAGTCCAAAGACTCATCGAGGGAGAGTGTGCCAACAGCATTGAACGATTGATCTCATTCCAACTACTAACTGTGCTCAAACTTGCTTAACTTTTTGCGAGCCATTAGTAGCAGAGGCTCTACCAATCGACCAACCTTTGCTGACATAATGTGAACTTGAACTGTGTAAAAATAAAATTTAAAAATGAAAAAAAAAAATTCTTAACCTTACTAATGTACTATAGGTAACCTTTTGGTAACCATTTGTAACTTTTTAGTTACAAACCTATATAATGGACGTTGGATGGAGGGTGTCATGTTAAGGGGGGGGAATAAAAATATTTAAACAAGCATTCAGGAAATTTATAATAACTGTTTAAAACTGTAATAAATTTATTTATGACCATGACTAAAATATTTGATTATTTTCTTTTATTGTAGTACTAAAATGCCTCAGGTTGTCAAATGATGTCGTCACCTTAAAGGTGAAGAAAGGTAAGCTAAAATGTGGAATCAATTTTTATTTAAATATAATGAGCTTTTCCTTGACTGTGTGTATTGATTTACATTTCTTATGCATTCATCTCTTTCACTTTTCATAATAAAATTTATCCATGCTTCCTGCAGTTTGACAAAAATTAAGGTACAGCCTGTCTATAAATTTGAAATGGCAAATGAAAATTTGATTAAATTGCAATCTAATAAGGATATTGGGATACTAATGGGATATCTAATGGGATACTGTATCGGGGACAGCATGGTTTTGTGAAGGGTAGGTCATGCCTCAGTAACTTGCTCACGTATTATAACACAGTGACGGCTGAACTGGATAAGGGTAATGGGTTTACGGTGATTCTACTGGACCTTGCCAAGGCCTTTGACAGGATTCCACATGGAATTCTAATGAGTAAATTGCAGCATATGGGAATGGACATAGGGTTGGTGAGATGGATAGGAGGGTGGTTGACGGAGAGATATCAGAGAGTGGTTTACTCGGGAGTAGAGTCCACAAGACGGCCTGTGACTAGTGGTGTGCCACAAGGATCTGTTCTTGGACCACTGCTGTTTAATTTGTTCATAAATGATATAGGAAATGATCTGAGAGGAACAGTTCATTTGTTTGCGGATGATGCGAAGTTGGGTAGGGCAATAGTGAATGCAGATGACGTCAAAATTTTGCAGGATGATTTGGATAGATTGGAGGTCTGGGCTAAGGAGAATGGATGTGAGTTTAATGTGGCAAAATGTAAGGTTATGCATTTTGAGGTGAAAAGATTTGCGGCAGTTTACTGCATTGGTGGAACCCTGCTCCAGGAAATTGATGAGGCACGAGATTTAGGAGTGTTGGTAGATAAGGAATTGAAATTTAGGGGACACATTGCAAAAGTGACCAAAACAGCTCATCAAATCACTTGGTTGCTGAAGAATACGTTGACAAGCAGAGACAAGCAGGTTATTGTTCCTCTCTATCGAGCCTTGATAAGACCCCATCTAGACTACTGTGCTCAGATTTGGTCACCTAGGTTTCTTCTTGATAGGGAGGAGGTGGAGAGGATCCAGAGGCGAGTGACCAAGATGATAGCAGGTCTGTGGAATGAACCGTATGAGAACAGGTTGAGGATTTGTGGGTTGCAAAAATTGGTTGATAGGCGGAGGAGGGGAGATATGATTGAGACATTCAAATTACTGAAGGGTTTCTATAAAATTAATTCAGAAGATATTTTTGAGAACAGGGCTGGTTGTGGGAGGACTAGGGGACATCCATGGAAACTGGGCAAAAGTGTGGTTAGTAAAGGTGTTAGAGCTGGGTTCTTTACTTTTAGAGTAGTGAATGAGTGGAATGCGCTCCCTGAGTCTGTGGTGGATGCTGTGACAGTGAATGAGTTTAAGGCGAGGTATGATAGATACTGTATGAATGTCAAATAGTTGTGATGAATATGATTTGGGGCCTCCCTCGATGAGTCTAATGACTCCCTGGAGTTGCCCGTAATAATAGTAATAGTAATAATATTGTATGAAATTACATACATATTAAGAATATAAATAATTTATTCTGACATTTCATTAACCACCGAACTGGCCTTGATGTGTTTACACATTAATCATTATATGGATACGAAGCACCTATTAAAGTTAATAACATTTGGATACTATTGAAATAACTTGGATATGAATGTTATATTTTTTGATATATCTTATCCATATTGGCTGTTTGGATGGTCAACTGAACCTCACTGAAGAAAGCTTCAATCAATAAACTATTATTGTCACATAGTAAATGAAAAGAACAATATCTGTAATGACTGTTTTATTTTACTGATTGTATACATTTCTTTCCTGATGAAGCTAACTGCGTATAAATTTTTTATTCTCTAATTATTTTCTTATTTTAACGAGTAGGTCAAGTCACTGCTGTCCATTAAATGCCTACTAGCCCCCTCCCCCCCTTATTTTATTTTTATACAATGCTCATCAAAGCAGAATCGAGATGTAAGTATATCAGTAATCAATTATTTACACTATATTTATCAGTTAATCTTTGGAACACTAAGGAAAAAAAATTCTTTAATTAACCAAATCTTCATTAGAATGCTCATAGACATATGAACATTCTTATGAAATATTTATTACCTGCAATGGCAAGTAGTATACCTCTGGTGAAAATAAGAACATGATTGGTGTAAAGTGGATGACTAATGATATCAAAGTGACTGTGAGATCCAGGAAAAATCTGAAAGAATTTTTGTGTTATGTGGCCAGTAGGTGGAGAAATAATTATAGCAGAGTTGTTTAATGATCACTTTATTGGGATAGTTTATCCTGGAAATGTAGGTTCTATTATTAGAGGAATGGAGAGGAAGGGGTTTAGAAGTACAAATAAGGCAATGGAATTGGATGAATTTTGTCACTTGTTTTAAGATAATGTGATAAGAAATTATTATTATTATTACGGGCAACTCCAAGGAGTCCTTTGACTCATCAAGGGAGGCCCTGACATCATGTCAAGAACAACTATTCAACATTCACACAGTATCTATCATACCTCGCCTTGAACTCATTCACAGTCATGGCACCCAGAACAGACTCTGGCAGCTTATTCCACTCATTCACCACTCTCCAAGTAAAAAACCTAGCTCTAACACCCTTGCTAACCACACACTTTTGCCCAGCTTCCATGTATGGCCCCTAGTCCTCCCACCACCAGTCCTATTCTCAAAAATATCTTCTGAATTAATCTTATAGAAACCCTTCAGTAATTTGAATGTCTCAATCATATCACCCCTTTTCTGCCTATCAACCAATTTCTGCAACCCACAAATCTTCAACCTGTTCTCATAAGGTTCATTCCATGGACCTGCTATCATCTTGGTCACTCGTCTCTGGATCCTCTCCACCTCCTCCTCATCAAGAAGAAACCCTGGCACCCAAATCTGGGCACAGTAGTCTAGATGGAGTCTAATCAAGGCTCGATACAGAGGAACAATAACCTGTTTGTATCTGCTTGTTAAAGTATTTTTCAGCAACCAAGTGATTTGATGAGCTGATTTAGCCACTTTTGTGATGTGCCCCATAAACTTCAGCTCCCTGTCCACCAAAACTCCCAAATCTCTGGCCTCATCAATCTCCTGGAGTACGGTTCCACCATTGTGTGATATACTGCTGCTAATCTTTTCACCCCAAAATGCATAACCTTACACTTTGCCACATTAAATTGACATCCATTCTCCTTAGCCCAGTCCTCCAAACTATCCAAATTATCTTGCAAAATTTTGACATCCTGTGCACTCACTGTTGCTCTACCCAACTTTGCATCATCAGCAAACAAATGAACACTTCCGCTCAGATCCTTTCCTATATCGTTAATGAACAAATTGAAAAGTAGTGGTCCAAGAACAGAACCCTGCGGCATACCACTAGTCACAGGCCGCCTTTTGGATTTTTCTCCTGAATAAACCACTCTCTGATATCTCTCCATCAACCACCCTCTTATCCATCTCACCAACCCTATATCCATTCCCATATGCTGCAGTTTACTAATTACAATTCCATGTGGTATCCTGTCAAAGGCCTAAGCAAGGTCCAGTAGAATCGCTGTAAAACCATTACCCTTATCCAGTTCAGCCGTCACTGTGTTATAAAACATGAGCAAGTTATTGAGGCATGATCTACTCTTCACAAAACCATGTTGTCCCCCATACACTATCCCATTTTCATCTATCCAATCCTGTATTTTTCTCTTGACTATTTTCTCCAAGACCTTGACAACAATAATAGCAACAACAATAATAATATCTATCTCGAGAACACTTTGCAGTACCATATGATTCACTGAATTTGTAGGGTCTTGATAAGTCATCAGTTACATGGAACAAGAATTTATTTTAGCCTAAATTATCACCAACTAATTTTACCAGAAATTTGGAAAACTTTTATCAGATCATTAAACATCAAAGAAATGAACTTTGATAACAATTATGTCATGAACCATAACGAATAAATCACGTTAATGAGATACGCACATTGTCACGCACAATACCAATTTTTTGTATGAATTAGAACCATCAGTTATAACCTAGTCTGTAACTTTCATTTTAGCTTACTAGTTTGTATTCCCTGAGGATGCCAATAGAAAAAATTGGCGAAACATGTAGGAGGATAAAATAAAGCTACTTGACAAAGATTATATATAAAAAAAAGTGTAATAGTCTTATCACCAACTAGATTTGCTGTTGAAATAAGGAGATAGAATATGTGAATTGCGTTCAATTTTTGCAACACGATAAGTCTAGCCTAGCTAACCCTGACTTTTCTATAGACTATGATTTGTTGGAATGAAATGGCTTATCATCCCCCCCCCCACCCTCCTGGCACACTGTGTCTTTGGAATAGATATGCAGATTACATCTTTGCTGTTTGGTTTTTTTTCTCAATCGGCTTGTCATCTCCTCTTTAATTCATTTAGAAGTGATATCATTTGTTGGAAAGAATTGAGTTTGAGTTATTTTGAGAATGTAAGGACCATTTATAAGTGCATTATTATTATGTTAACATAATCTCCATAGAATTGAAAGATTCATTGTGGAAAAATGATCCAGCATCTCTTATGCAACAGTTTAAATTCATCAACAATACTTGTGTTTATGACACCCAATGGTCATGTGTTCCTGTTATCATAATTGTTATCGTATTATCATAATTATTTTTTATTCATTCCTCTGCATCCTTTCTAGGATTTCCTTTTGAATATCTGGTGATCAAAAAGAAGTAAAAAGACAAACTAGCCGAAGGGCATGCACTTTTTAGACATAATGACTTTCTTCATACATTTTGTTACTTTTAGCATCCAGTCACCTTTTGAAAGGCAAAAAGTATCATGTGCCTGCATATAAAAGTTACTTTTAGAATTCAGTAACAATTCTCTACAGTATATTATACTATGCAGGAAATTATATTTCTATTTTAATCCTCATCCAAAGTGTAAGCAGGCAAGTTTGCACTTGAAGTATCTTCACAACTAGTCTATTTGCATATAGAGACTGTTGACTTCACATCAATTTCTTAGTATCCCATAATGCAACGCACACTTCCTTTCAGGTGTACTTTGCATTATGAGATACTAAGGTGACTGATTTCAAGTCAACAACTACTGAAGATACTTCATATGAAATCTTTGTGTTGCATACATTTGGATAAATTAAAATTAAATTATAATTTTCGTCAAGCATAACATGCGTTACAAGTAAGTTAATAGAGAGTTATCGGAAGTTTTTATTTTATTTTATGTATTTACTTTTTTTTATATTTTTTATTTTATGTTTCTTTGATTCATTAATTACTGGCGCAGCCATTGCTCAATGAAAGATGAAACAATATTTTGACCATGTAGGACAAAAGGATTAACATCGCTGATATGAAATCATTACTATAATAACCCAGTCTAATTATCACGGAAGTCCTGTTAAAAGATAAAAAAAAAAAGTTGATGAGCAGGAATTTGAATTGGAATGATGTAGTAAAGCTTGCAATAAATTAAAGATACCAAGAAATTATATACTTGGTTTAACCCTTTATCCAAGTGTAAGCAAACAAAGTTTGCACCTGAAGTATTTAGTATATGAAGTATAGTCCATGACTGGGACAACTCATATATAGAAGCTAATGACTTCACATCACTTGCCTTAGTATCCCATAATGCAAAGCACACTTTGATAAAGGATTAAACCAATAACAATTATTATTCTGAGTCGAAACTAGAGATTTTCAGCATAATGATAGATTCCTCTCCAACTTAAAATGCCATACTCTAGTGTGCTTTGAAACCATGCAAGATATCATATTTTTATCATCATCATCATACGTATCAAGGATTTAGGCCTAGTATGGCCTGTTCCGGCCTTAGAAGTCATCGTTGAATCGTTTAAGAGGACGTCCTGGTTTTCTTTTTCCTAATGGCTTGTACTTTAAGGCTTGTTTTGGTAATCTTTCTGTTTTCATTCTTTGAACGTGTTCCATCCATCTATGTTTATATTTTTTAATTTTTTCAATTACTGGTTCTTGGTTTAATTCTTTCATAATTTCTTCGTTTCTTTTGTGATCAAATAGGGTATACTTTGCAGTTTTTCTCATAAACTTCATTTCTGCTGTTGTTAATCTTTGTTTGTCTTTTTGTTTTATTGTCCAGATTTCACTTCCATACATTAAGACCGGTAGGGCTAATGTATTATATACTTTTAGCCTGGTTTGTTTTTGAACTAGGTTTGGTTTAAATATAGAGTTAATTACTCCTGTTATTTTTAAATATTTTGCAATTTTTACGTTTATATCTTTTTCATTTTCATAATTGATCATACATCCTAGGTAGTTAAATGAATTCACCTGTTCTAAGATCTTGTTATCTAATACTATTTTAGTTCTTGCTGGATCTTGTCCTTTAAAGGCCATAGTTTTTGATTTTTCCGTTGATATTATCATACCATAATCTTTGGATATCTCATTTAGATTTAAAATAGCTTTCTGTAAGTTATCTTCAGAATTTGTAATTATTATTTGGTCGTCTGCAAAGAGGAGAGTGTTTAAGTTAACTGTAGGTGAAAGTTTAATTCCTTGATGTAAATGTTTACTCCATTTTATTATTATTTCATTTAAGTAGATATTAAAAAGAGTTGCTGAGAGGGGACATCCCTGTCGGACCCCCTGGTTTATCTCTCTTGTATATGATAGCTCATGATTTAATCTTATTTGTATTTGATTATTTTCATATATACTTGTGACAGCTTTTAGGATATTATTTGGTATTTGTCTTTCTTTTAATATGTTAAATAATATGTTTCTTTTAACTTTGTCAAATTGCTTTTTCAAAGTCAATAAATGCAATATGTGTTTCTAAATTATATTCTCTTCTTTTCTCTATTATTAATTTTAGGCAGAAGGCTGGGTCTATACATGATCGTCCTTTTCTAAATCCATTTTGTACCTCTAGAATAAAGTTTTCGGAATATTTCATTAGTTTGTTATTTAAGATTCTGCTGTATATTTTGTAACATGAATTTAGTATACTGATACCTCTATAGTTTTTAGGGTCATCTCTATTACCTTTCTTAAAGATAGGAATCACAATTGCTTTTTTCCATTCTATTGGGGGGATACCAGTTGAGTAAATTTTATTTAAAAATAATAAGAGTCTTCCTTTGAATCTTGTTCCTGCGTATTTATATAGTTCTGAACCTAGCTTATCTTCTCCAGGTGATTTTCCGTTTCTTGTTTCTTTTAGGCTGATTTCTAATTCTTCTTCAGTTATTTCCTTTTCACTTTCGTTAATTATTTGCCAGTTGTCTTTTTTAAAATATTTGTCTGTCCACAGTTCTGTGTAGTAATTTAGAAATTCTTCTAATTTCAATTCAGTGTTTAATTTTATGTTTTCTTTGGTATCTGCATTTAGGTGTTTCAAAATCTTATATACATTGGGTCTTATTTTATATAAATCATGTTCTAAATTAGAAACAAATTTATTCCATGATTCTCTGTCTTTTTCTGACTTCTCTTTTAGCTATGGCTCTTATTCTTTTATATTCTATTTCATCTTCTAATCTTTTACTGCTTAACCATTTGTGATAGGCTTCTTTTTTCTTTTTGATTATTTCTTTCATTGTATCATCCCAGATCTTCAGTTTTTTTTTTTTATTGAATTTTTTGGTCTTTCCTAAGCTTTCATTTGCTGCTGCATTTAGTATCGTTTTTATATTAAGCCATTCTATTTCTGTTTCTTCATTTTGTTTTATTTTATCTAGATACTGGTTAATTCTTTGTTCATATAGCCATTGTACATTTGTGTCATTCAATAATCTAGTTTTATAAACAAATGTTTCAATTTTTCTTTCTGTTCTTGTTACTTGTAGCCATTTAGGTGGTAATCTTAATTTTATTTTAACAAGGAAGTGGTCACTGCTTATTTCATATCCTCTGTGAACTCTAACATCTAGTGAAAATTTTGATGTCTTTTCATTTAATATGAAGTAATCTAATATTGATTTCCATCCTCTTGCTGCCCAAGTATATTTATGTATGTCTTTATGTTTATAGAAGGAATTCATTATTTTTAGGTTATTATAAACTACAAAGTCAATCAATTTTTTACCATTTCTGTTTAGAGTGTGTTCTCCATGTATTCCTATATTATTATTAATTTTCGTGTTTCCAATTCTTGCATTTAAGTCTCCTGCTAAAATTATGTAATCATTTTTATTTATTTTATTATATATGTTTTGTAGCTGATTATAAAAATCAATATTATCCTGTTCTCTTCCTTCTTCTAGGGCATATAAACCAATTATTGTTAAATAGCCTCTATCTATTTTTATTCTAGCTTCTATTATTCTTTCATTCCATAATTTATAATGTTTTAACTGTTTTGAAAGGGAGTTATGAATTGGGCTGAAGTTCTTTTATCAAAAGAACTTCAGCCCAAAGGCCAAGAACTACCAATATAGCCCGCCAGGGAGCACCATCAGGACTTTAGGAAAACGCTAGCGTCCTAGCCTCAGTCTCATTTGTCGTATTAGTACTTGTGTGCACGTGTCTTTTTAGTAAGTTCCCAAGAAGATGGCAACGTGACGTTCGCCGAAATATCGGAAAGTGTATATTAAAGTTTATTTAATCTATATTTCCAGTATACGCTGTCAATTCCTTAAATATTAGTTGCTATTCCTCTTACATTCCAGTTTGCTATGTGTATTATATTTTGTCATTTCCATTTTCGTTTTCCCTTTTCCATTCCAGGGTCGTTTCCCATAGATTCAATCCGATTATCTTTTTCTGTCAGCTTACAAGTATGGTTATGTTCTCCATGTCAGGGGACTAGCCTGACGATGGAATAGTTCAGTGGTAAGGCTGCTACCTTAAGGCTTCTGAACTCGCCTTCTTCCAAATTTAAACCCATAGGAGGAATAGGGTATATTGAAGGGGAAAGGGTAGATTATAGAAGAAATATAGTAAGTTTTATAGAGAGGTCATAGTTGTAAGGCCAGAAATGAAAAGACCCCATGGCCCTCGAGTACTCTAATAGCACAAGGGTCATAAAGTAAGAAGAGTTGGCTGATAAGGCTTTATAGGAAAGATTAAAGTAAGTGGGTCTTCCTCAAAGTAGAAGAAGGAGAGGATAGATCCAGCTAGGGGTCCTTGGGAGTGCAGCTTCCCTTACAATCAAGATGATTGCCTCTTATGGCCCTGTTGGTCCACGAGTCCTTATTCAGTATATTCGGACCACCCCACCATATATATATATATATATATATATATATATACACACACGCACGCGCATGTACACACACACACATGGTGGGCTCCCCTATCCGCCACCCAGGGGACGTGCTCTCTAGGGGTTACAGGGTCCCCTGAGAAATCATATTTTTAACATATTTAAATTTAAGAATTTATTTATATATCAAAATCTGTTTAATATAATTCTTGCTTTATTTCTGACATTGATGATGTGCAGTTTCCAACTTTAATTACGATCAATTTTTAATCTCAAGCAAGTTATTACATTAACTGTTTCAATTTTGATACAGTTACAATTTGAATTTGTTCTCAATTATATTCATGTAAGAATAATTGATTTAAGAAGTTAATTTTACTTTTTGTATTTTGCAACTTAAAAGTACATATTTTAGTTTTTGAGGCATTCCAGTCAAATAAACTTATACTGAAAGAATTTGTTTTCTTTTAAAAGATCAGCATTCACTATGGTTTGCATTTGTGTGGCTGTGTTCAAAGAGACAATTAGGAACATATTATTCGCAGAAGCTTTTATTTTATTGTTTAGTTCAAGATTGCAGAAGTCATCAATATAAATATTAAACAAAAATGATTGTAAGACAGATCCCTGTGGTACACTACAATCTAGCATTTTGCAACTGATATAACTGTTGTTTATTTTCACAATTTGAGATCTTAAAATCTGAGAAGTTAAAAATGTTCATTGAAATTGTTTAACAGTGCTAGTGTTAATGGCATCATATCCTGAAGTTTTGGTTGTTTTTAAGCTAACTATACACTTCTAATTTTTTTATATAGATCTAAAAATACTGCTAATTTTAGTTTATGCTCATCTAGGGAGGTAGAAAAAAGTGTTTGTAAAGCTCAGCAAAACATGTTCTGTGCTAAACTTTTGCCTGAATCCAATTTAATTTTTTGAAAAGAAGTTATTTTTGGACAAAAATATCTTCTCATATTTATTCATGAGTCTAATTTTTACCAATTTCTCTCATATTTTCGAAAAGACTGGTAAAAAAAAATGGTCTATTATTTTTCCAAGTCATTTTTGTTCCAATTTTATAAATTGGCACTATTACTATGGCCTTCTTAAACTCTGAGAAGTTAAAAATGTTCATTAAGGGTTCCATAAAACTTGAAATTGTTTCACAGTGCTAGTGTTAATGGCATAATCTCCTGAAGTTTTGGTTGCTTTTAAGCTAGCTATATACTTTTGATTTTATTTTCACAAGTGAGGAAAACATGCATAGTTATCAATTCTTTTGGGATTTTAAATTCCAAAGGGTGGGTTTAACGTCTCTTACAATATTTCCCCTGGCTGTGGCAAAGTGATTATTGAATTTTTCAGCTAATACTCTGTCTCCGTTTACTCCATTCTCATTGATATCTTTTAAGTTGTAGGAACAGTCCTTTCATGCATATCTGTTAATGCATTTCATGAACACCTGAACATTGTAGTCCTTGAGAAAATCTGCACGAGGAAGGCTGTTGCAAAGAAGAGATATATTCAAAATTTTTAAGTGCCTCCATAGTGCAATTGGAGTACATTGCACCTTCTTTGGCACTACAGCCTTATGTAGCCTTGGCCTCCCATTTTTGGGTTTCATAACTCACGAGGTGGGGTCGTTACCCCATGCTCAAGCATGTGTAATTGTCTGTGAAGCATTGTGTTCTTAAGACTGGTTTGCCTGCTTTGCGGGAGGAAAAACTATAGATAAACTGGGGAGCAAAACCCTGCAGTCCACACCTAAGACCAGCTGGCTAACTTGGCTATGTCTGAGAAAGATCCTTAGCTCTTCGTGCCAGCGACGAGAATCGAATGCAGGACACTCCTTTCCCAGTCAATAACTGTGTGGACATATTGCGCCTTCAATTGGAAAAGAACTGAGTTTGATTCTTGTCATGATGAGAGGAATCTTTAAATGGGATTTTTTAATTGAAGGTGAGATAGCTGATCTCATACGGAGGTAACAGGGTTTTTCATCCTGCATACATGCAAATCGGCCAGGAGAGCGTTCACAATGTATAGACAATATATACTAGTGATGGTGGGCTATAGATGGCATTGTCTGTTGATGTTAGTAGTGTCGTGTGGTGTTGGAGGATTAAGTAAGGAAGATGGTTAGTTGTGGGCTCATAGTACCGTTCCACAATGAGTCCTTGGAAGTGGTACATAATAATAATATTTTTGCCAGTTAATTTATTCACTATTCGCAAATTTCCATTATTCTCTAGAATTACCTTGCCATTTTCGGAATTCACTTGTGTAGTATTCTTTTTCACTTTCTTTTCATTTATAGTGTATTAAATTTCTATAGTATTTGAAATTGGATTCATGATATTGATTGTGTAGATATTTTTATGAACTTTTTTTTATACACTTTATCTCAGAATTCTATATGTGTCTGATCTCCTGTGTAATCCGGAGCTCTTAGTTCTTTCATTTCATCTATTTTTATAATCTTCTTTTTAATATTTGTTCACGCTTTTCTATATGTGCAAGTTGTATCATTTAGTGAAAATTTATTTGATTTATTTTAATTTTCATAAAGAGTGTGAGGGTTGTATGCACAATTAGCATGTCTTGACTAGGCTTAAGATGTGTTGTGCTGCATAATGATGTGTATATCATATATAGACGTTTTCTATATTCTTTTGAAGCAGGTTTCTTTGTTCTCGGTTTAGCAGACTGGATTTATTGCCATCCATGTCACTGTCACATGCTGTGTACTATTGATGGAATTGAACTGCAAGAAGTTTATAAGGGAAGAGACTTGGGGATGATTGTGGACAGAGAATTGAATAAAGGGCATATTGCAAAGGTGGCCAAAACAGCACATCAGATGGTTGTTGAAGAACACACTGACAAGTAGGAATAGGGAAGTTATTGTTCCACTTTATAGGGCCACATCTGGACTATTGCACATAGATCTAGTCACCTGGATTCCTTGGTGATTGAAGAAGTGGTGGAGAGGATCCAGAGGCAAGGGACAAAGATTGTAGCAGGTCTTTGGAATGCTTTCTATGAGAATAGATCGAAGGTTTGTGGACTGAAAAACTAGCTGATAGGTGTAAGAGAGGAGAGATGATAGAAGCTTTATAAGTATAAAAGGGGTTTTATAGGATTGATACTGATGACCTTTTTTGGTATATTGTAGGAGGGGCAAGAACAAGGGGCCAACCCTGGAAATTGTGTAAAAGTGTAGTTAACAAGGGTGTTAGGACTAGATTTTTTTTGTTTGGAGGGTAGTGAATGTGTGGAATACATTGCCAGAGGTGGTTGTGAGTACTCTGTCTGTGACTAAGTTTAAGCAGAGATATGATTAATATTATGAAAAATGGCTAGTTTGTCAATCTAGTCTCTCTCATGAATGAATCTTCTGAATCCAGGGAGACACCTATTGTAATAATAATATTTGTGTCAGTGTGCTTGGGATGATTTTTCTTTATTTTAAATATTAAAATTTCACTGTTTGCTGACAATTCTATTCATAAGTTAATTATAACATCTGCTTATTTTTGCTAAACAGAGCTTCACGTACTCTGTAATGTAATTATATAATAAAGATTTGAGATGTTTGCTTATTTTTATTTCGAGGAACCTTTTTGTTAGTTTATTTTTTGTAATGTCATTTGCAAGTAGTATGTATTTAAAAATAACCTGATGGAAGGACCAGAACACATTGTGAGTGCGATTTCTGTGAATGTTTTTTAAGGAGTGATATGGTAGGTACCAAAGAAATGCACCTTTCAGGACCTTCCCTAGATGATTTTCAGTCTTCCTGGAGGGGCCTATATATAATATAATATATATATCAATAAATTATTATTATTATTATCGTCATCAGACTTCCATGGAGTCAAGTAACTAATTGCAGGAGGTCCCACTATTACACTCACAGTTCATCATACCATGCCTTAAATATATTCGCCATCTCCACATTCACAACACTAAGGCAATGCATTCCAATCACCCACTACTCTCCATGCAAAAATCTGTTCCTCACCTCCTTGTTCACACTCTCCTTATACAGTCAATCATCTCTGGACCTTTTCCAATATCTACTCATCCTTTTGAAAATCAGCTGACCAAATCTGTGCACAATAATCCACATGTGGCTTAATACACCTAGAAACAAACAGAACAAGTTTGTTTTCCTCCTCCTTCATTCCTGCAATTGCTGCACTGTGGAACAGTCTCTTACCTGATATGTTTCCTAAGGAATACAATTTACAGTCATTTAAATCAAATGTAAACAAGTTCCTCCTTTCCCAACCCACTACACTACTCATACACAGTACTAATGCATTATAGGTTGACCAACCAACTTCTTGTGTATGGACACAACATAAAAATCAAAGCCTTATATAATGGAACCATAATATAGTGGATCCTTACTTCTACACATCAGTGTCATCCCCATCATTGCTGTAATCCATAAATAATAAATTATGTGATAACCGATCAACAAAAGTATAAAGATTGCCATAATCCATTGTGCTGTTTTCATGATTCTAGCAGTGTGTCTCCCCTAGAATTGACCTGAAATTTTAAGTCCTTATCCACAGTCACCCAAAGATTCCTCATCTCCACCACTTTCACTAAGATATTTCCACCAATTGTATACTCTGCTTTCCCATTTTTGCTTCCCAAATTTTAAAGCTTTACGCTTTGCAACACTAAACTGGTAATCCCCATCACTTGCCCATTTAGCCAGCACATTCAAGTCCTCTTGCAAAACCATGATATCAGCTTCATTCCTCAATCTCCCCAACTTTTCATTATCTGCAAACAACTGAATAACACCATTCAGACCCCCTCCCAGTGTCATTAGCATACAAGTTTAATAGCATTGATCCCAAAAACAGATCCTTAGTGTACATCAATAGTAACTTTCCTCTTCTGGGATATCGTTCCTCTATACACAACTTGCTGATACCTATCAGACAGCCAATCTGTTATCCAATGTACTAATCTACTATCCAACCCATGCTTTCCAGTTTAATCACCAACTTATCATGTGGCAATCTATCAAAGGTTTGCAAAATCTAAATATGTTACTGTGTATGCATCACCTTGGTATGAAACACAATTCAACTCAATTCTCAATCATGGTTCTCACTAACTTCTCTGATACTTTAACCACAACTCCAGACACATAGATTAGTATGCAATTTGAAGCTTTAGTCTTATCATCTCCCTTATAAAGCAGAATGACTTTACCCTCTTTCCACTCCTTTGGAACTCAATCCAGTGCAAGACTCATGTTAAAAAGGTATGTCAGCAGTGTTAACTCTCTGGAACATTCCTTGAAAATACATGGTGATATATTTAAGCCCTTTTGCCTTATTAACCTCAAGTTTACTTAGTTCCTCATATATCTCCTGTTCACTCACCACGAGTACCTTCTCCCCCTCCTTCCTTCCCACTGTATTCATCTGCATGATATTACATTCGCAAGAATGTGATATCATGCTGATGGTATGCTTTCATAAATACGTTTATGAAATTAAATACCTTTTATTAAACATCTCAACTATATTCTCTGCAGTTATCATTCTATCATTTTCGCCAACCAGTACCATCATAATCATTCTTTTTTCTACTGGCTACATATCGAAAAACCTTCTTGAGATTCTTTTTAACCTTGTGAACTAATCATTGCTCATACTGCCCTTTTGCCATCCTCACTAAGCAAGTCACCTTCCATGCCTGCTCTTTTTCCATAATACATTATTCTTCCAGATTTCTTGCCTTACCTATTCATTCATCCATTTCACACCTGCTCTATTTAGCCTCTTAACCTTTGGTATACACTCTGATATTGCCTCCACTAGATAGATCTTGAGTAGAGTCCAAACAGTATTGATGTCCTCTCCATCCAGTTCCTCATTCCATATTATTGCTGCAAGCTGTCTCCTAAGCTTCTCATAATCACCAGCCTTATCGTTCCACATGTATCCCTTTCTAACAGAAGTCTTCATATGGTTAGCCACCCTCCAAGTGATAGCATCATGGTCATTCTGTCCAACTACTGGAAGATTTGACACCCATATATCATCTAATGAGATGATTGTATCTAAGACCTTGATCTCCTTTTATCATCTGTTACATGCCGCATAAAGTAGCATAAAGCCTCTCAAAAATTCCCAAAATTCATTCTCTTTGCTCCCGATTGCCATCTCATCATTCTAGTCTGTTACCATAATTGAAATCACTCATAATGATCATTCTTTTCTTATTACCAGGCTAATTTGCCTATATGTTTCCTTTTCACTGCCCTCCACATTTCCAGGACTATAGCAACACCCAACTAAATATTTCATCCTGTCCACCTCTGTCTCGCACCATACTGCCTCAAAACCACTCCCACTGTTTGCCCTTTGTATGCACTTTAAATGAGCATACTCCTCTGCTATCATTAACAGCAATCCTTGCCCCCCCCCTTTTTTTTTTCCCAGCCTGTATATAATCCTCCACCTCTGTTCCTCTGAATATCATCCTCATTTTCACTTAGTGGGCAGCATACTGACTACCTTTCCTATCACACTGTTATTCTTGACTCTCTCAATAATCTCCTTATATCTAGTCTGACAGTCTTCTTATTCATGTTCAAATCATTTGTCTCTACTACTATTACCACCAACACTTGCTCTCTTATTCCTCATATGCACAATGCACCGTCTCATTCACCATATCTCTAATAATTGAATCTCTATATAGAGCTATTCTCGAATCATTTTGTTACCACTTTCAGATGACCATTTTTCCTTTCATTTTTCATTCTTCCATGCATATCTGCAATTCTCTTCATTTCAATATAAATACTTGGCATGAAGAGTTTGCCCTCTTTGATACTTGAGATACTTGTAGTGTCTTCTTTACACTTCTTGGTGCTCATTTAGATATATTTTGCTATCTTTGAAATGGTTCACATATATATAGCAGTTATGCTTAGTCTATACTTGATATTCTTGTTTCTCCAACCATTTAATTTTATTTGCAATTCCCCCCCCCCACCATTTCATGCACTTTCTCACTGGGGAACATCAATAGTTTCCAGGTTTGAATTTATAGCCTGTTGATTCAGGTCATCCACTGTTTCATGAATTTTTTTAAATCTTACACCGCTCCGCATCTGCATTTTGTAGTTCAGCATTTTTAGTTTTGAGTTCCTTAATTTCTTGAGTTAGGGCAGCAAAGATAAAAATCCTACTTAAAATCCCACCTTTACTTTTCTATGTAATGATTTCAGTAATAAATGAATATAGGACTACTCTATCTCCAAGACGTTAACCATGAAGCTATCCCTTGTATTTGAATTTCTGCATATATCTTCTTTTGATCAAGTTGCATTTTGAAATAGTCCAGATTACAGAATATTCTGTCAACTTGACATATAGAGTTCTTTGGAAGAAGACTAAATCCTTATATAGTAGGAATATTGTGGAAAAACTAAGTAGAGCATCTCTGAATGTTTCAATAAAGAATTACCATGAGTAGGCATTTCTAAATAATTATAATACTGGAATTAACTCACGTAAATTATTATTTACGTGATGTACAAAGCTGATGGAGCAATAACTGACCTATCAGCGTTGTACTTGAAGATGCCCGTGATACTCAGGCAAAAATTATACTAATAAATAATAATTTACATGAGTTAATTCCAGTATTATAATTATTTAAGCATCTATAAATAATGCATTCATTTTGTGATTATATTCTCTAGTATTGAGGATAAGTGTGTGTTACTTTTATCAGTCTTACTCATGGCTGTTTATGGAATGATTTTATAATGAACTATTTTTGGAATCAGCATTAGATTTGAAAACAACTAATCAAACCTAAATAAATTTGGTTTTATATGAAGAAATGGTCATTCTTAGCCCTCTAGTGATGCCTATAGAGAGCATTCCTCTTAGGACTTCATGTTTTCGGTGTAATATCTTTCACATATTTTTTGTGTGAATTGTTACTGGAATCGTTAAACTAAATCATAAAGCTAATTCCATTAAACTGTATAAACTCCAGAGCAGAGTTTCCTAGATAATCTAATCCAAGCTTTTCATGGTAACATACTATAGGTTTACAACCTTTTATTTATTTTATTTTTTTACATTAAAAGAGGTTATGCTAATTGGGGTCAAAACTCCCAACTACAACTTACTAGGTACAATGCAAGGATGAAATAAATTTACTATACTATTGTAATTTTATTTATTATACTATTATATAATAAATATAATAGTATAAAATATAAAGAAACTGTCTTTCTTGTCCTACGAATTTTCTATAGTGAGACTGTATAGTATTAGTGTTGCACAGTGTTTTAGTCAACTGTATAGTATTATGTTTGATTTTTATGTATTTTTTTTTAATATGAGACTTTCACCATGAAAGGTTGTTAACCTATAATAGTACATTTAGTATCATGGGTGGGCTCAGGGCATGACAAATTATTCACAATCATACTCACCCAAGAACCCCCTCCTACTTCCATTTTATTTTCAATATGTCCAAGTAAGTCAATAGGGGGTTCCATAAAGTGATGTGCTGCATCATTGTTTCTTCACTAAACAACGATGCAGCCTTTTGAAACCTTTTGAAAAGCATGCTCATGCAAAGCTTTTCTGAATGACTTAAAATTATTTCTTTAAAATATTAAATTACTTATGCTATGAAATATACACTGTTTGGAAAGAAGTCAATGGACACCACAGTGTAAGGAACAAACAGCCATGGTGCCCACCCTAATAAGATGTAACCTCACTCTTCTGGGATGACTGCAGCAATCCTATGGGGGCATACTTTCTACAAGCGTATGATAGTGATAAATGGGAATTTGGCCCATTCTTTCTGTAGGTAGGCATGTAATGTGATTACATGCCTGGATTGTTGTGGGATATACATCCATTTACCTCACTCAGTGTTCCAGTTCATACCACAGATGTTCATTAAGGTTGAGATCAGAGCTCTCTGGAGACTTGTCAAGTGTAGTGATGTTCATGTCCACAAACCATGCAGTTACAGCAGCTGCCTTATGAGACAGTGCATTGTATTGCTGAAAGAGAGAATGGTCAATTCCATAGAAACACCACAAAGTAGGAAGCAGCATTACATTGCGTTGTCAAGAATGTTCAGATGCCTCTTGGAGTTAAGTGTTAGTGGCACCACAAACAGAGGTCAGAGGCTAAACCAAGAAATCTGGATCATACGATCATATTGCCACTTCCGAAGTTCATAGTTGGAGTGCACATTCTGGTAAGGGATGTTCATCAGGCATCTTCCACACTCGTCCATCTGCCCAGAGAGGTTGTAGCATGATTCTTTGCTCCATAACACAGTTTTCAAAGCTTCCGTCTCCCACTGTACACACTCTTTGTTCCACTGAAGACTATACTGCATGTTGGTTCAGGTAATGTGAGGCCTGCATATTGCAGTCCTATCATGGAAACCCGTGTTGTGAACCTTAATGAATGTTTTTGTGCAGATTCGTTATGTCAATGCTCAGAACTCTCCAGTCAATGTCTCAGCCAACGGACGATGGTTTTTACATATTATCCTTTGCAGCTTCCTACAGTTACACTTAGTGAGTGTGGCGGGTCATTCACTGCAGGTAGCATTTGCAGTTTACTCCCTACGCTTCCATCTCAGTATGCTATTACTGATAGTTGATCTGGGATGGCCCAGTTTGCCAAACAGATATGCCCGCAACATAACATCCTATCACAATGCCTCTTTCAGACTGAATAATATATGCACGTAAACACAAGAAAGATATTTAATTAACCAAATATTTCAGTCTGGAAATAGCAGACCATCTTCAGTGGC
This sequence comes from Typopeltis vanoorti, assembly GCF_054136105.1. Lineage (NCBI taxonomy): Eukaryota > Metazoa > Arthropoda > Arachnida > Uropygi > Thelyphonidae > Typopeltis > Typopeltis vanoorti. The sequence goes on along the minus strand of NC_143562.1, from coordinate 65,234,260 downwards.
ACTACAAGAACAGTTTAAAAAAAAAAAAAAAAATACAAGGTGGAATACTAACAATAGATCATTTAAAAATAGAACAAGCCACGTGATGTTATATCACTAAGTATTAAAGGGAATATTTTTAAGCAGAGACATGATTGAAATAAAGATATTAATTAATAATATTAAATAACATAAAATTAATATGAATTAATGAGTTATCCTGATTAGACTTTCCCAGATTTTTGATATAGATATACAGTCATTCCGATTCAGGTTAGGATGGTGGAGTAAGGCCTCTACACTTTCTTTGAATAAACGTTCAAATTTATAACGGGATCTATGTAAGAGGCGAGTTTTTGACCAAAGGATGTTGTGGTTAGTTTCAATCCCGTGCTGAGCCAATCCAGATTTTTCAGGTTTGTTGTGATGAATGGAGGATTGATGTTCTTGGATTCTTTTTTGAAGAGAACGTCCAGTTTGTCCAAAATAGGAGAGATCACAGTTGCAAGGAATTTGATAAACTCCAGGGAGAGATATAGTTGAGCGTTTGTCTTTAGGAGAAGGGAAAATGGGAAGATAATTTGTTAATAGGTGAGTATGTAGCTGTTAACTCATATTTCTTCAGAATTCTTGCAATAGGTTCTGAAATCCCAGAGATGTAAGGAATTGGAACTCGACATATTGAATCCTCGTTGTTTTGTGGTGGATTATAAGAATCGAGAAGATGTTGAGTACTCTTTTCGGAAAAGCCGTTGAGTTTCATGTGTTGTTGGATAGTAGAAAGTTCTTTCTGTAGCAAAATTCTTATCAGAAGAGCCAAAACAATTAGTTTTGGCTCTTCTGATAAGAATTTTATGATTCCTGTTTTTTGACAAGGATGATGGGCTGATTCTTTAACAATATATAACGACCTGTGAATATTGGTTTCCTGTAAACCGTAGTTGTAAGAGTATTTGAAGATGACCGGATGAGGAGAACGTCTAAAAAAGATAACTGGTTGTTTTCTTCCATTTCCATAGTAAATTTTATACGATGATGTAAGGAATTGATACTGTTTAAAAAAGAAGGTAAGGAGTCTTTGTTGTGCGGCCATACAGTAAAGATGTCATCTTTATATCTTACCCAAAAGGATGGTTGAGGGAAAATAGATGAGGACTTTTTCTAGATGTTCTAAATAAAAGTTGGCTAAAGCAGGAGAGAGAGAGAGGACTTCTCGTGGCCGTTCCTTCTACTTGGCTGTAAAATTTGTTTTGACATAAGAAATATCCAGAGTGTATTACAAAATCGAATAGTTTTATAGTTTTTAGATGTTCTCCTCATCCGGTCACCTTCAAATACTCTTACAACTACAGTTTACAGGAAACCAATGTCCACAGGTCGTTATATTCTTAAAGAATCAGCCCATCATCCTTGTCAAAAGACAGGAATCATAAAATGTCTTATCAGAAGAGCCAAAACTAATTGTTCTACTTCTAATTTGCTACAGAAAGAACTTTCTACTATCCAACAACACATGAAACTCGATGGCTTTTCCGAAAAGGGTACTCAACATCTTCTCGATTCTTATAATCCACCACAAAACAACGAAGATTCAATACGTTGAGTTCCAATTCCTTACATCTCTGGGATTTCAGAACCTATTGCAAGAATTCTGAAGAAATATGAGTTAACAGCTACATACTCACCTATTAACAAATTATCTTCCCATTTTCCCTTCTCCTAAAGACAAACGCTCAACTATATCTCTCCCTGGAGTTTATCAAATTCCTTGCAACTGTGATCTCTCCTATTTTGGACAAACTGGACGTTCTCTTCAAAAAAGAATCCAAGAACATCAATCCTCCATTCATCACAACAAACCTGAAAAATCTGGATTGGCTCAGCACGGGATTGAAACTAACCACAACATCCTTTGGTCAAAAACTCGCCTCTTACATAGATCCCGTTATAAATTTGAACGTTTATTCAAAGAAAGTGTAGAGGCCTTACTCCACCATCCTAACCTGAATCGGAATGACTGTATATCTATATCAAAAATCTGGGAAAGTCTAATCAGGATAACTCATTAATTCATATTAATTTTATGTTATTTAATATTATTAATTAATATCTTTATTTCAATCATGTCTCTGCTTAAAAATATTCCCTTTAATACTTAGTGATATAACATCACGCGGCTTGTTCTATTTTTAAATGATCTATTGTTAGTATTCCACCTTATATTTTTTTTTTTTTTTTTTAAACTGTTCTTGTAGTGCCACTGAAGATGGTCTGCTATTTCCAGACCGAAATATTTGGTTAATTAAATATCTTTCTTATTTACTTAAACGATATTTTAAATCTGCTATACGAGTAATGCTAAACTCGTATAGCAGAGCATATAAGTTTATATCGCTGTAATGTAGCCTGTTGGCTCTTTATATTTAAGTAACTTAATGGGTGCACCTTTTGGACAACTCGTATAGCAGAGTATATAAGTTCTTTTCGCTATACCCTTTGGTATTAATTGGTTTAGCTACCCACCGATGAAGCCTCAATAAAGGCTGAAGCCCATTGGGTAGTGACCTCCCACCATAATGTAATAACAGCATACATTTCCTAGGAAATGTGTTTTTACATTATGGAAAATACCAAGAATAGCGATCAGAGCAACGAGTTGCCCATGTTTGTACTACGTTCTAGGACTACTTGCGTTTAGCTCACGCTAGTATTCGCTGATACGCTTATAGTTTTTTATACTATATTCGCCGTGAAACTCTCTGATTCCAATCTTTGAGTTTCTTCAGTTTTAAAACAATGTGGGATCTAATATCTCCTTAATTTAATTAATGTTTATATCACCGAAATGAAGCCTGTTGGCTCTTTAAATATAAAGAGTATACAAGTTCTTTTCGCTATACGTATAGCAGTGTATATAAGTTCTTTTCGCTATACCCTTTGGTATTAATTGGTCTAGCTACTCACTGATGAAGCCTCAATAAAGGCTGAAACCAGTCTGGGTAGTGACCTCCCACCATAATGTAATAACAGCATACATTTCCTAGGAAATGTGTTTTTACATTATGGAAAATACCAAGAATAACAATCAGAACTTTACCCGCCTTTGCAACGAGTTGCCCATGTTTGTACTAAATTCTAGGACTACTTGCATTTAGCTCGTGCTAGTATTCGCCGATACTTTTATAGTTTTTTATACTATATACTATATTCGGCATGAAACTCTCTGATTCCAATCTTTGAGTTTCTTATTCGGTTTTAAAACAATGTGGGATCTAATATCCCCTTAATTTAATTAATATCTTTCTTATGTTTATGTGCATATATTATTCAGTCTTTATGTCACAAGTATCCTTAAAACATCAATGCCTCTTTCAAACTCCATTAGCTCCTTTCTTGCAACCATTTCATCTGGAGACACAGTTGCACTGACTTGGGAGCATCATATTCCTCGAATTTATACTGGCTACAAACACATGACCTATTACATGGCATGATACCCTTTGCCCATGGGGCAAGGGGTATCGTGTTGTATCTGTTGACTTCTTTCCAACCAGTGCATACATATAAACATGTTATAATTTTTGTTTCATTGCCATAACTTAACTGCTTTTCTGGGTGTTAACAACTCTATTTTCCAATCAATGTGGTGGATTTGAAAATCCCAGCATGATATGGATGTTTGCTATTTAGTTTGTAAGATTATTTTTGCTGCGCATTATGAGATCACCATAGTACTTGTTTGAAGGTCTTGAAAATGTTTTCTCTCTAGCAGTGTTGTCAGGTTATATAATCCTTAGCTGATCTATTGCAGTAATGTGCCTTCTGTTTTTCAAACTGTCATGGGTGGAATTATTATTAAAAAAAAATAATAATATCCAAACAGAATTATTGGTGTAAGCCAGTGTTTCCCAAAGTGTGGTATTCATATCTGGGGGGGGGGGGGGGTTCAAAAGGGTTTTTTTTAGGAGGTACTTTTTTTTTCTTCCCTAAATTGATTACAGCTTTTAACTTTTATATTTTTGTAGCTGTATTGTCAAAGTTAAGTTCAGATCTATTGTATAAGTGATTGTTCAGTAACTAAAAAAAACCAAAGGAAGTTTTAAACAAATTGTGTCTGTTTCCAAACATCAAGTGAATTCCATTAAGGCAGCTTCTGTTTAATTACACGATCACTTCCGTCCTCATGGCTAGGACTATTTGCATTAAAATTTTAAATTCAAATAATTCAAGCTACGCAGTTGGAATTCTGCTGATTTTATGAATAAGTCCGCACGACTAGCCTAGTGGCTGTGCGCTTCGCAACCATATGCTTGGGGAAGGATTGTCCTAGGTTCGATTCCCGTCAGTGACGTGAGGAACTGAAGGATCTTCCTCAGCCATAGCCAAGTTAGCCGGTCTTGGGCATGGACAGTAGGGTTTTTCTCCCTAGTTTATCTGGGTTTTTCATCCCGCAAAGCAGGCAAACCGGCCTTGAGAAACAGTAATAATAATCATCGATCTCCTGATATGTATCCCTAAGAAGTGTTCAGGTTACTATGACAGCACTACATGATTAAGAATCATTTGCATCTTGCATTATAACAGTACTCAGTGATGTGTTCACCACCCATGCATGTTTATTTGTGTTTGTGTCACAAGTTGTCCTCTTAATGCAGAGATTCTATATTTGTAATTTTACCCATAAATGGCTAAAATTACAATATACTATTGTATATATATATATACAATATTGTATATATGCAATATATATACAATTCTAAAGCATGTATATTGACAGTTGTTGGAAGTTTCTCCACTTGGTTATACTATAAATTAAAGATACCAAGAAATTATATATTTGGTCTTACCTTAGTAACTTACTTAATTTCTATAATAAAGTAACAGTGGAGTTGGATGAAGGAAATCCTTACTCGGCGATACTGCTGGACTTTGCAAAAGGCATTTGATAGGATTCCATATGCAACTCTGTTGCATAAATTGGAGCAAATATGTATGGATCTGAAGCTGGTGATTTGAATTAGAGAGTGGTTGATGGACAGATATTAAAGAATGGTTTATGGAGAAGCTGAGTTCAGGCAGGTGACTAGTTGTGTACCTCAGGGCTTAGTACTTGGTCTTCTGTTGTTTAATTTGTACATTAATGATATTGGAAATAATTTGACAGGAAATATCCACTTGTTTGCTGATGATGCAATTTGGAAAGAGTGATAGTCAATGAAGGTGTGATGTAGATATCTTGCGGGATGACTTAAATATGCTTACTGTATGGGCAAAGGTAAATGGCTGTCAGTTTAAAGTGGCTAAGTGTAAAGTGATGCACTTCAGGAGGATGTGATCACATTCTGTGTACTATATTAATGAAATTGAACTGCAAGAAGTTGATGAGGCCAACGGACTTGGGGATTGTTGTTTACGGAGAACTTAAGTTTAGAGGGCATATTGCAAGGATGACAGCATGCCCTCTAAACTCAAAACAGTGCAGCACATCAAATTACATGGTTCATGAAGAACACCCTAACAAGCAGGGATAGGAAAATTATTGTTCCACTTTATAAGGTCACATCTAGACTATTGTGCACAGATCTGGTCACCTGGATTTCTTGGTGATAAAGAAGTGTGGAGAGGATCCAGAGCGAGTAACAAAGATTGTTGCAGGTCTGTGGGCTCCAAAAACTAGCTCATAGGTGTAAGAGAGGAGATATGATAGAAGCATGTAAGTTATTAAAGGGGTTTCTATGGGATGATTGATACTACTGACTTTTTTTTTTCTTTCCTCAGAGTGCAGGAAGGAAGAGAACAAGGGATTATCCCTAGAAATTGTGTAAGAGTGTGGTTAACAAGGTTGTTGAACTAGATATTTTGCTTGGAGGGTGGTCATCAGAATCACCATGGAAACCAGGAGACCAGACTTGTAAGGTCTTATCAGGGCCTTGTAAAGAGGCAAAATGACATCCTTATCTTTATGTGAACATTTGTTTCAGCATTGCAATTATATTTTGAGTTGTATTTGCAATCTTTGCTACATGGCCCATGAACTTCAGCTTGCTATCTACTAACACTCCAAAGCCTCATCAGTTGTTGAAAGCATAATCCCACCAATATAATATGACATTGAATATCTAATCGTGCACATAGTGTTCATTTTTCAGAAATGTCAAACTCCGAGCTGCAATGCAGTGTAGTTCAGTAAAGCCAACAAGAAAAGTGTTTCATGAATTTGGAAATATTTTGACCTTCAATACAATGTTTGCTTAAGTTTGAGTAGTAAATGTTTCCCTATAAATACAAGCTTTCATTGTTCCAGAATTTTTCTAAACATGATAAAATAAGATGACTTAAGTTAGTCACATGAGGAAAATGGAGAAACACAATGTTCTGTGAAACTTTTTTTTTTTTCAGATAAAGCTTAGTTTCACTTGCACAGAAACGTATACAAGCCATATAGCCACATCAGGTCATGGTTTAGTTGAATATGTTTTCTTCAATGAAACTCTCAATCTAACTATAAATGTACTGAACTTGCTTCTACTTTTCATTTGTATTCCATCTACGTCAGGTTCTCTAGGACATCCTTCCTCAGTGCTCCCAAACAATTACTGGCCTGGTTGGCTGAGTGGTTAGCATATCCACTCTCCAGCCAAAAGGCTGTGGGTTTGAATCCCGTCGTTGACATGGATGTTTGGGATTGTCTGTGAAAATACTAGCGGTGGTGATGGGTGGTAGATGGCATCGGTGTAGATGATGATAGTAGTTGCTGTTTGTTGTGCGTGGTGAATTAAGTGGTAGAGACAGTGAGTTGTAGAGTAGGTGCCCTCCCTCGATGAGTCTTTGAACTCCTTGGAGGTGTCATATAATAATGATAATACTAATTACAACCTCCAGATTTTCAAGAATTGTCAACAGAATTTCTTCTTTCCTAATCCTCACCTACATTCTGTATACACTAATAATCTTCTATAGGTTCTTCTACATCTTGTGTATCAAACTGATACATATAAAATTAACCAAACAAATGGATGAAAAAAGAATGAAAGTTTCTTCCTAGAAACTTTTTTTTTTTTTTTTCTCTTGCTGTCTTTTTTCTCTTGCTTCACTGTCCTATGAAGACTCGTGTGTCTATGCTCTATGGATACATTCTTCTTCATCAGCCATTTTCTGTCCACTGCTGGAAGTTCTCCCTCCATTCAGTACTATATTGCACTTTTCTATACCACCGAGTTTCAGTCATTTCTTTTATCTCATCCCACCTTCACTTGGGTATTCCTGTAGCTCTCTCTCTTTCCATCTCTAAGATACCATTCAGATATCAACTTCTTCCATATTTTGGGTGTTACGACTTGCAGCATTACCTACCCATTGCCATTTGGATCTTTTAATGGCTGCTACAATGTCTCTCACCCTGGTCTGAGCTCTGACCTTAGTATTGCACTTTATAGAGAAAGTGAAATACTTAGGTTATACTGAGTATTGATCTTTCCATTTTCCTCTGGGTAATCCTCAACTTTCTAGTCAATTTTTAGCCAAAGTCCATGTTTCACTTCCATATGTCATGACTGGAAGTATACAACTGTCAAATATTTTTTCTTTTAAAGCAGATAGAGATATTTTCTTTGAATGATTCACCATGTTTTCCAAAGGCTATCCTACCTAGTTGAATTCTATGTATAATTTCTTCTCTGCAGCCCTCCCACTACTGTGATCTTTGTCCTAGGTAAACATAAGAGGTTACAATATAAATTTTTTAGGTGTTCTGCTTGTACTAACTTTTTGGTGATGTATTTATTATGAATTATTTTTGTTTTCTCTTTGTTTACACTTAATCTTTTCTTTTTTACTTTCTGCTGATTCTATTCATTGATCATTTGTTAAAGTTTTTTTTTTTTTTTTTCCAGCGGTTCCTCAAAAAACATTGTCATCAGTAATTATAGGTAATTTAGTTCTTTCTATTTAGTTCAGAGGTTGATTAATCAAACTTTAGCATGTTAGTACTGTGTACGGTTAGTGGGTTGGGAAAGGGAAAACTTGTTTACATTTGATTTAAAAGCCTGTATATTGTATTCCTTGGGAAACATATCAGGGAGAAAACTGTTCCATAATACACCAGCAGCAGGGATGAAGGAGGAGGAAAAGAAACTTGTTCTGTGGGGCTTCAAGGTGTACTGTGAAAGGATGTTGGTTGGCGGCAGCTGCACATGTTTCAACAGACTTAGTACTGAGTGAGAGAATCATTGATGCTATTTCAGATGAACATTTTCCATGGAAATATTTATAGAATACACATATTGCAGAAATCAAAAACCTTTGTAAAAGTGAGAGGAGTGAGTTGGTAAGAGATGGGTTATTAATCAATCCAGTTGCCCTCCTCTGTATTGAGTTAAGCATTTTGAAGGAGCTCTTAGGGGTCCCATTCCAAATGTGACAGCAGTATTCAATTCGTTTACTATAATTCCTCTATTTTTCCAATCCAGAATTTTCAAAATTTCTTCTAGAGCTGTTGTAAATAATGAAAGACTTTGCAGCAAGCTATAATTTTATCATCTTTTGGAAATTAAGTAAAAACTTTTCTAAAAAAATATTTTAGACTGTTACTTGAAACATTTTTGCCAACATATGAATACACATGAATGCATATTATTATTATTATTCAGGCCTGCATGGAGTCAAAAGACTCATTGTGGGAGGGCCTTCCTAGCAAACACAAAGTCTATCATACCACTCCTTGAATTCATTGACCATTCTTGCTCTCACTACTTTATCAGACAATGCATTCCGTGGTTCAATCACCCTCCATGCAAAGAAACCACTCCTCACACTCTTCTCACAGCTTCCTTTTGCAACTTCCAAGGATGGCCCCTTGTCATCACTTCTTCCCGCTGTTCCATTCCACCAAGCAAAAGAACTCCCCAGTGTCAACCCTGTAACTACCTCTCAACAGTTTAAAAGTCTCAATCATATCACCTCTCCTTCTATCTACCAAACTCTGCAGTCCACATTCCCTCAGCCGATCCTCATAACTAACATTGTACAGTCCTGAAACCATCTTTGTTATCCACCTCTGTATCCTTTCCACAGTTAATTTATTCCCTTCAAATCCTGGTGATCAAATTTGAGAACAATAATCTAAGTGTGGTCTGATTAGGGTCTTATACAATGGAACGATAACTCTATTATCTCGGCAGGTCTCAGTATTGCAGCAATCCTCTGGGTTACCATCACCACCTTTGCAATATGTTCCCTGAATTTCAGTTTTCTATTAATCTTCACCCTCAGATCTCTTGTCTCCCCCACTTGCTCCCATGCAGCTCTTCCAATCAAGTATACAGCCTCCCATTGATGTATCCCAAACTTCAAGCCTTTACATTTTGCTGCATAACCCCCCCCCCCCTCATTCTCCTATCTGTCTAGTTTATTCAGATCTTCTCGCATGACTACTGCACCTGCACTATTACTAATAACCCTTCCCAGCTTCACATCATCTGCAAACAACTGAATATCTCCCTGCAATTCATTGAAAATATCATTGATATAAAGGTTAAACAATACAGGTCCCAGTATTGGTCCCTGTGGAACCCACTCGTAACCTTTTGTCTCCTTGATATTTCCCCACCATACACAACTCTCTGATACCTATCAGACAGCCAATCCTGAATCCAATTGACTAACCCAATATGTGCTGCAACTTAAATATCAGCTTATCATATGGCACCCTGTCAAATGCCTTTGCAAAATCCAAAAAAATGGCAGTATATGTCTATCCCTCATCAACTGCTCTTGTCACTTTATTATAAAAGGCAATCATATTAATAAAGCAAGAGTGCCCCTTAACAAATCCATGTTGACTCTCACAGATAACATCACCCTCATGTGTCCAACACTGTATGCAATCTCTCACTAATTTCTCCAAGATCTTAACAACTACTGATGAAACACAAACTGGCCTATAGTTAGACACATCCAGTCCTACCACCCTTATGCAATGATACTGTCTTACCCTCCTTCCATTCCTTGGGTACCTCTCCCATAGCCAGACTTTCATTGAAAAGCCAGGTCAACGGAGCTGTCAGTTCTTTAGCACATTGTCTCAAAACCTGTGGTGACATACCATTCAGTCCCACAGCTTTACTGACATCCAGGGTACTCAATATTTGGAACACACTCTCCTCTTGCACCTCTAAACCTCGAACCTGCCCTATCTCTCTAGTATTAAAACTTACTTCTCCAGGATGAAATTCTCCAATAAAATGTTTATTGAACAACTCCACTATATCCTCTGCATCAGTCACTCTATTCCCATTTTTATCCCAAAATGTCATTCTTCCACAATCATTTCTCTTCCTACTGGCCATGTAGCTAAAAAATTCCCTAGAATTTTCTTTGGATCTTCGCACTGGAATATGAGAAGAGATTGGCACTCTTCTCGTATTCCAGTTGTTCCTTCCATACCATATTAGTCACTCTCCTGGCCTGAGTCTTATATTCCTCATGCATCTGCTCTGCACCCCTCTTCTTATATCTCTGCCATAATCGCTTTTTCACCTGCAGTTCCTATTTGATATTGTTTGTCATCCACTTTATACCAAATTGTGTCCTCTTCTTCACTCATGGAATGCAGCTTACTATTGCTGCTAACAAATATTCCTTCACAATTTCCCAAGCACCAATGGTATCCTGGCCTTCCAATTCTGCCCTCCATGGAACTGCCCCAAGTTGATATCTAAGACTGTTATAATCACCTGCCTTATAATTCCACATATGTTCCCTTTTCTTTGATACTCCTGCATTCCTATTCATCTTCCAAGTCAAAACCACATGGTCACTCTCTCCAACTGGGGGGAGAGATGTCATCTCAGTTATTATCAGCTCTTCTGATGCTACGACCAAATCCAAAACTCTTGAAACTCTTGTTTCCTCTAAGAAATCTGTTCCTCAAGAATTCCAGAAATTCCATTCCCTTATTACTACATGCATTTTCCTCTTCCCAACTTATACTGCTGTAGTTAAAATTTCCCATAGCAATCATGCTTCTTGCACTTGCCAAGTCCAACTGCCTAAACATCTCCTGCTCCCCACCCTCTGTGCTCCTTGGCTTGTAGCAACATCCCACTAAATATCCTATCTTGTCCACCTCTACCTCACACTATGCTTTCAAAACCATTAGTGTCACTTCCTTCCAAAGCCTCCACTATTAGAGGACATAAGTCATCATTTATCATAAGCAGTACTCCGCCACTGCGTTTTTCCTTCCTATCCTGCCGAAAAATGCTGTACCCTGCTACTTCTATTCCTGTTATTGTATCATCTTCCGTCAACCACATTTCAGAGATCTCAATAATCTTTGGCCAGGCTGATGCTATCAGCGCCACCAATTCATCTCCTTTATTCAGCATACTCCTGGCATTAGTATAAAGCATAAAAATGTCATTGCTTCTATACCTATCATTATCCCCTCCAGACTCTACTGGACTCAGTGTTATCTGATGTTGTTCCCCTTCCCCTAAGTATCCATTCCCACAAGAGGCCACCCTTAATACCATCCACCCTGGGAATTCTAGTTTCCCTGCATTGACACACCGACTTGTTCAGAAACAGCAATCTCTCCAGATGCCTACATCCTTCCTCATTCAAATGTAAGCAGTCTCTCACATAGAGTTCTTTTCTGTTCTCAAATGCCCTCCAAGCATTCACATATTCCAATCCTCTCTTCTGAACATTCTAGCTATTATGCTATTCGTTATTACTGCTCTTCTGCTCAGCTCATCATTATCACAGACACACACACACTTTCCTCTCTGCATTTTCTTTTGTACAACCTCAAGCATGAGTCTCAGATCGCTTGCCACCTGATTTTCACTGCCTCTCAAGTCATTCGTACTCACAATCATCTCATCCATCCTTTCACCCCGCTTAATTGCCATAGCCATACTTTCTATCATTCCTCCAAGCAAACACTCTTCACATTTGAGCAGTGTTATTGAAGTAAAATCTGTGTTTCCTCAGAGATGGATGAGTTTTCAAAATTTGGAGCTGCCCCTTTGTGCTAATTGTACAAATGTACTAATCTAAGGTAAATAATTAAAACAAGTAACAACATGTTGTCACAAGACTATTTATTACTATATGGGATTATATCAGAAAATATCAAATAACATAGTTTTATGAAAATTAATGGAAATGAACCAAATATCCATCACAGTGATTCAGACATGGACAGTGTCAAATCTGCAAAATCTCAAAGGCAACCCCAGCCAAGGTTTGAGACATTTATGATGATGTGATTTAATTGTTAATCTTAATGAAATATATACAAGAAATCATGAACATTAGTTGTGGGGTGCAAGTACTATAATCATAATTCTGCACTGACTTAATGGAGCTGCCTTGTTCTTATGCCAATTTGTTCAGTGATCGTTTTACATACATGCAACGTATAACTCAATTTTCATAATCTAAAACTCAACCTATAACACAAAAACTGAAAATGGAGCTGCCTCCATTTTGCACCAATGTCTTCAATTTTGATGAAATGGTAGCTCTCTAACTCTCTTTTTTATAGGAAATTTCATATTTATTCCTGATTTTTGTATTTGTTAATTTTCATATTTATTTCAGTATATCACAATATAAATGTCATTGCATTTCACCACCCAAGTAGAAAATGACTTGTTTAGTACACTGAGTGTTTACCATTACTGTTACATTTTCCAATTGCTAATATCCCTTTATTATTACTACTTTATCACTGCTGAGTATTCTGTTTAGTATATCTAAACTGTGGTATTTAGTGTTATGATTGATGATTGGCTACACCCATATTGCAAATGTGCACATTGTTTACTTTTGCTTTTCTTTATTTTTCCATTAGACACTTCCATTAAGGAAAGGGTGCAGAGACACATGGCGGCCTCTAATGAACTGGAAGCAGCAAGACATGCAAGAGCCCATGAAAATCGTGATGCAGTGACAAATAACATTCATCCTTATAAAAATCATTCCAAGCACATAGAAACAAATGGTGATAAAGAAAATTATGAAAACATCCCTCCTTCACCTAGAAATGAACCAAATATTCATCACAGTGATTCAGACACGGACAGTGTCAAATCTGCAAAATCTCAAACCAGGCAACCCCAGCCAAGGTTTGAGACATTTATGATGACTGGTGATTTAATTATTAATCTTAATGCCAAAACAAGCAATTCTCCTTTTGTGTTGCCTTCAAATAAAAGAGTAGATAACTTACCATTTGGTCAGTCCTCAACACCTGCAAGTCCTGAAGAAGGAGACTTCAGGATTAGAAATAAAGCCCCAAAGCGAGAAGCATCTAATTTTCGCAGCCCAGTGGCTGAGAAAAAGGGAAATTATAGCTATAGCAGTAACTTTGTGCGAACATCAAAAAGTGAAGATCATTTGCAGAATGCTTCTGTAGCTGCTGTGGATATAGACATTGAAGATGATATAACCACATCACTTCATACACTTTTGGACACTAAGCATGATAATTCAGCTAATGATAGAATAGTTTGGACTTATAATGCACCTGTGCCATTGGAGGAGAAAACACCATCCAGCCCAACTTGTAGTAGCCCAACTTCTCCAAGAAGTTTTTCTTCTTCTTCCAGTAAAACAGATTCTCCTTCAAAGATAATCAGTCCTAAAAAGAAGTCATATTTTTCACAAGACAGTGGTGACCAAACAAACATTCCATCAAAATACAGGGATAGTAAACCCTATGAGAACGGTGGAGACAGAAATCACTTACCTCCAAGTGAGTCTGAACTAGGTTCACCAATTGAAAATCATTCTCCATCTGAAGAACCTTTGCGAGACGAAGTTTGGGTTGCACAACTAGATACAAAAGAAACTGTTATCAATCACGAGCTAGTCAAAGAAGAGTCCGAAGCTCAACTTGAAACAATGTTTTCCACAAGTACTAAGCAGAGACAGGTACCACGAACTATCCAACCGAAGCAGGATGGTGTAACAAACATTATTGTAGATGAAAATAAAATATATGTGAAAGTGTTTCCAGAGAAAACAATTTCAGAAACTAGGAGTGTATCTCTGTCAAAAAATGACAGGATTCAAAATAATACACAATATGTGCCAACAGCAGATGAAAAGCAAGAACAGAGAGAAAAGTGTGACGATGATACATCAACTGTTGATGAGGACCCTCATCATAGCCCATCACCCCCAACAGATGATGAATCAGATATAGACAGTCTTCATAGTTTTCATTATAGTCCAAAGGCAGTTGATATGCCTTCTGCATCTCGGCTTGCTAAGAGGCTTTATTATCTTGAAGGGTTTAAGAAGTCAGATGTCTCAAGGCATCTTAGTAAAAAGTAAGTAGTTTTTATCATTTCAACTTACTTTTGTTTTTTAAATAACTTTTAAACTTAAAAAGTAATTTTCTCTGAATTCAGTTGTACTTTTAAAATTGCAAAAAGCTGAGTTACAAGTTAACTTGTGATCTGATGTAAAGTGCTTTGTTCATTATAATTTATGAAGGAGGAGGAGGAGTTTGGGGAATTCTCAACGTTGTGAATATCATCAAAAAAAAAAAAAAAACAGTATGTGACTTTTTGAAGCTTAGCAGCTTTATCCACTTCATTAAAAGATATTGTCTAGAGATTTTACTTCTGCTTGTAATTATTATTATTATTATTATTATTATTACCACCCCAAGACCTCACAGAGTCAAAGACTCTGGGAAGTCCTTTTATCACACACACAGCTCATCATACCATGTTTTAAACACATTCAAACTCTTTACAGACACCATATTCTCAGGCAAAGCATTCCAATCATTCACAACTCTGCACGAAAATGCAGAGTTGTGAATATGTTGTAATATGCTGATTTTCAGTTAAAATTTTAAGATTGATGTTTATAGAAAGTAGAAAAGGAGAGGAACATATATACATTGTGAGAAAAGTCATTGGGTATCTTAGCTAACCACTTAATAAATTCCTTGGCTTATGTGGATGCTTATATTATGGAATATAAATAACATTCATGTAAAAGGGACATGTAGTACACAGTAACATGGTGCTATGCAAACATATTGATTTAGAGAAACAACATACTAAGAAAATGAGTTCCTTCAGTTGCAAGGAATAACTATCCTTGTGTGTGCGACAGAATGAATACAAGGATTGAGTTATGGATTTGGCAGCATCCTTCATGAAAGATATTGTGAGTGTAGTGTGTGTGTTAGTTTTGCCAATGGTTAATAAGAGTGATTTGAAGTTATCAAGCATTTAAGGATTTCAGTGAAGAAAGCTTAGATGTAGAACTATAGAACAAGCATGAAGTGCATACAGAGTCTTCAAGTAATATGAAGAATTAAAAGCTGCTAAGATGAAAGCACTTTGCAGTACTTAGAAATAGTTTGAAAACATCACTGTTCAACCACATAACTATAGTATCTATTTTTATAGAGTTAGTATAAAACCTCAGTATTTTCATATTTAGATACTCTTAATTACATAAACTTAATTTGCTAAAAGCAAAAAACTTGTATCATTTTCAAATAATAGTTAAGCTTTCCGGTCTCTTGCCAAAGCTACTGTCATAACTTTTAACCAATCTCTCTTTCGCCTCTTTTGCAATTTGGAAATATGTTTTTCATTGTTTTTTTTTTAAACATTGAAAAGTTAATCAGTGCTTAATTTTTACAATTTACCTAGTAATATTTTAAACTTCATTGTGTGAACTGTGTAGATTATATCTACATGTGAATTCTTTACGTTAATTTGCCATCAATATCCAAGACCATAATTAAGTGTACATTTTTCAACGGTATTCTTCAAAATTAATCAGGTATCTGATATTTCGGATTTTTACATTATTTACTTTTATCCTAAACTTCCTCTAGGTTTTTTTATGGACCAATCCATTATTAAACATCTTTTTTGTCAACATTTGCTCTCTCCCGTTCAGTTAGTGGCTACACCATCTTAGATTAGCTCTGCTCATACATTCTTCAATGTTAACTGTATCAGGCTTCTTTCAAATATTTTCATTAGAAAGCAATGCCATTTGATTGCTTTCCTAATTTACTTCAGAACTACAGATATGTGGTCCAATAATTGATTATTGGTTCCACCACCATCACATAAGCTCCTCTTTCAGCTAATTTAGTGTTTTTGCAAATTTATCTCTTATTTCATATTAATTTATTCAGCTGGCTGCTTGCGATATTAACTTTTTTATTTTATTTAGGTTATTTTATTACAGTGTTTTCAAATTTAAATTGCTATCTTTACTAAAAATTGTACCTAACTAACTAACTGTACCTAAATTGTACCTGAATTATTTTGCATGTTCTATAGGTTGTCCATTGAGAATGAATTAATATTTTTTTTTGTTGAACCATTTTTATAGTTTGTGTCTTTTTACTTCTGATTTTTATCCCAAAACTTATTATAGCATTTAATCATGCAGATTTGTACTGGATTTAGTTAGGAGAACAGAACAATGGTGGCCGAGATGTCTTTGTTGGAGAACTTGATATGAGAGAGTTTTTTTTTTTTTCCAGTGGTGTGTGTGTGTGTGTGTGTGTGTGTGTGTGTGTAATCATTATGAAAGGTGAAAGATTTTGGAAGGTAGGTGAGACTGGTGAGAGAATATGTAAAGAGTGTTTTGATAGTGAGTGCCAGTTGCTCACAGGATAAACCATGATCTTGTATGATTGCAGAAACATCAGGTGAGTGGTAGAGCTGAGAAGAGAAAGAAAGAAAAGGTGCAAAGTAAGAAAAACGAATGTATGGGAGAAGGAGAATAGGAGAAAGTTTTTTATATGGTGTTTCTGATCAGAGGAGTGTGTAATGAGAGTGTGACCAAAACTTTGTTTCCCTGTCATGAAAATTAATGATAATGGTGAGGTGTTTAGGATACAAAGAAATAAAGTGAAAGAGTTTGATTATTTTGGCAGGCAAAAAGATTTGAAAAGTAAAATGCATGGCAAAGAGAAGATATGAAAGAATCATTGGAAGAAATGAACAAGAACAGAGAGTAAAGATTGTGAGCCTGCTCCCGCAGTGTGATAGAGGCACGTTGAGGAGGAGGGGGGGCATGACTGCAAATAGTCATTTGCATAGATTTCGCAGAAGGAATAATACAGTTTGTAGAGCTATGGACTGCATTTAACAGCTTAACAGCAATAAGGCCCCAGGCGCAGATGGAATCCCAGCAGAGTTAATTAAGGCCACAGGGAATGGAGGGATAAGGTGTTTCATAGACTGATTACAAGAATATATGGGGAGACAGGATCATGGCCTAGAGACTGGAAAGTCGGTTTCATACCACTGCATAAGAAAGGACCTCCCCTGATGGTAAAACACACAACCAAACTGACTTTATCGTTGTAAGCACAAGATTTAAAAGCTCCATCAACCTCATAAGAACCAGATCGTTTCCTAAATATTACCATTCTGAGCCGACATTGGCAGCGACCACAACATGGTCATCACAACTGTGAATATGAAAATGAGAGAAATATTACCTACAAAATCAACTTGTAAAAGATATAATATAGAAAAATTAAAAGATCCCCAAATAAATATACTATATAAATACAAATTAAAACAAACTTTTGACACAAGCTTCAAGAAATATAATAATATCGAATCTAAAACCAAATACTTCTCACAAAAGATAACTGAGACAGCTGAAGAAATCCTTGGATACAAAAGGAAAATAAATAAACCATGGATAACCAAAAATATATTGGACCTATGCGACGAAAGAAGATATTTGAAATCTCATATTAATAGCAGTGATAATAGAGAACAGTATAAAAATATTACTGTGATTATTAAAAAAAAGAAATCAAACATGCTAAAAACTTGTGGATATTAGATGAATGCAAAAATATAGAAAAGGACTTAAATAAAAATAATTCTAAAAGTGCTTTTTAAATTATCAATAAGTTAACCAAAAACCTTTTACTGCAATCAATTGGAGCATAGAAGATGAAACTCCTATTACGGATAACCAGAAAATAGTTTGATAGATGGAAATGTTATGCAACCAAGCTTTTTCAAAAGGACCCTCAACTGACTGACGATATTTTGGACAGAATTTTGCCAGAAGGTTCGGAGGAAGAAGATTACCCGATATTAAAAGAAGTCATTGCTCAGTTAGCTCCTCAAAAATAGGAAAATAACCGGGAATTGATGGTGTTACAATGGAACTGATACACGAAGGAAGTGACATCATCATTGACACCTTGCTAAATTTATTCCAGGATGTATGGAACACAGAGACTTGACCTTCTGATTGGCAGACTTCTGTCCTTGTACCTATTCCTAAAAAGGGAAACAGCAATAAATGAAGCAACTACAGAATAATAAGCCTTATTAGTCATCCAAGCAAAATCCTGTTAAAAATACTATTGTCAAGAATTGAAAAGAAAATAGAAAGCAGACTATCAGATGAACAAGCAGATTTCCGAAAGTCCAGAAGTACAATCGACCATATTTTTACAACACACATACCAGGCAAAAAATACATAGAACATAACAAAATAATCTGTCACAACTTTTTAGACCTTCAAAAAGCTTTTGACTCAATATGGCATGAGGCATTATGGAAAATTTTAGAACATTATGGCATTGACAACAAAATCATTAGGATTATTAAATCTCTTTATTCCTCATCTGTTATGAGAATTGAAATTAAAAATTACAGCAGTGAACCGTTCCAGAACGAGGGGTAAAACAGGGATGCATCTTGTCCCCTCTTCTTTTTAATTGTTTTCTGGAATATGTCATAGATGAAGCTCTTCATGTATATGACACTGGAATAGTAGTTGGTGGACTAAGAATAAATAACTTGCGTTTTGCAGATGATATCGATCTTCTGGCAGAAAGTGAAGAAGAATTACAAGAATTACCAGTCGCGTTTTCAGAACATTAAAAAAATATGGATTATACATAAACCTACAAAAAACAAAAACAATGATAACCTCAAAATCAGACATTGAATTCTTAAAGATACAAATTGGCAATGAACAAATTGAGAATGTAAATAAGTTCACTTATCTAGGAAGTACGTTGAGTCATGATGGTCGTTCAAAAACCGACATTAAATACCGAATTGCTAAGGCAACTGTGGCCCTATAGAAGTTAAAACCATTGTGGGGAGATAACAAAATAGCAATCACAACCAGACTAAGACTAATTGACACCTTGGTGAATTCTATCCTCTTGTATGGTTGTGAGGCCTGGACGTTATTGAGGGAAGATGAGAGGAGACTCCCGTCTTTTGAAATGAAAACTTATTTTGAAATTGAAAACTGGTAAGAAGGACTTTTGAGAATTCCCTATACCACTCACGAAACCAATGGAAATGTCCGAAAACTGATTGATTCAATAGACGGGAGAAGAAGGGAAAATATTCTGACAGTCATCAGAAGAAGACAGATGAAATGATTCGGACATGTGGAGAGGGCTAATGGCATTCCAAAGCAAACACTAGAAGGAATCATTCTGGGACCAAGGGTTAGGGGCCGACCTCGATTAAAATGGACTGATAACATCAAAAAATGGACAAATTCCTCCCTTTCTCAACTGACATCAAGAACAAGAGACCAAGATGATTGGAGGAGAACAAAGAATATCACCTATCAGCCATGAATGACTCAACGGTCCATTTAGGACTACGGGAGAGAAGGAGACATAAGAAAGGAGATATGAAGGCTTGCAAGCGCTGTAGAACTATTAGTTTAATATCTCATTCATGCAACAAAATTTTATTGAAGATCATGTTAAATAGGATTGAGGCCCTATCTGTCTAAAGCAAAGGTTCTGATCCTTTGCCTTAGACCAGCAATTTTCAACTGGTGTGCCGCGAGAGGTCTTCAGGTGTGCCCCGAGATTTGTGAAAACAAATTAATTGAAAGAAATAATGTCGTAATTTGCCCATTTATTTATTAGTGTCTGGTCTTCCATCCGCACCTGAAGCTCCCTTATTTATATTTTACGAAACTTAAGGTTGGTGAATCAGTTTAAGTGTTAATTAGCTTTAATCTTTTGATAAGTGTGTTCACAAATAACTTCATTTAATTCTCTTATTTTTAAGGTAACTGGTAAGAGTTCTTTTATTGTTTTTTTTTTTCATTCAGTTAATTTTATTCAATAGTATTCCTTTAACATGGATATTATATTTTCATTTGAAAAAAATCAATAAAAATTTTTAAAAATAATTTTCAGTATTGTTTTTCTTATCAAAATATCAAAAATATAGTTTATATTTTTTTGGAGCAAAAAGTATAAGTAATTACTATTATTAATATCTTGTGTGTGTAAATCAATCAAAATTATGCCTATTTTTTGGCAGATTATCAAAAAAATTAAAATTAAAAGAATATATTTTTTAGTGTGCAGCAGAATTTTGATAATTAGTCTAGGTGTGCCATATTATGAAAAAGTTAAAAATCACTGCCTTAGACAGATCATAAAAAATGTATAGAATTTAGACTTCCTCTGGTAATGTGCTTTTTAGACTACTCTAAAGCTTTTTTCTCTGTTGAGCATGTGAAACCGTAGGAAGTAATGAAAAAAAAAAAAAAGTTTTCCTCAACACACTATCAGGTTGATAGCCAACTTGTACAGGAAGCAAGCCATGGTAAGAACAAGTGTTGGATTAACTGACTGGCTTCAGGTTGGAAAAGGAGTTAGGTGAGGATGTTTACTTTTCCCTACTTGTTTATAATAAATTTAGTTTAATCCTTTATCCAAGTGTGAGCAAACAAAGTTTGCGCCTGAAAGTATCTTCAGGACTGGGGTAAGGTGGTACAACACCTGGAAACTCGTTGCAAAGGTGGAGCAAGCTAACATCACTCCTATCTCAGTATCTCCTAAATGCAAAACACATCTCCTTGCGGATATGTATATGTATAATGTTATGCATTAAGGGAAGGGCCACTGCCCAGACTAGTTTTGACCTTTATTGAGGTCTCTTCAGTGGGAGCAAGGCCCAAGTGGAGATACCAGGCAGAAGCATTAGCAAGGTCATCTCTACCTATAGGAGTTGCCAAACAGTGTACCACCTTTTTATGGGAGATACTGAGATAGGAGTGATGTTAACTTGCTCCACCTTTGCAACGAGTTGCCCGGTGTTGTATCACCTTACCCCAGTCCTGAAGATACTTTCAGGTGCAAACTTTGTTTGTTCACACTTGGATAAAGGATTAAACTAAATTTATTATAGTCTAACCAAGTGAAAAATAAACTTTCAACATCTTTCTCTAAATCCAGAGTAATTTAATAAAAAGGTGGCACACCGTTTGGCAACTCCTAAAGCATACAACAATACTACATGATGCGGCCTGGTATGGCACATCACCGAGCATTGGAGTGACCATACGGCATCTGTGGATGCCGTATGGATGACCAGTGAATAAATATATAATGATGATGGACTGAATTTGATGAATAGTTGAACTCTATAAGACCTGTGCTTAATGGATTTGGAGCAAGGTGTTTCACGAAAGAATTACACTGGTATCTAAAAGCTAAGGACAAACTACATTTTTACCTGTATATGAAAAACTTTTCATGACTACAGCCAAATGTGGACAAATTCATTGCCAGCATACTAATATATTATATTTTGCAAAAAATGTGTTATAAATTTCATACAAATTGAATTGCAATATGTTTTTCATAAAATTTTTAAAAATTTCCTAAGGACATAGTTTTTCTCTTCCTTTCCAATAATGGCCTGTTACAGGCTTTTCCCATCTTTTCAAAGGCTGTCCTCTATACTTTCTCCCTTGAGGTCTTTATCTCTGTATCTCTCTCTCTTTGGGGAGTCTTCTTTCACTCATTCTTTCTGTATGTTGACTCCATCTCACTCTGTAAAGATTGATCTAGTCTAAAACAGATATCACCTCAAGTTCCTTTAAGATATTGCTATTTCTTTTAAAGTCTAGTCTATTATATCTAGCTGTTGAATCATTTCAGAGCTTAGTATTTTTCTATCTGCAATCAAATATCTAGGCTACCACTTATCTTATGAAAGAGAGAAAGACATGCAACATAAAATAACCTTCTAGTCAGCCTGGCTGGCCGAGTGGTTAGTGTATCTGCTCTCCAGTCAAGAGGCTGCGGGTTCGAATCCCGCCATGGGCATCGATGATTGTGATTGTCTGTGGGAATACTAGTGATGGTGGTCGGCGGTAGATGGCGTTGGTGAGCAGATGTAGAGTAGATGCCCTCCCTCGATGAGTCTTTGGACTCCCTGGAGGTGACAAATAATAAATAATAATTATTAAATTTTAATTGAATATCTGATTGATAGTTTTTGTAATTCCTATATAATTGGTTATTTTATGTTGCATGTCTTTCTCTCTTTCATAAGATAAGTGGTAGCCTAGATATTTGATTGTATTAACCTGTTATATAATATCATCATTGATGCAAATTTTGCTTCTAATTGGGTCTCAGCCTTTAAATGCCATGACTTTGGTTTTGGAAGTGGAGATTTCCATATTGTTTTTTTTGCTATTTCATTTAATGAAAAGCCTGCTCACTGTAATGAATCTTCATTATTTTCAATTAGAACCTAATTGTCGGCGAATAAAATTGTGATTCTATGATTCTATTCTGTGATTCAGATTTTTGTGTGGCTATCTTTTATTTTAATTTGGTTATTGTTATATATATTGAAAATTGCTTTAATTGGTTAGGAAGGTTGTCATCTCTTAAAATTTCTAGTAGCTTATTCTGATTAGCTTTATCAAAATCCTTTTTATAATCAATGAATAATATATGGGTCTCTAAATTGAAGTCTTTTCTTTTTTTCTATCAGGAGCTTGAGAGTGAAAAAGGTGTCAGTGCAGGATTTGCCTTTATGGAAACCGTTTTGTTCCTCTCGAAAAATATTTTCATAATATTTTTGCTATAATCCTAAATGGTAATTGGCTATTTAGAATCTTATTCAGGAATTTTAGTATTTTGTATCCGAAGTTGTCTCCAAAGAATTTGAAAAGTTCCATATTGTTACCATCTTCTCCTGGGCTTCTTATGGTTCTTGCATTGTTTAAGTGTTGACTCTAAATCTTCAAGGGTAAAAGTGTCTGTTGAATTATTTGCAGATAATGATTCTGAGAGTGCATTGTCAGCAATTGTCCATAGTTCTTTTTAGTATTCAAGCCAGTATTCTTCATGTGTCTTATAAATTTATGTTTTTGTTTGAGATTTGTTAATATTGTTTTCTAAATTGGTAACGAAATTGTTCCATTGAACTATTTTTTATGTGTTTCTCTTTTAGCTATTGTTGTGTTGTGTTATATTAAATTTCATTCTCTATTTTGTTTGTGCTTAACCATTTTTTATAGGCCTTCCTTTTTTCATCTATAATTTTCTTGATTTCTGGGTCCCAGTTATGGAGACCTTTTTTTTTTTTCTTTTTCATTGTTTTTTCATTCTCAAGATTTCTCAGGTTGAATCTCCTAAAATAGTGCAGAGATGATTCCACTCTTCATTACTAGATTCATCTGAGGGTGGTTGCTGTAATTTCTTATTTATTTTTTGCTGATGTAGTTTTCTTTTATTGGAGTCAGATAATGAGCTGACTTTGAACCTACGTTCTCGGTTGTCTAATGGATACTGGTACTTTATTCATCTTTGGGAGAAACTGTATTGATGTCGCATAAATAATGATCTGATTCAATTTCAAAACCTTGCAAGACTCTAACAACAAGAATGAATCTACTTATTTTATTATTAGCTATTGTATATAGTCTATAATAGATTTCTATCGTCTTGCTGACCATGTGAATTTATGAATGTCTTTGTTTTTGAACATTTTGAACATTGTATTCATTATTCTTAGATTATTATAGATAGAGAAATTGATTAATTTCTATTTTTTTACTAATTTTTCATATCGCCTACATGAACATTTAAATCATCCAGCAGTAGTAACGTGTCATTTTTGTTTATTTTCTCCATTATATTTTGGAGTTGGTTAAACTTTCTTCATGCTCAGTGGTTGAGTGAGGGCGAACTCTTAGTAAATTTCTGGAACACATTCCATCATTTTGAAATACTGCCCAGTGCCTGGATACAGTGTTATGTGAGATTCCAAACTCTCTGGTAATTTCAGTAATTTGGTGACTCCAATAATTTTTCTCTACTTGAGGTTTACAACTTTATCCTTCACAAAAAGAGCTTCTTTCAAACACAGTTTGCTTAGTGCAGTCTTTTGTCTTTTATCCTGTTGAGTGCTACCACATGACTCCTTTGTGCATGATTCAAAAATTTGAATGTGTACCCACTATCTACTTGAAATCTTCAGTTATACAAATTGTCACAAGCTGATTGATTTGAATTTTTGGTTGTAATCTTCAGAAACAGTATTTGTTCTTAGGTTTTCGACATTATTGTAGGTAGTTGAATGGATTTGCAATTTTAAGTTAATGCTATTCAGAAGTCAAGTAATAACTGTAGCGAAAGCAGAATATTTCTTGGATTCTGAGAAGAGATAATATAGCTAATATGCATTATGCTAAGAATGCTGAAGGTGATAGAATTATTATCTTGTCTAGGGATTTGGATATTATCAAAGCTGAGCAGGAGCTGTTTATTTTTGTTTTGTTGTTGTGGTGAGAATTAAGACAGCATTGTGTTAAAAACTGAAGTCAATAATATGGTTTACCCCCCCCCCCCTCAAATGAAGAGTCATTTGGATATTAGTATATAAGGTTTTAGAGGTAGATATTTCAAAAATATTTTCATTCATATCATCCAGGGTTTACCAAATAAGAATGAAGAGTACATATGCTATCATTGAAGCTATAAATTGGTTTTTCTATCATTTCGAGGTCTTTGTTTTACCTTCATAGAGAGCAATCTGAAATAACAAGTCCCATGGTACATCAAGATTAGTTACAGAGTTTGAGGGTAAATATCCATCTATCATCATACATATGGAATGGAAGGGAGCTGGAAAGTTCTGATAAACACCTAGAACAAAAATTATATTAAAGCAACTGATATAACTACAAGAAAGAACATACGAGGGTGTGCTGAAAAGTTGTGATAATCACCATGAAGGAATTGAGGTAGAACCATGTAACTTACACATTATTCTTCATATTCCCTATGAAGTGTTATACACTTGTTACAATGCTGCTGCATCATTTGCAATCCTCTGAGAAAAAAAAAGTCTTTCCCTTGTTGCACAAACCAGTCCTCAGCTGCAGATATGACTTCATCATCTGTGGTAGATTTTGTTCCTTTCAAGTGTTTCTTTAAATTTGGGAATAGGAAATAGTCAGATGGGACTATGTCTGGTGAATAGGGTGGGTGAGGCAGACATTGAAAGCCCAAGTTGCGTATTGTCTGTTGGGTTTCATGAGAAGTGTGAGCAGGTTCAAAAGCAACACACTTCTGCTGTTTCCCGCAGCATTTTTCCTTCAGTACCTCCTTAAATTACTTGAGAGCTGTTGAATAAACTGCTGCTGTAACAGTGTCATCTTTTTTTGAGGTACTTGGTAAGGATTACACCATTCATATCCCAAAAGACAATGGCAAGAACCTTGCCTGCTGACTTTTGATTTCGGAACTTCTTTGACTGTGAAGAACCTTTGTGTCTCCACTCCATTGACTGTTGTTTGGTCTCTGGGTCACAGTGATGAAGCCTTATTTCAGCAAAAATTTGCACCTGATTTCTCAAAATGGCCTTAAATCCCTTGAGATGACAGCAAATATTCTCTCTTTTGATCAACATTCAAACATTTGGGGACCCACTTTGCTAAGAGCTTCTGCATGTCCAGAAGTTGGTGGATAATGACACCAACTCATTCCCTGGATATTCCCAGAGTCTCTGCAATGTTTTTGGCTGGTATTTGTCTATCATCAAGGATCATGACATGCACTGCATCAATGTTTTCAGGTGTGATGACTGTGAAAGGTCTTCCTGACCTGAGAGCACCTGTTGTCTCAGGATGCCCATTTTAAGTTTTGCCACCCAACTGGCAACTCTTGAATATGCTGGGGCACAGTCCCATAAAGTTTTGCCCCATGTTTGGTAAATCTCAGTTACAGACTTCTCTTGCAGCACAAAAAACTTGATGACGACCTGCACCTCTGTGTCTTCGAATTTCTTCAAAACCTCTGACATTTCTTTTTACATATCCTAAAAGAAAAAGAACAAATTATTACAATTTGATGAAACATGGGGGTTAAAGAGTTTTAAGATATGTTCTTTCTTGTGTTTATATCAGTTGCTTTAATATCATTTTTGTTTTTTATGTTTATCAGAACTTTCCAGCTCCTCCCCCCAACCATAATGTGCATCCAAAATGAAAACGTTGACAATGTAATTGAAAGGCTGTTATGCTTATTGTGATTAAGAGTCCTTACGATATCAAGAGCAGCTATATGACCATGAAAGTGAGAGCAAGATGAGATATTAAGAGTAACCATGTTAGTTTCTACAAAATTTTCTATTGCATTTTGCTTTTGCATTCTTTGAAAAAATAGATCAGGGGTGGCCACAGTGTGGCTTGCAAGCGGCTCAAGTCCATGCGTCATGTGGTTCTTCATGCTCTACCAGGAAAAAGTAAACAAAAAGAGAAGAGGAGATAACAAAAAAGAGGAACAAATAAAAAAAAAAGAGAAAAGAGGGAGAGAAATACTAAAAGTTACTAAAAATTACTGCAATAAAAAAGTTTAATTTGAAACACATTAAATGAAGTTTACTTTGAACAATTAGAATACTTTTAAAGTCAAAACACAACAATTTTACTTACTTATTTACTAGTAGAGTAAATAAGTAACTAAAAAATGTAACCATTTTCTTAGTAAGCTCCTTAAAATTAGGTGTGTAATTAGTCAAAGTAGTTCTTACAAGCTCGTTCAAATGTTCATCATTTAAAACAGATCTATGTTTAGATTTAATAAATTTAAGAGTCAAATATGGTCAAATATTCCACAGAAGTATGTGGTTTACTTTGTTGTTTCACAAAAAAAAAAAAAAAAAAAAAAAAACACTCCTCTTCCTACTCTGGCCTAAAAATTCTGTGTTCCTCTTCATGTTTACATTTTTCACATAGCATTTCTAAGCACTTCAAAAAGAGTTCAACGATAACAAGCACTGTCAATGGACTCTTGCAACAATATGTTGAACGATACCAATAGATGAGCTCCGGAAGTTTAACTAACGTGTTGTGGCAGGTAGGCATTGCTTCTGCATCCCCACATCCCACCTCGCCAAGCACACTCACTTACTCCTTTACCATCGCATCGGTCAAAGGTTACGGTTCTTTTAAGTCTTACTGGAATTATTTAGGCTCCAAAAGGACACAGAGTTGGCCTCCCCTGTAATAGATGCTTACATCATGAAATTCGTAAATCAACAGTAACAAATTCTTCACTATGACAATTAACCACCCAAATGGTCACAATAAAGTATATAAAAAATGTAAGCTTTATATCCATGTTATTTCAGTAATATCCAAATGTTATATTAACTTTAATGGACACTTCGCATCCACATGTAATTATCGATATGTAAACACTCAAGCCCGGTTTGGTGGATAGTTACCAAAGATACTTGAGAAAATGCTTCTACTACAGGCTTCATGAAGAAAATACATTGTTACAAGTCAGACAATTGTGTGCTGATAAATTTATTGTTACTGGAAATTTGTGGAACCACTAATCTAGTGTTCTTTTTCTCTTCAGGTAGTTTCTATAACCTGTTGTAATATTTGGTGTGCTTGTTTGAAGAAAGTACAATTCACAGGTGACCATCATGTTTAAAAAATATTCATCAGGCTAGATGTATCTGAGGAGAACATTCCTCTCAGAATTAAAAAAAAATTTTTTTTTTTTTAAGTAATTCACAGGTGACCATCATGCTTAAAAATTAAAAAATATTCATCAGGCTAGATGTATATGAGGAGAACATTTCCCTCAGAATTAAAAAAAAAAAAAAATTTTTTTTTTTTAGTGCCTCCATGACACCAGCAGAAGAATGATGTGATATGTCACCTTGTGTTGGACAAGACCTATGTTTGAACCTTGTCTTGTGGGATACTCATAAGGGCTTTTTCAGCTCGAGATAGTTAGTCAGCATGACTCACGCAGAAGTGGTGGCATTTATTTCTCCATGAAGAGCATGAACCTGGTCTGAGAACATACTCAATTAAAAGACAAAAAATACATTCATTAGGCAGGTATGGAGTGTGTGAAGTGGCTTATCACAGCAAACCAGGAACTCTATAGAGATAGCAAGTAACAATAGTATGTCCAAAGGCAGGTTACGTAAGCAAGACCAGGTTGTCTGTAGACAGGGGGATTTACTGTTAATAGTGGAATCTGTTTTGTAGAATATGTAGAATATATGTTATTCGCAGGTTTCCAGGTGGGTAAAAGTAAACTTGTATTGGAATTCATGAATAGAAATGAAAGCAGTAGTTTGATCAAACATGGGCTAATTTCCAAACTGCAGAATATATATATGTATATGTTTAAAATTATTAACTGCCTTAAGCACAGAGAAAAAATATAAGAGATTTAATAAGGTTTCACTACTAGTTTCATCGGAATTGTTGACTTCGTCAGGTGAATACAGTACCAGGGAGTACTGTACTTCTGACAACAAGAATCTCATTGGGCGAGATCCTTGTTGTCAGAAGAAGAGGAACTTCAAAAAGAACTTAGTTACCTCAAAAGCTTTTTTCTTAAATAACGGTTACTCTCCTAAAAGCATCTATAATCGTCATAGTGTATATAGTAATGAAGATAACTCAAACCCCACAGCCTACATCTCCTTACTGTATATAAGTTCTCTTTCTCCTAAACTGGTGAAAATCCTGAAGAAATTTAATGTTAAAACATATTTCTCCACCTTTCCGAAACTCCGATCTTGCCTCAGTCAACCTAAAGTAAAACACAATCTTCTTCAGTTCTTAGGAGTATACAAAATCCTTTGCAGTTGCAAACTTTATTATTATTGCCAGACAGAAAAGTCCATCTCTCTCTCCACCTAGAAGAACACCAACATGACATTTCTTACAACAAAGCCCGTGCTAGTGCCCTACAGCCACGTTTTATTCTCTGCCCATACCAGTGTTGAAGGAGGACAACATCAAATAGACTGGAACTTAATTTCAAACATCCATATATGCTGCGATGAATTAGAAAGACGTATCTTGGAATCCAAAGAAATAGCTCTCGACCCTACCTATCTAAACAGCAATCTCAGTTACAGCCTACCCGATTCACATAGTGCTGTAATCCAGTTTTGGTGTACTCGTGATATCATTCACACTCAAAGTGCTTCACGGCAGAACTAATGCTCGGACTCAATTTCAAACACAACTACTACTTGTTCTAAACTCTGTGTTTGTCTAAAGTACAATATATTTTTAAGATGTTGTTTACTTCCTGGTACTGTATTCACCTGACGAAGTTGGCATTTCCGATGATAGTAGTGAAACCTTATTAAATCTCTTATATTTTTTCTCGGTGCGTAATAATTAGTTAATAGCACAGTTAATAATTTTAAACATGTCATTAAACTGAGTCAATTACTCTGTAAATAAATAAATAAATATATATATATTTTTTTATTTATTTGTTTATTTATTTTTTAATTTTTTTTTTTAGTTCTACTCATTAGAGATTATAAATCTCTCATGCATTAGTATGATGGCTAGATATATCTAGTTTATCTAGACATAAATATGGAACATAAATTATATATTTAGTTTAAATCCTTTATCCAAGTGTAAGCAAACGAAGTTTGTGTCTGAAGTATCTTCTGGGGAAACTCGTGACAAAGGTGGACAGAGGTCTCATCACTTTCCTTAGTATCCCATAATGTAAAGCATATCTCCTTGTGGAATGTATATTGCTATGCATTATGGGAAGATTTACTACCCAGCCCAATTTCGACCTTTATTGAGGTCTCTTCAGTGGGAGCAAGACCCAGAGGTGATACCAAGGTTCAAGCAATGCAGAAGTCATATTTACCTATACAAGTTTCCAAAAGGTGTCACACCTTATTAATAACTCTGGATTAGAGAATGATGTTGGAAGTTTTTTTCACTTGATTAGACTATAAATTATATATTTAGTTTAATCCTTTATCCAAGTGTAAGCAAACAAAGTTTGTGCCTGAAGTATCTTCAGAACTGGGGCAACTCATGGCAAAGGTGGACAAACTTCACATCACTTGCCTTAGTATCCCATAATGCAAAGCACATCTTCTTGCAGACAATGTATGTATAGGTAAATACGACTTCTGCATTGCTTCAATCTTGGTATCATCTCTGGGTCTGGCTCCACTGAAGAGTCCTCAATAAAGGTCTGGGTAGTGACCCTTCCCATAATGCATAGCATTATACATGTCTGCAAGAAGATGTGCTTTGTATTATGGGATACTAAGGCAAATGATGTGAAGTTTGTCCTCCTTTGCCACGAGTTGCCTCAGTCCTGAAGATACTTCAGGGCCAAACTTTGTTTGCTTACACATGGATAAAGGATTAAACTAAATATATAATTTATAGTCTAACCAAGTGGGAAAAAACTTCGAACATAAACATGGAACATTTTCAAGCCTATTCAGACCTCCAATAATAAAGGTGGTGGTGAAGTTCATCTCTCTAAAGACAAAAGTTTTTTCTGAACAACTGTTAAATCTGTAGATCTGTCCATTGAATAATGTTCTCACATTTGAGGTGGTGTTCCTGAGAGCTCTCTAAAAAAAATACTCAAGTCTTTACTGAGAAGCCTAAATTTAGGTTGATTAATAACACATCTCTCATAAGTTTGCTTCCCTCTCACACAAATGTTCAGTTTCTGCTGCTTGCATTTTCTATAGATATTTCCATGCACACGGTTTATCAGAATTGGCATTGTTAATTCACCAGCTCTCTTAAATCTGTTAAAGATGTTGCTTCAGCTATATGTCTTCACAGGTCAACTTAAGAGAAGAGTTTTTTTTCCCTCTCTTCATTTATTCCTTTTGCTGTGTTTTTGTTTTGTATTTTTTGTCTTGTTTATGTATTTTCTACACAGGCACAATATACAGATATTCAAACCAGTGTTAACTAGTTTCTTCATTATCCTTATCCATCCATGGTACTGATGTGCTATAGGATAACAATCTCTTGTGGATGGATTATCCTTAAAAAAGAAAAAAATGCATGCCTGCAATGGAATTTGAATGCACAGCTTGTTAGTTAGAGAGTTTGAGGCTATCTGCTTGGCCAGCCAAAAGTACCACTGAAATTGGATAATAGTGCAAAAAGGTGATACGAAACAAGAATCATATTATCCCACTGGCATTCAAAAAAAAAAAAAAAAAAAAAACACTTGGAGAAGGATTTCATTAGGATTAAATTTTATTTTCTAATCTCATTGTTGCATGACTTGGTAAGCGACTGGATATCACAACTGCCATGTGGATATATGCAAGTTTCATGTTTTTGGCTCCTTCAAACTTAGTTTTCAATTTAAATAATACACACATACACACTGCTTGGAAAGAAATTGACGTACACCCTCATAGGCAAGGTGCATCATTCCATATAACAAGTCACATGCTTGTAGCCAGTATAAAGTGGTGCATTGTGATGCTCCCAAGTCAGGTGAAATGGCTAGAAGGGAACTGATGGAGTTTGAAAGAGGCATTGTGATAGGATGTCATGTTTCAGGCCTATCTGTATGGCAAATTGTTGACAAATTTGGCCATCTCAGGTCAACAATCAATCATTCCATACTGAGATGGAAGCAGGAGTCAACTGCAAGTGCTACCCATAGTGGGTGACCCACTACACTCACGTGTTGTCTTATGTGGTGCAGAGAGCATATACAGTGGAATGTGGAACCTTGTAGATCTGTGTTATGGAGCAATGAATCATTCTACACTTTCTACCGAGCAGACAGATGCTAAACATCTCTTACTAGAGTTTGCAACCCCAACTATGAAATTTGGAGGGGGCAGTTTGATGATATGGTCCTGATTTGCTTGGTTTGGTCTCAGACCTTTGTTTGTGATGCCATGAACACTGAACTCTGAGAGGTATATGAACATTCCGGACAATGCAATGCTTTCTACTTTGTGGCGCTTCTGCTGACCATTTTCAGCAAGACAGTACACAGTGTCATAAGGCTGCTGCTGTAGTAACTGAATGGCTTGTGGACATGAACATCACCTCACTTTACTGGCTTCCACAGAGCCCTAATCTCAACCCTACTGAACAGCTGTTGGATGAACTGGAGCTTTGGGCGATATTAAGGACCTCATTACATGCCTATGGGAAGAATTGTCCAAAATTCCCATTGATTTCTGTCATATGTTTGTAGAAAGTATGTCCAATAGAATTACTTCAGTCATTGCAGTGAAAGGATATCCTACATTTTATTAAGGTGGGTGCCATGGCTGTTTGTTCCTCATGCTATGGTGTCTGTTGACTTCTTTGCAAGCTGTGCATGTATATATATAGAGAGAGAGATTGGAAGCTCTAAGCTGATGACTGATTTTTATCAGATTAATACACAGGAGATTTATTCATAGTGAGATGGCATAATAATAAGTCACCAACTCTTTGAAGTTATATAAAGGTAAAGTGAACAAGGAAATAAAACATCATGCTCATTTCATGAGCAGAATGCATTGCTTTTGGATATAGACTAAATTAATTCAAAGCACTGTATAACAGGCAAAATGGATAATCTTCCATAATGTCTTATCACAATATAGAATATGATGATAGTAATTATAAATTAAATGAAATTTTAGTAATTTCTCACAATAAAACCAATAGTGTTTGTTTACATTTGAATCCGATTTTATTATTGGTACTAATTTAATTATTTTCCTATAGCAATGATTTCAGCCGAGTAGTTGCAGAGGAATATTTGAGATTCTTTGACTTTTCTGGAGAGACTTTAGACATAGCTCTAAGAAAATTCTTAAAACAGTTTTGCTTAATTGGTGAGACACAAGAGAGGGAAAGAGTCCTAGTGCATTTCTCAAAACGATTTCTTGATTGCAGTCCAGGTTCATTCAAATCCCAAGGTATGATTTAGAATTATTTTGAAAAATATTGGACTTTCAGTATTCATTTTAGAAATTATGGACATTACAACCGTGTTATAAATAACTCTTTTAATTTCTTGACGTTTCGATCTTCATATTAAGATCATCATCTGGAGCATATACAAATATACAGGACAAGCTGAGTTACATTACATACAGTAAGCTAGAGAAACAATGATTTGATCACAGGTTATTCTACTGGCATGACTTCTAGTGAAAAAAAACTAAACTAAAACTAAAAAAACACTAAAAG
Source organism: Typopeltis vanoorti (assembly GCF_054136105.1). Classification (NCBI taxonomy): domain Eukaryota; kingdom Metazoa; phylum Arthropoda; class Arachnida; order Uropygi; family Thelyphonidae; genus Typopeltis; species Typopeltis vanoorti. The sequence goes on along the minus strand of NC_143562.1, from coordinate 65,200,956 downwards.
AAAGGAAAAACTGTCAGTAATTGGAGATTGTTACAAATGTGTATTTCTAATAAAATGTCATTTTTAAAATTTTGTTCTTTATATTTGTCATCTTGGTCATCTTTAGCCAAATGGGTAGAATATCCAAAATATGATTGTTAATATGGTATCATATTGTGTTTTGCAGCTTCTCAAGCATTATTTATTTATTTAGCATTTGGCTAAGAAGACTACATGCATATATGCCACACACACATAAAAATGGACATATAAGATAATAAAATGCATAAAAGATGTATAAAAGAATACAATAGTGTGAAGTGACACTGTAATCATATATACATATAAAAATATCCAAATAAGCATAAAATTAAAATGAATGTTTAAGTTTAACAGCCAATCAATAGCATCTCTAAAAACTGTTATAAAGTCAGTTACAAGTCCCGTGTAGGCATGATGAGGACAGTCAATCATGATATGTTGTATAATTTGGTTATCCTCACCACAGTCACAAGATGAGTTTGATCTTTTTCCCCAAGTAAACAATGAAGCTCCGCACCTACCATGGTTGGTGTGAACCCTATTTAGGGAGGTCCATATTTTTCGAGGTAGGTCAAACCCTGATGGAGGGCTGTATGAGTTAAAGACAGTGTGCTGGATTACTAGGGCTTGGGCAGTCCATTCTGTATGTCGTTCTGTTTGTTGCATCATAGTCCTCAGTGACAAGTCATTGTGCCATTATAATAGGCAGGTGTCTTGACTTAAGCTTCTGTGATGTAAAGCTGTCAATAACTGTCAGTTCTCAAGCATTTCATTTGCTTAATTTTGATTTTATAGAGCTTGATAAGACTATAATAAAGAATTTCCCAGTATAAACAACACCAAAAGAGGAAAAGATCCATTTATTAAACCTCCTAATATTTCTCTGATTTTCTTCACAGCATCTTCAGAGCACTGTTATATCTGTGACAAGCATACAGCACTGGACTACATAAATATAGAAAACAGTTCAAATTTTAGCTGAAACTGAACTAACATCTGCATATGGTACCCTCTATGGGCCAGATACCTATAGATTAATTTGGAGAAGTCAGCTATCAGGTCTCAAATGACAGTTTCCCTGATCTTTGGCAGATTAATGCAATCATAATTGTTGAGATTGGGAGAGTGCTTCATAGCTGATGCTTGTTCTAAAAATTGTCTCTAAGACCTACAATGATTTCTAAGCAGTATCAAGCACAGGCTATCCACCATATGAAAAATGACCGATCACCAGGAATTGACGGTATAAAATCTGATGAATTAAAAATGGGTGGACAAATACCCTTTAAAGCTCTAGCAGAAAGGTTTACCCGATATATACAATTAAGGAAAGTACCTACTGAATGGAAAACATCAAAGACCATAATTCTGCATAAAAAAGGTAATAAAGAAGACATCAGTAACTACAGACCTATCTGTCTATTTGGACACGCACATAAAATATTCGCCAGAATCATCCTAAACTGAATACAAACCTCCATCAATGAAAATAGCTGCAAAGAACAGGCTGGTTTCAAAAAAAGGCTTTTCAACTATAGATCACATTCAAACTATTACTCAGCTAACAGAAAGATGTAGAGAATACCAGATCCCACTTTGTCTTCTTTTTATAGATTTTAAAAAGGCATTTGACACTGTTGAGCATAACGCAGTTTTCCAAGCTTTAATAGAACAAGGCATAGAAAAAGCATACATCCAACTCATAAAAGATATCTACAAAGAAAGCACAACAAATATCACCCTTTTCAATCACCCGATTAAAATTAACTTAAGTAGAGGAGTACATCAGGGTGATGTCTTATCACCTAATCTCTTCACATCTACTCTGGACAGCATCATTCTAAAAATTGACATGAAAGATGAAATAAACATTGATGGTGAAATATTAAATATCCTATTATTCGCCGATGATGTGGTATTAATATCTCACTCACCCAAACTCCTAGAATCAGTGCTGAATAACATAAGCCAAAACTGCAAAAAATTGGATTGGAAATACACCCTGACAAAACAAGATGGATGAAAAACAAATACTGTAAAGATCATACAATCACTCTAGAATCTCACACCATCGAAAAAGTTGAAGAATACATCTACCTTGGCCAGTCCATAAAAATGAATAATGATATATCAAATGAAATAACAAGGAGAAAAAGAGCTGCTTGGATAGCCTTCAACAAAATAAAATCAACAATGACCAACCAAAACATAGATATAGACATAAGAGCCCATTTTTTCAATAGTCGCATCTTACCAGCATTAACTTATGGCAGTGAAACATGGAACACAACTTTAAAAGAAGAACAAAGCTTAATAACAACTCAATGTGCAATAGAAAGAAGAATATGCAATATAAACAAAATAGACCACGTAAGACACACAGAGATCAGGAAGAAGTCTGGACTCGCAGATATAATAAAAACAATCTACAACAGCAAAAGAAGATGGGCAGGACATCTCGCCAGAATGAGAGACAACAGATGGACAGTCAGAGTTACAAACTGGTATCCGAGCGATACCAAAAGGAAACCTGGAAGACCAGCCTTAAGGTGGGAAGACCCAATGATTAAGAAAGTTGGAAGAAAATGGAGAAGAAAAGCCCAAGACAGGAATAGCTGGACTCTTTACAGCCTGCAGTCATGGAGAAATCCTGACTGAAACCACAATGACCCACAACGAACTACTGGAGAGGAAGTTGGTAATCCACTTTCAATGGGTAGAAGGAGGAATATCATAAGTGATAGCTTGGTGAGAAGGCAATGATGCCAAACTCAGTCGAATGCTTTGGAAATATCAAGCAGCTATGAATTTCTATAAACTTTTCTACATTTTATATCTAAAGCTGGGTGAGTTTGAGTTAGGATATCTGTTGTGAAGCAAGAATTGTGTAATCCATATTGGTGATGAGTAAGCAATTTGTGAGTCTCAAAATAGTGAAGTATTTGGCTGTTGATGATTCTTTCCATTATTTTCAAGAATATTGAAGTGAGAGCAATAGTTTGATGGTTGCCTTTTATCTCCCTCTGTGAGAACAGGCTGTATAAAAGTTTGTTCCCAGCCTTTCAATAGATGCTATGAGTATAACAGGTTAAAGTGGTTGATACAAGATGGGAGTTAGTTCTGGACAACAAGCCAGGAGACTTATTGGTATCAAGGTTACTGAATATTTTTCTTGATGTCCTTCTGGCAAAATTTCAAACCAGGCATGCAGTGGATTGTGTGTGGAATAGTAGGAGGAGATTTTGCCTTAATTGTCTATACTTAAGTTGGAGAGGAAAAAAACTGATGCCAACAGGTCTGCCTTATCTTTAGCAGATATTACCATTGTATCATCAGGATGTGAGAAGTGGAAACAAGGAAGGGCAGTGGTTGCATCTCACACCTTGGCAGGGGACTAAAAGGCTCAAGAAGGCATTACCAATCCCAAATATGTTATAAGTTGTGCATCTTTGTACTTTAACCCCCCCCCCCCAACTGACTATGATGTCTATAGATGTCCAGCTAAATCTAGATATGATTCTGTAACACCTGTTGAATAACATGGATAATAAGTGCAATTTGGTCTCACTATTTCATCCACCTCGGTCAGTAGGTAGGTTAAAAACTTTAAATGCATTTTTAGTTTTATAATTTTATGAGTGAAATGATAATTGTAATTATTAGTTGCTATCATACTGATCAACAAGAATTTGGTAAGTAAAACTTCTGAGATCAAAACGGCAGTGGATGCTCTGCAATTTAGAGCTTTGAATTTGAACATAGATCTCTCCAACCTCATTCTCCTTTAGCAGATTAGCATTACAAGTATGCAAAATCATAGCTAAATATTATTTAATTATTAAAATAAAAATAAAAATCAATTTAAAAATGTATGTTGCAAAATAAATGGCTAAAATTCCAATAAGGTAATGGTAAATTTCACGTAAGAAAACAAAAATCAAGCATAAATTCAGAGATAACATCATATCAAAAATATGAATAGAAGACAAAATAAAATAAATAGAAATAACAGAAATAGATAACACATCAAAAAGACACTGAATAAAAAATAAGAAGACAAGAAACCCAACTTAAATTTTATAAAGTAATGGCCACTCTCACTCTGTTATGTGATTCAGAAATGTGGACTGTTGAAAAGAAAGATAAGTAGAATACATGCTGCAGAAATGAAATTTTTAAGAATATTGAAATTAAGTGAAAAGATCAAGGAATATAGAGAAAAATAGAAAGAGCATTTATATAGAATGGAAGAATATCAGCTACCAAAAGAAAGGATTAAATATAAACAAAGGGGGAAAAAAGAGAGGAAAATCACTTGCAAAATGGAAAGACCAGTGGAACTAGAACAGGCAAATGCCTAATCCTTGATATGATGAAGAAATAATAAGAAAATGCAAATTAAAATATTCCTAAAATACTTTGTTTACTGTTTTCAATATTCTATTATATTAACATTCCACTTTTACTACTTTCATTACTCCATTACCATGATATTTTGGTGAAACCATGAATCCTGTTCATCATGGCTACACTAATTTCAGGAAAGAAGTCCAGATGAGAATGAAGGAGGTGAATCTTCATTGACATCCTCTTCACTACTCCATCTTGTGGTACTTTGTTATGAGTTGATCGGTGAGCCTTGTTGGCCAAGTTGGTAGTGCCTTTACTCTCTAACTAGCAAAGTTCCAACAATCTTTTTATGTGTTTTATGACCATGAAACGCATAAAGATATAATAGAAGAGTCCTTTGGGGTGGAGTAGGTTATTTTTTTATCATTTTATTTATTTTTTTAATTTCTTTTTGTTTATCTTTTACATAGGTTGGAAACTCTGCTCTAGAGATCAAATAAGGAACTTTTTCAAGCCACTTGAAAAGGTCTCCCACCAGGCAGTAAAATTTATCTTCCACCTAAAGATAGTCATCATGAAACATCAATGTCCATGGTGGATTTGACCTTGCAACAACCTGTTGGTTTGGAAAGTTGGTATGTTAACTACTTGGCCAGCTAGGGTGGTAATTTAGTGTAAGTATGTGCTTGCAAATGCCTTTGAATAATTTCTGCCACTTAGTGTGAGATTGCCATTCTGCTTATTGGAGGCATAAAGTGACTTCAAACAAACATCATGTTTTGCCTCCAGAAAACTTGATTGTCTGACTATTAGCTATTCCATGGTATTAATGTATAATAGCTTTCCAACCTTTCATGAATGGAACTGATGTTTTTTAAAAAAGTCCTGATAATGTTCAGGTTTATTATTGTTTTACATCCTCTGTCCAAAAAGAACTTTTCAAAAATAGAAGAAACTAATGGCGCCACCTGTTGTATCTTGTTGTTGTCGAAAGCAGCAACCTTCATTAGTGTTATTTCAACTGTTTATGACATTTGTTTCATTAGAAGCCGAGCCATAGTGCCAAGAGTGACAGTGTGTTTTGACGAACGGTTGGAAAATGAGTTTCAAACAGAGAATTGCGATTGACTTTTGTGTTAAACTTGGTAAAAGTTTTACCGAAATGCATCAAATGCTTCAAAAAGCATACGGTGATGAATGCTTATCCCGTACTCAAGTTTACGAGTGGTTTAAGCAATTTCAAAGTGATTGTGAGACGCTTGAGGACGATGAAAAGCCGGGTTGTCCAAAAACTGGACTTCAAACCCTACCGTAGTATAAATCCTTATATAGATACTGCTGTATAGATATTTACAACCTATCATACTTTTTGATTCATGTAAAAAATTAGTAATAATACTGTTTTGCTACTGTTAATAATTACTATTATTTGTAATACAATAATAATACCAAAATAGTATTATTTAGTTACCAATTAATGACAAACATTTTTATAAAAATGTACATAATCTATTTAAAAAGAAAAAAAGCTTTACATGATGGAATTCTTTTAGATTACAGATCCTCAACCACCCACGATGAGTCTTTTGACTCCATGGAGGCCTGAATAATAATAATAATAATTACCTAATTAATTTTACTTGTAACAACAACAAAAAAATTGCGACTGAATTTAATTTAAGTGATTGTAATGTATTTTGAGGCACTAAGTTCCCAATCTGCAGTCTAAAAAATTTCCATTATTATCATCATCATAATCCTGTCTGGTAGTATGCCTAGTAGCCTGTTACAGCCTCAAACCATCTCTTTGCTTGAGACCTGGCAATCTCCTTTCTGTTGGCACACATTGAAAAACCTGCGGTGGTATCCTGTTCCTGTCCATTCTGATATACATGCTGTAATAACCATTTTTGTCTGTATTGCTAGATATGCTGTATTATAATATTGTATTTAGTTTATTTGTTATATCTTTGTTTTTCATCTGGTCCAGTAACATATGCATATAAATTTCATTTCAACTGATGTTAGCTGTTCACTAGTTTTCTGATGTTCCAGGCTTCACTCTTATAGGTAGGTATTAGTCTTGCTAACGTCTTATATGCTTTAATTCTGGTGTGCCTCTGTATTTTGTTGGGTTAAAAACTTAATTATTCTGCATGCTCTACTGTACTTATGAATTTTATTATCCATGTCAGTTTCTTATAAAATTAATTATAAGTCAGACTAGAACCAAGATAATTAAAGCAGTTTATTTGCTCAAGAATTGCATTTCAATATATACACCCTCTGTCTAAAAAGAAACCGAACTTTTCATAAATAAAAGAAAATGGTGGCGCCATCTGTTGTATCTTTTTGTTGTCGAAAGTGGCAACCTTCATTAGTGTTGTGTCAACTATTTATGACATTTGTTTCATTAGAAGCCAAGTTATAGTGCCAAGAGTGACAGTGTTTTGAAGAACGGTCGGAAAATGAGTTTCAAACAGAGAGTTGCGATTGACTTTTGTGTTAAACTTGGTAAAAGTTTTACTGAAATGCATCAAATGCTTCAAAAAGCATACGGTGAATGCTTATCCCGTACTCAAGTTTACGAGTGGTTTAAGCGATTTCAAAGTGGTCATGAGATGCTTGAAAATGACAAAAAGCTGGGCCATCCAAAAACTGGACTGAGCAAAGTTAGCATCCAAAAAGTACGTGATTTCATCAAAGAAAACCCGAAATCGTCTGCAAATTTTTTTTTCAATGTCAAGTTTTATCTCGAAGTTTTGAAACGATTGATAGCGAGAATTCGTTGGCATACGGCATGAATATCGTGATGCAGGTAGCTGGTCACTTTTGCACAGTAATGCACCATCTCATCGTTCGAACATTGCGAGACAGTTTTTGTGCAAAAACCAAGTTTGTATGTTGGATCACTTGCCATATTTAACACCCTGTGACTTCTTTCTCTTCCCCTGACTTCATTTGCTGATGAAAGGAAAGCGATACGACACCATTGAAAATGTGCAAGCAGCAGTAACCTCGACCCTCAACAGTATCCCAAAAACCGATATATAAAATTCATTTAACGAATTAATTGACCGTGCCAAACGCTGCATCAAAGCTGAGGAAGAGTATATTAATTGAAATAAATGATTTGAATAGTTATAATTGGCCTGTGTTTTATTTTCTATCAAAAGTTTGGTTTCTTTTTGGTCAGAGGGTGTATTTTACTCAGAATTGGTTGCAAATATTGCAGATTATGACCAATAAATCTGGAATAGTGCAATATACTAAGTTTTAGCTTTGATTGTGGTGGAGAGTAGTTGCTTAAGGTTATCTGGGCATTGGATTACTTAGTGTAGTTTCTCAACCTTTCTAAGCCAAAGGACCAGTAAAATGCATAAAACAATTCTATGAACCATTAAGTTATGTAATTTTTTTTAAAAAAAACCTATGTGGGGATTACCAACATTTGGTAAAAACTGTGCCATTTATAACATAATAAATTTAAAAGCATGGTTTGAATACATATGGAAACATAATGAAATTGGAAGTAAACGATTAAAAGTGTATCATCATTAAAAAAAGTTACAATTTTTATTAAATAAATAATATGATATGTTACTACTTACTTTTAATGAGATGGTTGAGCTTCTTAGCCCTTGCAGAGTTGCTGGATATTGCTCAATATTCAACTTCAGCTGAAGATCAGCACATACACTAAGACGATTTCTGTATTTTGTTATTATTTGAAGGAACGATGAAAATCCTTTCTCACAAAGATAGGTTGTAGAAAACTGCATGACGATTTTCAATGCTTCTTCAGATAACTCAGGAAAATTCACTTCTCACTGAAGGTGAGATCTAGAATCTAGTCAATCCAGGATCACCGAATTGTATTTTAAACCCAATGTCACTTGAAAGCTCAATTAAGTGGATTTTTTTCGATAACATCACTGTAATCCTGAAATGGATCGCGAACCCACAGAAATTTCTTATAAAAGTTATTCAGAAAATATGTTTCAAAATTCTGTTTCAGAGTTTTGAGTTGATCACAAACTCTTTCCAGAAACTCAGAATCAACAAAAATATCATTTTCCACTAAAAATGATTCCAATGTTGGAAAAGGTGCTAATTGTCTGTCTTTTACATAACTAACCCATAACACCAGCTTTTTCTCAAATGCCTTTATTTTGTCATAAGCATCAAGAATAGTTAAAAGAATTTCCCTGAAGGGAGAGATTTAGTTCATTTCGAAAAAATGTCCAAAAGATAGGATATTGTTGATAACCATGCTTTGTCAACAAGGAGTGATGCAAAATCAGAATTACATTCGTTTACAAACCATAAAACTTCGTGCCTTAATTGAAATAACCTTGTTAATACTTTGCCTCTGGAAAGCCAGCGAATTTCAGAATGAAGAAAAGTGTTTTATATTCACTGCCAATTTCATCACAGAGTACTGAAATAACCTGTTATTTAACAGTTGAGCCTTAATAAAATTAATTAGCTTTACAGCATTGTATAGCACAGTTTTAAATTCCGGTGACATTCCTTTGGAGGCTAATGCTTCCCTATGTATGAAACAATGTACCCAATTCATATTCGGAGCTACTTCCTTGACCATAGAAACAACCCCACTATCCCTGCCTGTAAGGGCACAAGTTCCATCCGAATAGAAGCTCACATTTTCCCCCATCGGATCCCTTTGTTTATTATGTGATTATTGAGAGTGTGAAATATTTCTTCTCCAGTTGTTTGGGGTTCTACAAAACAGAATATCGTCATGAATATTGTTATCTTGCACATATCTTACATAGCATATTAACTGTACATCATTTGTAACATCAACAGTCTCGTCTATTTGTAACACATATTAAGGGATCTTCTTAACTCTTTCTATTGACCGAGATTCTACGTCACCTGCCATATCATTAATTCTGCGACTGACAGCGTCGTTTGAAAGAGGAATCAAATCAACATCTATTAGTAGCTTGTTGCCAAACATAGTTTACCACATCTTTTATAACTGGAACTAGTAACTTTTCCGTGTTTTCATTCATCTGCTGTTTAGCTGTTAAAAGGAAGGGGGTTTCGGGAAAGTGGAAGTAAAGTAATGTGGGGAAATTATTTGAAAAAACTGATTTTTTTTGTATGTATAATATTATTATTATTAATAAAGGTGGGTAGAGAGCTTTTTGGAGTGGGGGGATGTGAGAGAAAGAACTGAAGATAGAAATTATTTTTTGGAGGAGAGGAGGGATTGATGGATAAAAAGTCAAGGGTGGGAGTAACGGGGTGTGAGCCGTTTCGTCAGCGTGTAGTCATCGGAACTCGTGGGGAAGTGGAGGCTATGTCGAGTAGGTGTTTCTGTCTTTAGTGTGCTTGTGTTGTCTCCTATTGGTTGGAGTTGTGACCTAATTTTTATGTTATGGAGCTTCCAACTCTTGGAGATTATGTAGGGTCGGTGGATGTTTATTGAGTTTTCGTCACATTTTATGGCTATCATTTCCGATATTCGAAGCATTCTTTTGTTGCCTTGTATGTTTAATATTACGGTTTTGTCAATTTGTGGGGTATGTGCAAGGGCGTGGACTGCTATTTCAGTTTTTCCTGTACTTTGTACCCTGTCTTTCTTTTTGTTGTTGTATTTTTTATTTTATATGTCCTGGAATAGGGATTTTACAGTCACGGAAGTGTTCTTGTAGTCTTGCCCATGAAGACCTAATAGTAGAACCTGTGTAAGTGACATCACAGTCTTTCTGGCAAGGAAATTTGTAAATAACGTGGTGGTGTTCTAATATTTCTTTGTGTGTGAGATTTTGTAGGTTTTAGAAGTGTTGCCAATTTTTGGTTTATGTGGTGAACACTAGCTTATAGTCAGTGTGTTCGAAAATGTATTTGTAGGCTTTGTATGTCTGGATGTATGGCAGTGATAATTTTTTGTATTGGGAAGTTTGTTTTTGGTTGTTGGGTTGTTTTGCCTGGTTTTTGCTGTTTTGTTGGTGTAATTTATTAGTTGTATTGGGTAATTTCGATTTTGAAAAATTTGTGTTAATTTATGAATTGTGTTAGGATGTCTGGTTTTTTAATCGAATAAGGATGGTATGAGTTAAAATGGAGGTGGTTTCCGATTGTTCTAACATTAGTCAGAACAGTCAACAAAATAGCCAGGAAAATATTCCACAAAACCACACATATAGGAAACTATCTCCATTTTAACTCATACCATCCTTATTCGATTAAAAAATCAGTCACCCTAACACAATTCATAAATGCTTACAAGTTTTCAACTAACCATAATTATCTCAACACAGAAATAAAGAAATTAATACAAATTTTTCTACATCGGAATTACCCAACAAAATTATTCCAAAAAATCGGCAAAAACCAGGCAAAACAAACTTCCTAGCTCACGACTCCGACCAATAGGAGACAACACAAGCACACCAAAGACAGAAACACCTAGCTAACATGACATAGCCTCCACTTCCCCCATGAGTTCCGAAGACGACACACTGTCAAAATGGCTCACACCCTGTTACTCTCACCCGTGACTTTTTGCTATCAATCCCTCCTCTCCCCCAAAAAAATAATTTCTATCTTCAGATCCTTCTCTCATCCCCCCCCCCCCCGAACTCTCAAATGCTCTCTATCCACCCTTAATAATAATAATAATATGAAAAAAACGAGTTTTTTTTTTCAAATAATTCTCCCACATTACTTTACCCCCACTTTCCCAAAAAACCCCTTTCTTTTAACAGCTAAACAGCAGATAAATGCATATCGCCACAATAAGGAGACAGTAAACAACATCCAAAAAAGGTATGTCCTAATTTTCCTCCTATATATCATATATAATTTTCCTTCATATATTAGTTTTATAACACTTCAGTAATGCCATAAGATTTGAGTAAAGAGCCAATGATATTGTAAAAAAGGAGCACTTCTAAACGAAAGTAGACTATATTAGCCATTAAAATAATAACGAACTGTTATATTTCCTACTGTATTTTTTCTTTGAACTGCTTGTTTCTTCTACTTTAATAGTATCAGATGTATTCGCCGTTACAACACGTGTATCACAATTCGGGTTAGCATTACCTGTTTCATTTGCTTTTCTTTTCAAATTCCTAGTTCTAAGCCACTTTTCCATTATTATAATTTCCCAGTATTTCTGAAAAATACATAAATACTGGGATTAACTCATGACACACTTTGTCCAAGTATCACTTAGAACTTCTGAAGATATACTGAGCCTTGGTTGAAGGAGGAAAATCTTCAATAATAAAAATCAATAAACAACAAGCAATTGGTTGAAATGTGGTTAGCACATGTTCACTTCAAATCTGAAGCAATGGAAAGCACAAGCAATAAAATCATATTGCTAATCACTTCACCCCTCTTATTATTTCTCATTCTGCCATAAAAATAATTTGTAGCGGCAGAATGATGAGTTATAAAAGATGGGCAGAATGTTCATGGAATGAACTTTTTGCTGCTATTTGTTGGTTTTTTAAGTATCCATTTTATTTCAATAATTTTTACTTATTCAATTTTAATTTGTTTTGTTTGGATAATTAAAATATATATATTTATTTAATTAATTTAAGTCTGCCTGCCACCTGTCCCATCGTCACAGACTACAGGTTGAGAATCACTGACTTAGTGAATTACCTAAATGTGCAAATTGTTTTGCTACCGAAAATAGCTTGGTTGTAAGAGTAATAACGGTTGAGTCATCTATTGACAAATTCTGTAAAAGGTGATTAGGTAGGAGATAAGTGTTCTGGTATTAAATGCAACAGCTCAAGGCTAGATAGTACTATTGACAATTGTACTTAATAGTCAGGATCTCATAGCAAAGCAAAACAGGTGTTCTCTGCCTGGTTGGGCAGGAAAAAGACCAAGATATAGGTAGATTGATATGGTAAAAAGTGCCTTAGAAGATAGAAATATAAGATTTGATAATGTTGGAGTCTTGACATGTAACAGACTGATTTGGAGGAAAATTGTAGATAGGAAGTTAGTAATGATGTAAATTTTTCATGTAATCATATCCTGTACACCCCTTGAGGATACATGGCAGGAATTTGATGATGGTGGATCTCATAGTTAGGTTTAATGGAATGAACACATTATAGAAAATAAAACACAAGTTTAATCCTTCTCTTTCATCTCTCTCTCACAGAGACATTGTCACAGATGTCATTAAAACACACAACACAATAAGTGAGAAGTTAGACTAGAACACTAAAGCCTTATGCACAGTGCCCTTTATGGGTACTATTGGCAGCAGGCCTAAGAATTAATGTTTCCGAAATCTCGGGATGTTCAACATAACCGTGTTTATTTAGATTAGGCTGGATTTTTTAAATCTGCTGCTGATTCAAAAAAAAAAAAAAAAAGTCTTTCAAATTTGTATTTGCTGCAATGAAGCATAGTATTTTTTTTTATTTTATTAGTCTGATTTGATGCAAGGTATCCAAAACATGGTCAGCAAGTCCCATCTGGCTTTCTCAGCCACCGAGTGAACCTCAAGTTCCAACTTTAGATCTTCCACTGCATATAGAGTGCAGTTTTTACAACTTGCCTCCTAATATTGCCAACCACATCAAACTCAACATAACTAATATCCTTATGCAAGTGTCACCTCCTGAAAGCGCCAGCCTGGTAGGCTGAGTGGTTAGTGTATTAGTTAGCTTAGTGGTTAGCTCTCCAGCCAAGAGGCTGCGGGTTCAAATCCTGCCAGGGGCATGGATGTTTGTGATTTGTCCTACTAACCAATTACAATATGTACTGCTGTGACTTATGTTATGGTGCAGTCTGACCTTTGATGTCTTTGTGCCATAAAAAAAGTAAAAAAATAAATAAATAAATCCTCCTAAAAGCAGTCTCTTTGAAAGTCAACTCCATGTTCTTTGTAAATTATGGAAAGACAACAATATTATAATTAGTAGAATTGATAAGGATATAGCTGCTGTAGTGTTCAGTACCAGTGACTGTAATTGTAAAATGAATGTGCTAATATTTGCTTCTGAGAATTAGTAACCTCTAGATTATGACCCTACTAATTCTCAGAAGCAAATATTAAATAGGCCTCTAAATTTGTCACTTATTGGCCTTCTGAAGTACTTAAAAACCCACTCATACCTTTTATCCCCCTCTCCATATGAATTGCCTAAAATTCATAAACCCAATATCATTCTTCTCCATTCCATAGTAGTTGTTACTGACTCCTCCTCCTCAATTAAACTAGTCAAACAGTTAACAAAATTCATCTACACTTACTTTCATCTTACATAAAAAAAAAATTCTGATCATTTCGAATCTTTAATCCAAAATTTAGTTTTAAATAACGATGCTATCACGGTGAGCTTTAATGCCACCCCTTTATTTACCAATATTCACCTTTCTGATGAATATTGGTAATACTGAAAAATGTTTTCCATCCTGACATCATCGATCTCCTCAGTTTTGCTATCCATACTACTGCCATCATCGTTACAATGCCACCCTTTCTTTCTCAGTTTATAGAAAACCCAACAACATGTACACAAACTTTCCTATCATCCTCCTCCTTAACAATGGTATTATTAAAACCATTGTCAATAGAGCCTCCACCCAGACTTCTCTCACAGCTAAATTCTCCTTTATTCACCAGACCTTCCTGTCTAATGACTTGCCATAAAGATTAACAGTTAGTTGTTCCTTATATTCCCTTCAACATACAGATTACGATAATACTATTACTATTCCCTATATCTGGGCACATTGGGAAAAATAGCCAGAAAATATTCCCAAGAAATATAATCCCTGCACTGTTTCAAACCTCATTTGAAGCTGGCTCCCCCTTAGTCACTCTCCTAAGGATCCACTCCCTCTTCTCCTTTTTCCAGGTGTTTACAAGGTTCCATGTTCTTGTAACTTTTATTATTATTAATATTACACCCTCCATGGAGTTGGCAGACTCATCATGGGAGGTTCATTCAACTGACAACATATCTTGTCATAGTGAATCTTAAAATCCATAACACTCCCTGCATTAATAACATATTCCGGTAATGCATTCCATTCACTGACAATTATCCATGTAAGAAAATCTGCTCTTCACACCCTTCTTCATCGCACTTACACAATTTCTAGGGATGGTCTCATTTTATAAACCTAATTTTACTTTTGGAGAGTTAAATAGTCTTGATTTTATGTCTTAAGTCCATGATAACATCTATTTGCTACACACATTCTTTTTCTAATCTCAAGGCTTGTATCATTATCATGACTGATCATGGAACCTAAATATATAAAGTTTTCCACATGTTCAAATTTATAATTTCAAATATAAATTCCTGTTATTATTATTGGGGCTTGAAACCATGTATATAGTCTTTTTTTTTTCATTAATCTTTAGGCCCGTTCTTTTTGCTGAGTTTTCTAGGGAGATGAATGCCTTTACCAAGGCCTTTTGTGTTCTAGCAATGATATCAATGTCATCAGTGTATGCCAAGACCTGGGCTGATTTATAATAAATTGTATTTTCTCTGTATTCTGGAGTCCCTTAAAGTCCTCTCTAACACTATGTTAAACAACAGGCAAGCTAATGCATCTCCTTGCCTTAGACCATTTGTTGTTTCAAATTCCTCTGACAATCAGATTGAATTTTAATATGACATAAAGTGGATTTCATTGTCAACTGGACTAATCGAATTAGTTTATTTGGGATGTTCAGTTCCATCATTGCCAGAAATAATTGTTACCTGTCAACAGTGTCATAAGCAGATTTAAAGTCTATAACTTTAAATCTGCTTATGAGCAGAAATCCACATTGATAGCTTCCTATTTCAGTATATTTGACAATCTGTTATATAAGATATTAGAGAGGACTTTATATATTGTATTTAAAAGGCTAATCCCTCTATAATTAGCACATTCTAAGGGGTCTCCTTTTTTAAATATTGGACATATGACACTGGTAGTCCAGTCTTTCAGGAGAAGTTCATTCAATCATATATGAGCCATTAACATATGCATTTGTTTGAGACATTCTCTTTCTCCTTGTTTCAGTTGTTCTGCCTGCAGATTATCGAATCCAGGAGCTTTACCATTCTTTAATTTAGACATTGCTACTTGTACTCCCTCCAAGTGGGCAGTTGTTCCTCTGTACCGTTACTATTGTGGTTATAATAGTGATATTCATTGCTACTATTATCTAAGAATGTTTCTTTAGATAAAAGATTTTTAAAATGTCTTTGCCATCTGAGCAATATATTTTTTTTTAGCGTTTATTATATCACCATTTTCATTTCTGCATATTGTCAGTCTAGACTTCTTGACTTCATTCTTACTTCTTAAATGCTCCAGCTCTTCCATTGCATGGTTTACGTAATCCCTCTTTTGACATCATCACCAACCCTATATCCATCCTCATGTGCTGCAGTTTACTGATTAGAATTCCATGTGCTATACTGTCAAAGGCCTTTGCAAAGTCCAGCAGTATCACTATAAACCCATTGCCTTTATAGCGATAAAGGTAATGGGTTTATAGTGATACTATAGTTTATAGTATCACTATAAACCCATTACCTTTATCCAACTCAGCTGTCACTGTATTATAAAATGTGAGCAAGTTACTGAGGCATGGCCTACCCTTCAAGAAACCATGCTGCCCCCCATACAGTATCCCATTTCCATCTATCCATTCCTATATTTTGCTCTTGACCAACTTCCTCAATACTTTGACAACACATTGCTTATGTGAAATACTGCCTGGTGAATTTCCATGCACTGTCAACATCTTTTCCGCACTGCTCATCTACCCAATGTATCGGTTAGTTGAATATAGAGCTTCGCATAATCACCCACCTTTATACTTCCACATATATCGTTTTTGGCAGTCATCTTTTCTCGTTTCACCACTTCCCAAACAAGTACCCCAATCACTCTGACTGACTGGAGGCAGTATCAATAGTTCATTAACAACTACATCTTGTGAAGTTATCACCAAATCCAAAATACTAAAGCCTTTAGTTACTTC
This sequence comes from Typopeltis vanoorti, assembly GCF_054136105.1. Classification (NCBI taxonomy): domain Eukaryota; kingdom Metazoa; phylum Arthropoda; class Arachnida; order Uropygi; family Thelyphonidae; genus Typopeltis; species Typopeltis vanoorti. The sequence goes on along the minus strand of NC_143562.1, from coordinate 65,184,572 downwards.
AGTCACATGCCGCTTAAGATATTTATTCCTCAGAAATTCAACAGACTCCCCTCTTCTTGTTTTCATATACTACTCCTCCTTCCATTCTGTATTCCTGTAATTAAAGCCTTCCATCAGATCACCTTCTTTTTACATGCCAAACCAATTTGCCTAAACATTTCACAATCAGTATTCTCTATTTTCCAGTGCAGAGGTCAGCAACTTTTTTAATATGAAGAGCGCAATATAAAATTTGAAAATTACAGAGGGCTCATGACACAGACATTCTTTTCTCTCATTTCAGGCTTATTCTATGATTAGTTGTTTTTAAGAAAAAATGAGATTTTTTTCTTAAAATCAAATTTTAACATTATTTTATTTAACTCGCTTTTACAACATATTTTTGTCATATATGAATGAATATAAAATACCATAAAAAAATAAAATAATAAATGAATACAAAAAATATAAATTCAATAGGATTTAATGAAAAACCTGGCCTTGTACATCATCTGCTAATTTTTTATAATCAAGCACATAGTTTGAAGTACCTGCTCTTAAACAATTATCCAAATGTGAGTGTGTAAGTTGAGATTGATATTTTGATTTCAAATATGCCATGTTTGAAAACAGGTCTCGCAGTTGTATGTAGTTGCACAATATGAATAAATTTTTAGCAAGCATTTTTCTCAGAATAGGAAAAGTATTTCTATCTACTAACTTCCAGAACATTTAGTCATCATGATGAGCTTTTAAAATGTTGTTTTGTAAATAAATTATTACCATTTCCAAGTCTTCTGTATTACTTAATTCTGTGGAAAGGCTTAGACGTTGGTTATGCATTTTCACTATATTATTTAAGGAAATTACAACGTACTAGGATATACATAAATTTTAATATATTTCTATATTTCGGCAACGTCACGTTGCCACTTTTCAAGAACTTATGTACAACATTCGTACACGCAGGCACATCAAAACAATATCAGGAAGAAGTATGAAGCTATTATTTCTCCTGAAGTCCTGATGGGTGCCCCTCTAGCGGGCAATGTTGGTATTCTTGGGCGATTGGGCTGAAGGTCTTCTGATGTAGGTTTCCCAAATTTGAGGAAGTCTCATGCAGCCAAATTTATTGAGGTTTGGATCGTTTCTTAGGGCTGAAGCTGATTCTATGAAAAGCCTTTCATATCCGTATTTCCTACGGTGTATTATCCTGGCTTTCTTCCACCGTATTCTATGGTAGGTATCCGGCGCATGGTCAGCAAGACCAGATTGGCTGTATTGGTGAAATCGGATGTAGTCCTTGTGTTCTGAAATTCTGATATTTGCTGTCCTGCCTGTTTGGCCAAAGTAGGACAGCTTACAGCTGCAAGGGACCTGGTATACACCAGGTAGGTCTAGGGGGGGGGAGATTGGTCTTTAGTTGAGCGATAAGGGATACCAATTTTTTATATGGTTTGTAACAAGAAGTTAAGTTATGGTTTTTTAGGATTTTTGTGATTTTTTCCGAGGTGCCTCGGATATAGGGTATGGTGATGGATTTAGAGTGGGGTTGTGGTTTACTGGTTTCAATATTTTTTGGATTTGGGGGGGGGGGGTAGCCATTGGCTGAGAAAGTGTTGAGAATGTGGTTTAGTTCTGTGGTTAGGGCATTGCCATTCGAGTAGATAAGTTTAGCCCTGTTGTGTAGTGTCTTAATGACTCCATATTGTTGTGAGGGGGGGGGGGGGATTGTTGGTGAATGTATCTGCTTGTATGGGTGGGTTTTCTATATACTGAGAAAACCAAGGTTCCATCAGGCTGGCAGTTGACTAGTGTGTCTAAGAAAGGAATGCAGTTGTTTTTTTCCTCTTCCAGGGTGAATTTGATTCTGGGGTGTTGGTTGTTTAAGTGTGTTAAGAAGGAGAGGAGTGCATCAGAGCCATGTGGCCAAATAGTGAATACATCATCTACATAGCGAAGCCAAATGGTTGGTTTTTGTGGGGCAGAGTTTAAGGCTTTCTCTTCAAAAGTCTCCATATAAAAGTTGGCCAAAGGTGGGGAGAGTGGAGAACCCATGGCTGTCCCCTCTATTTGTTTGTAGAATTTTCCTTGCCACACAAAATCGCCTGAGTTTATTGTGAACTGAAATAGGGCTGTGATATCGGGAGGAAATTTAGCTTGGATTAGCTCTAAGGATTCTTTGAGTGGGACATTTGTGAATAAGGAGGAGACATCAAAACTGACCATTATGTCAGTGTGTTTGAGTGTAAGGTTTTCTATGCTGGCTAAACTTATCTGCTTGAATGACAATGCCCTAACCACAGAAGTAAACCACATTCTCAACACTTTCTCAGCAAATGCCCCCCCCCCCCAAAAAAAATCCAAAAAATATTGAAACCAGTAAACCACAACTCCCCCCCCCCTCCCAATCACAACAAGGATTACTCTAAATCCATCACCATACCCTATATCCGAGGCACCTCAGAAAAAATCACAAATTCCTAAAAAACCATAACTTAACTTCTTGTTACAAACCATATAAAAAATTGGCATCCCTTATCTGCTCAACTAAAGACCAACCCCCCCAGACCTATCTGGTGTATACCAGGTCCCTTGCAGCTGTAAGCTGTCCTACTTTGGCCAAACAGGTAGGACAGCAAATATCAGAATTTCAGAACACAAGGACTACATCTGGTTTCACCAATACAGCCACTCTGGTCTTGCTGACCATGCGCTGGATACCTGCCATAGAATACAGTGGAAGAAAGCCAGGATAATACACCATAGCAAATACAGATATGAAAGGCTTTTCATAGAATCAGCTTCAGCCCTAAGAAACGATCCAAACCTCAACAAATTTGGCTGCATGAGACTAACTCAAATTTGGGAAACCTACATCAGAAGACCTTCAGCCCAATCTCCCAAGAATACCAACATTGCCCGCTAGAGGGCACCATCAGGACTTTAGGAGAAATAATAACTTCATACTTCTTCCTCACTTATTGTTTTGTTGTGCCTGCGTGCACATGTCTTGTACTTAAGTTCTTGAAAATGGCAACGTGACGTTGCCGAAATATAGAAATATATTAAAATTTATTTTAATGTATATCCTAGTACGTTGTAATTTCCTTAAATAATATAGTGAAAATGCATAACCAACGTCTAAGCCTTTCTGCAAAAATTACGATTATCCATGGAGATGTTACCGCACGTAAAGCACGCCATTACGATAAATTGAAGTTGATGCTATCAAGACAACTTATTCATCTCGCCTTCCTGAAGCGCTGCCGGGATAACTAGGTAATCCCTAACTGTGTGAAATTCAAGCACTGTTTCTCTTCGCAAAAGGCACTTCGTATTTATAACCGTGGCAGCCAAGCCTTACTCAGAGAACAAATTGCCGCCACTCGCCGTTTCCTGAGTGAAACTAACTCAGTTATACAGGCACTAGAAGATGACCTTTCAAGCGCCTTAAGCTACGAAATTTGGTCTATTTTATACGACGTCTCATGCACTGCAGTGGAGAAAGAATTTAAAAAAGTAAGAGATTGACACATCAAAAAGTTTGAAAAATTAAAAAAGGACGCGATCTCGAAAATGCAACTTCCTACAGAAACGGTAGTTGACCTGTCGTCACTTAGTGTGAAACCTGAAGCACTCGACACCCTCGCACATAGCCACAACTTCGCCAATGCGCCCAGAAGAATACCTGCTGAGGATATCATGATAAGGATTGAATGCGGGATTCGACACCTTCCAAGCCACGTTGCCAATGATATTAGACTGGATGTAGCTTGTGTTCTGACCAAAGCTAAACCACCTAAAACCAACATGCCCAGTAAAGAAATTAAATCGCTACTAGAATTAAGGAAAAACAAGAAAATAATAATCACCAAAGCTGACATATCGAATGCCACAGTATTGCTGAACCAAAAATATTACACAGGTAAGCTGAAATCTCTAATGTTAGATCGGGCCACTTACCTTCCTATCGAGTACAATCCCACCAACTCACAAATTAGAAATCTCCACAGGCTCCTTAAGAAGATCACTTCTTGACCTGTGGAAATCACCAACAAATTAAAACCATATAACTCCATACCCTCCCGTATTTATGGACTCCCAAAAATTCACAAGGAAAATGTCCCATAGTGAGCATTGATTTCCCCCACATACAAACTAGCTAAACATTTGGCCAAAGCTCTCACACTATACTGGCAACACACCTTCATACATAAAAAACTCAGCCCACTTCAAAGCCAGCATAGAAAGCCTTACGCTCAAACACGCTGACATAATGGTCAGTTTTGACGTCTCCTCCTTATTCACAAATGTCCCACTCAAAAAATCCTTAGAGCTAATCCAAGCTAAATTTCCTTCCGATATCACAGCCCTATTTCAGTTCACAATAAACTCAGGCTATTTTCTGTGGTAAGGAAAATTCTACAAACAAATAGAGGGGACAGCCATGGGTTCTCCACTCTCCCCACCCTTGGCCAACTTTTATATGGAAACTTTTGAAGAGAAAGCCTTAAACTCTGCCCCACAAAAACCAACCATTTGGCTTCACTATGTAGATGATGTATTCGCTATTTGGCCACATGGCTCTGATGCACTCCTCTCTTTCTTAACACACTTAAACAACCAACACCCCAGAATCAAATTCACCCTGGAAGAGGAAAAAAACAACTGCATTCCTTTCTTAGACACACTAGTCACCCGCCAGCCTGATGGAACCTTGGTTTTCTCAGTATATAGAAAACCTACCCATACAGACAGATACATTCACCAACAACCCCTCCCGCCTCACAACAATATGGAGTCATTAAGACACTACACAACAGGGCTAACCTTATCTGCTCGAATGACAGTGCCCTAACCACAGAACTAAACCACATTCTCAACACTTTCTCAGCCAATGGCTACTCCCCCCCCCCAAAATCCAAAAAAAATTGAAACCAGTAAACCCCCCCCCCTCACAACAAGGATTACTCTAAATCCATCCCCTATATCCGAGGCACCTCGGAAAAAATCACAAAAATCCTAAAAAAACATAACTGCTTGTTACAAACCATATAAAAAATTGGCATCCCTTATCCGCTCAACTAAAGACCCCCCCCCCAGACCTATCTGGTGTATACCAGGTCCCTTGCAGCTGTAAACTGCCCTACTTTGACCAAACAGGCAGGACAGCAAATATCAAAATTTCAGAACACAAGGACTACATCCGATTTCACCAATACAGCCACTCTGGTCTTGCTGACCATGCGCTGGATACCTGCCATAGAATACGGTGGAAGAAAGCCAGGATAATACACCATAGCAAATACAGATATGAAAGGCTTTTCATAGAATCAGCTTCAGCCCTAAGAAACGATTCAAACCTCAACAAATTTGGCTGCATGAGACTTCCTCAAATTTGGGAAACCTACATTAGAAGATCTTCAGCCGAATCGTCCAAGAATACCAACATTGCCAGCTAGAGGGCACCATCAGGACTTTAGGAGAAATAATAGCTTCATACTTCTTCCTCACTTATTGTTTTGTTGTGCTTGCGTGCACGTGTCTTGTACTTAAGTTCTTGAAAATGGCAACCCCAACTGAAATATAGAAATATATTAAAATTGATTTTAATGTATATCCTAGTACATTATAACTAATATTTAAGGAATTGACAGCGTATACTAGAAATATAGATTAAATAAACTTTAATATATACTTTCCGATATTTCGGCGAACGTCACGTTGCCATCTTGTTGGGAACTTACTACAAAGACACGTGCACACAAGTACTAATAACAGCAAATGAGACTAAAGCTAGGAAGCTAGTGTTTTCCTAAAGTCCTGATGGTGCCCCCTGGCGGGCTATATTGGTAGTTCTTGGCCTTTGGGCTGAAGTTCTTCTGATAAAAGTTTCCCAAATTTGGGGCAGTCTCATGCATCCAAATTTCCCGTGGTCTGCAAGCCCAGAGTGGCTGTACTGGTGAAATCGGATGTAATCCTTGTGTTCTGAGATTCTGATATTTGCTGTCCTGCCTGTTTGGCCAAAGTAGGACAGTTTCCCCTAGACCTACCTGGTGTATACCAGGTCCCTTGCAGCTGTAAACTGTCCTACTTTGGCCAAACAGGCAGGACAGCGAATATCAGAATCTCAGAACACAAGGATTACATCCGATTTCACCAGTACAGCCACTCTGGGCTTGCAGACCACGCTCTGGATACTCGCCACAGAATAAGATGGAAGAAAGCCACAGTAATACACCGCAGCAAGTTCAAGTATGAAAGACTATTCATGGAATCAGCCTCGGCCCTTAGGAACATGCCAAACCTCAACAAATTTGGATGCATGAGACTGCCCCAAATTTGGGAAACTTTTATCAGAAGAACTTCAGCCCAAAGGCCAAGAACTACCAATATAGCCTGCCAGGGGGCACCATCAGGACTTTAGGAAAACGCTAGCTTCCTAGTTTCAGTCTCATTTGCTGTTATTAGTACTTGTGTGCACGTGTCTTTGTAGTAAGTTCCCAAGAAGATGGCAACGTGACGTTCGCCGAAATATCGGAAAGTATATATTAAAGTTTATTTAATGTATATTTCTAGTATACGCTGTCAATTCCTTAAATATTAGTTATCATGTTTAACCAGCATATAAGCCTCTCAACAAGAATCCTAGTACATTGTAATTTCCTTAAATAATATAGTGAAAAAAAAAAAATCTCTATTACTTAGCTCGAAGTAATTGGAAATTTTAGCAAGTATATCATCTTCAGTAATGTTAAACGGATTTAGGAAAAATCTAACAGGTTGTAAAGTTGCAAAATCTTGAAAGCAGGAAGAAAACTCTTCTAATAGTGTGTCTATGATTTTTATATGCAATTTTATATATGATTTTTATATGTGTCTATGATTTTTATATTTTATATCATTGATATGTTTTCATTTGGAAAATGCGACAACAAATTTTTCATCTAATGGGATTTCAATAGTTCCAACTTACACTTGAAAGCATTGACTGCACTAATCATATTAGCAATATGGGAATTTTTTCTTTGTAATTGTAGATTTAAATCATTAAATTTTGCCATTATATCTGTTAAAAATCCAAGATCTATTAACGATCTTGGATTTCATATTTTATATTTTCTAATTCTTTGCAAAAATCGCCTCTTGATGTAATAAATTCTTTTATTTGCGGCAAAAGAATAATAAATTGCTCAAGTATTTTACCTCTGCTCAACCACCTCACTTCAGTATGTAATAGTTGGTTGTTATTTTCAGCATTTTCATCTTTCAAAAGTAATTTAAATAACCTGTGTTGAGTTGCTTTTGATTTTATCGAATTAATAATTTTTGTTACAATTTGACATTGCATGTTTAAAATTGACAGTTTTAGTATATAACATTTCCTGATGAATAAGACAATGATATGCAATAAATTTAGGAAATAAAGGATCCTGTCTGCACAAGCCAATAAATCCATTTTCCTTACCAGTCATTGCTCATGCACCGTCAGTAGTAATTGAAGTTAATTTGTGAATTGTATTATTTTGTATAGTATAAAATCTTTAAAAATGGAAAATATATCCTCTCCTCTAGTGTGCTCTTTCAATGGAAGAATTTTAAGAAATTCTTCTTTTGTAGAAAAATCATCGAATACCATTTTCACTGAAATTGCTAATTGTGATGTATCTGTTAATGTCTATCGATTCATCATAGATATTAACAGATACACATATCGATCCAGCTGTAGCGAAAAGAAAACACATTTTTCCATATCATTTGCTAATTCTGTTTCTAAATAAACTGCAATTGATTAAATTATTCCAGTTACAGTTCTTGCTGATAACTGCAACATATTTATAGCTGAAACTATTTCAGTTTTATTTTTGAAATCTTCAAAAAGATCTGCAACTTCTAACATAGCTTCTTTAATTAAATCTCCATTAAACGTTTTTTTCTTCTTAGCTAGCAAATGCGAAATTTTAAAAGATGCAACTGTTGCTGATTTTGACTGTTGCAATGGTTTAATAAAAAACTTTACTAAACCGTAAACAGTAAAGTTTTTTTACTGTTTTGGATGATCTAATGGATGATTTCAAAGATAAAATCTTTTTTTTTTCTTATTTTGGATTTCACTGGATAGTCAAAATTAATATTGGCATGAATGGTTTTGAAATGTCTTTCTATATTACTTTTTTTTAGAAATAGCCACACTATTATTGCATAATAAACAAATACATTTGCCATTAAGATTGATAAAGCAATACTCTTCTTCCCAATCGTCGTTAAAATAGTACATTCTTTTCCTTTCACATTTATCCATTATAAAGGGTTAAAAATATCTTTGTAAACAAAGTATTTTATATTTGCACTGATAGCAGGAGTGATTCAACAAACACACACTAAAAAACAAATGGTTCTAACAATGTTTAGAAGTGGTGTGAAGGGTAGTGAGAGAGAGCGGTCGCATTGATAACTAAATGACGTCAACAACTCAAACTACTTATGATCAGTGGTCTCTCATCTTAATAGGCACAAATAAAGCAGTTTACAAGATTTTCTCTGAGGGTGCACTAAAAATTCACTGTGGGCGCTGCGTTGCCAATTCCTGCTCTAGTGTTTTAAAAATGCACTCTTTCTAAGTTCAAGTATTTTTGAGCATTTTAGATTAGACAATCTCACTTAAACAAGTTTTAAGCATGGCTGAATTTCATGGGTATATAGACATTGGTTATAGATGTAGTTTAGTTCAACTTAAAGCACTTTTCTGTCTATATCTACTATATGGAGGAAAATACATACATGTACTAGGGAATTGACAGTGCCTTTAACGTGGCTTTTCAATGAAAGTCTGGCTTTGGCAAAGGTGCCCAGGGAATGGAAGGAAGGTAAGATAGTGCCATTGCATAAGGGTGGTAACAGACTGGAAGTGTCTAATTATAGGCCAGTCTGTGTGTCATCAGTAGTTGTTAAGATCTTGGAGAAAGTAGTGAGGGACCATATACAGCATTGGGCAGATGAGGGTAATGTTATCTGTGAGAATCAACATGGATTTGTGAAAGGACGCTCTTGTTTTAGCAATATGCTAGCCTTTTATAATAAAGTTTCAAGAACATTAGATGAGGGAAAGGTATATACCGCAATTTTCTTAGACTTGGCGAAGGCATTTGACAGGGTGCCACATGATAAGCTGATATGTAAGTTGCAGCACGTGGGTCTGGATGTCAGATTGGTCAACTGGATTCAGGATTGGCTGTCTGATAGGTATCAGAGAGTTGTGTATGGTGGAACAGTTTCCAGGAGGCAGAGGGTTACAAGTGGGGTCCCACAGGGCTCAGTACTAGGACCTATATTGTTTGACCTTTATATCAATGACATAGCCAGTGGACTGCAGGGGGATATTCAGTTGTTTGCGGATGATGCGAAGCTGGGAAGGATTATTAGTAATAGTGCAGATGTGGTAGCCCTGCAAGAGGATTTAAATAAGCTAGATAGATGGGCAAATGAATGGGGGTATCAGTTTAATGCAGCAAAATGTAAGGTCTTGAGGTTTGGGAAACATCGATGGGATGCTGCATACTCTATGGGAGGAGTTATACTGTAGGAAATAGGGGAGACGAGATCTGGGGTTGATGATTGATAGAAACCTGAAGTTTAGGGGACATATTGCAAAGGTGGTGAAGGTAACACAGAGGATTGCTGCTATTATGAGAAGGACACTAACCTGCAGAGATAAGAGGGTTATCATTCCGTTGTATAAGTCTCTGATCAGACCACACTTGGACTATTGTTCTCAGATTTGGTCCCCAGGATTTGAAGGGGATAAATTAACTGTGGAAAGGATACAAAGACGGATGACAAAGATGGTTTCAGGACTGTACAAGGATAGTTATGAGGTCGGCTGAGAGAATGTGGACTGCAGAGTTTGGTGGATAGAAGAAGGAGAGGTGATATGATTGAGACTTTTAAATTGTTGAGAGGTGGTTACAGGGTTGACACTGGGGAGTTCTTTTGCTTGGTTGAACAGCAGGAAGGAGTGATGACAAGAGGCCATCCCTGGAAGTTACGAAAGGAAACTGTGAGCAAGAGGGTAAGGAGTGGTTTCTTTGTGTGGAGGGTGGTTGAGCCGTGGAATGCATTGCCTGATGGAGTGGTGGGAGCGAGAACGGTCAGTGAGTTTAAAGAGTGGTATGATAGACTTTGTGTTTCTCAGGGGGGAACCTCCTCTCGATGAGTCTTGACAGACTTTATGTCTTAGGAAGGCCCTCCCTCGATGAGTCTTTATTGACTCCTTGGAGGCCTGAATAATAATAATAATAGTGCAGCTAGCAGTACAAACTATAAGCATAATGGCAGTCTGGTAGGTGGACAGGTGGAAAGTGTATGCTAGACATAGTGCACAAACATATCATGAAATGGTTGAGAGAGAGATGGACCAATCAGCCAATAATGAAGCTTCATAGTATAGTAGAATATAGTAAGAAATGGAAGCAGTTGGACATAAGTTCTTGGACATAAATAATTAGTTAATCAGTTGGACATAAGTTCTGTTGGGTGTATGTATAAGAGTCTTGAAGTTATTCAGGAAGGTTTTTTTTTTTACCTCATGGACATAAAAGTTCTGTATTCTCAGACATTGGTTATAGATGTAATTTAGTTCACTTGAAGATTTTTAATTCACTCTCATAACAGAAAATTTTCAAAACTTGTGTAAGTCCAATATAAATTCTACATGGAGGTTATTTGTTGACTCGATTATTTTATTGGGTTTTAACATCTACTAAATTTGCACACATTATAGTACACTTCATCAAGAAAGTGAAATATATATGGACTGAGTTAAACAGCAAGAAAATTAATAGAAATGGTAACACAGAATATTTGAAAAAAGACTAACAGAAGGTGAGCATGCACAATTTATATTGTATTATGATGGCTAGCAACCTGATGAGAAGAGCATCAAAAATTGCCGTTTATCATGACAAAACTCAATGTAGAATTATGCATATACCTGGTTTCTTCTTGCATTGATGTAGGATTTTTTAATGAATATTTACACTTAGGTGTTTGTTTGCATTCATGTTGCACTTTAATAGAATAATTTACAGCACAAAGAGAAATAATTAAAGTTTAATCAATTTCAATATTTTGTCTCAGTCAAAGAGATATCATCAGGAATACAATGTTAAAATTGTAATAACACAGACAAAACACACAAGCAACAATAAGTGGAAGGTAGAATAAATAAAGACTAAAGTCCTATTGAATGGGGCACCCTCTATGGGTGCTGTTGGCTTGCCTTAGCTGTTGGATAGGGACCCCTAAGAATTAAAGTTTCCCAAATTTTGGGAAGTTTAATGCAACCATATTTATTAAAATTAGGCCAGTTTTTGAAGTCTGCTGCAGATATGTAACCAAATATGTAACTCTAAAAGGAGTTACATATTTGGTTTAATCCTTTATCCAAGTGTAAGCAAACAAAGTTTGCACCTGAAATATTTTCATGACTGGGGCAACTCGTGCTAAAGGTGGTATAAGTCTGATGACTTGTCATAATGCAAAGCACATCTTGCTGACATGTATGATGCTATGCATTAAGGGATGGGCCACTACCCAGACCAGTCACGACCTTTACTGAGGTCTCATCAGTGGGAGCCAGACCCAGAGGTGGTGATACTAAGGTGAAAGTAATGGAGAAGTCATGTTTCCATATACCAGTTGCCAAAATGTGTCACACCTTATTATTATAATTCTCTGGATTAGAGATAAATTGATGGAAATTTTTTCACTTGGCCATGCTACTAATTATATATTTGGTTTAATCCTTTATCCAAGTGAAAGCAAACAAAGTTTGCTCCTGAAGTATTTTCAGGCCTGGGGCAACTTGTGGCAAAGGTGGTATAACTTTTCATCACTTGCCTTAGTATCCCATAATACAAAGCACATCTCCTTGTGGACATGTATAATGCTATGCAATTGGTAGCATAGCCAAGTGAAAAAATTTTTTCCACCAACTTATCTTAATCCAGAGAATTTTAATAATAAGGTGTGACACCTTTTGGTAACTGGTATATGGAAATATGACTTTTCCATTACTTCCACCTTAGTATCACCGCATCTGGGTCTAGCTCCCACTGATGAGACCTCAGTAAAGGTCAAAACCGATCTGGGTAGTGACCCTTCCCTTAATGCATAGCATCATACATTTCTGCAAGGAGACGTGCTTTGCATTATGGGATACTAAGGCAAGTGATGAGAAGTTATACCACCTTTACCACGAGTTGTCCCAGTCCTGAAAACATTTCAGATGCAAACTTTGTTTGCTTACACTTGGATAAAGGATTAAACCAAATTACATATTTGGTTTAATCCTTTAGACTCCATATTCTAAAAGGAGTCTTGCAAGTTTGTATTTGTTGCATTGGAGCAAGATGATTTTCTTCCATCTGATTCTGTGTAAAGTATCCAAAGCATGGTCTGCCTGAACTGATTGACCTAGTTGTGGTGGTGGGTGTATTTTTTGTGGCCAGGGTTTCCCAAACTTCTGTTCCGCAGAAGGTGAATAAGTGTTCCATGAGAAGTTCTCCTGGAATTTGTCATTTTAGTTTTCTAAGCACTTTTCATGAATAAATATTTTATACTGGAAATATTCTGAAGAGAATAATATTCATGAATATGTTGAAAAGCTCAGACCCCGAATGCCTAAAAAGATCTGTGTAGCAAATGTTAGTGACCAAGCCGTGTATTTTTAAACATGGAATTATTCATGAATTATCATTAATTTTCACACATCGAAACCTTTCAACATTTGGGAAAAGGAACACCGCTGTTTATGACTGGTCATAAAAATTGCCTGCAAATGGATTATAAAATAGGCAGCATATCCTCTGTTCTCAAAACTGAAGGAAATGATATCTGTGTAGCAAATGTCAGTGACCAAGTGACATATTTTTAAACATGGAAATATTCATGAATTATCGTTAATTTTCACACATCGAAATCTTTCAACAATTGGGGGAAGAGAATACCGCTGTTTATGACCGATCATAAAAATTGCCTGCAAGTGATTACAACAATGGGCGGTGTATCCTCTGTTCTCAAAATTGAAAGAAATAACGTCTGTGTTGCAAATGTTAGTGACCAATCAGAAAGGAAGTATAAAGAAAATTTTTTCACTAAAATTGAAGATCAAGGTAGTCTGTATCCAGTTCTCAAATCTAGTAATACTGAATACTTTCTTCGCAAGTTCGTATTGTAGGGTGAAAGTTTCGAAACCATAGTGCCATGATTTTTTAAAAGTGATAGGTCTGCAGATTTAAATTTTAATATCAATAAGAGACCAGGGACTGTTTAATTTTGGAGACGTGCTTTGCATTATGGGATATTAAGAAATCTCTTATTGAAGGTGTTTGTGATGCAACAGATAGTGAGTCATCCACCACCAGCCTACAAAGCGATCTCCAGGATGTACAAAAGGAGGGGAAAACTACCAACACACAGGAGAAAAAGTCTGCATTCGCTCGTAAATTTTTGGTGATCAGAATGGGATATGGCAATGAAAATCAGCACAAATTAATTTAATGATGTTTAATTAATCATTAATAATTAATGATCAATTATTCGTTAATAATAAAAATGAGCTAAATTAACAATTAATTATTAATTAATACATTACAAAATAGCCAAGGTGTTCCGTGAAAATTTCAGGATTTGTGAAGTCTTCCATTGTAGGAAAAGTTTGGGAAACGCTGTTCTAGGCAGATGTTAGCCAATTTCCCAATCTGACCATAATATGATACTTTGCAAGAACAAGTAACCTTATAACTAAGATGAAAAGCCAAACGGCTATTTTTCTGGTGAAGTTAATTAAATTAAGAGGATAAAAATCCCTTATTATTTTACAGCCAGTATGCGAAACTCTAAAATCTAAAACTACGATCTAAGAGTTTCATGCCAACGAACTATCGGCGAATCCAAGTGTAAGTGACCACCTGGTAGTACCACACCAAGGCAACTCGAAGCAAAGGTGGAGCAAGCTTCCTCACTATCCTTGATATTTTCTCATAATGTAAAAACACACAGCTCCTAGGAGATGTAATACTGCTTTACATTATGAGGAGAGGTCACTACCAGGACTGTTTTCAACCTTTTTTGAGGTCTCATCAATGAGTAGCTAGACCTGGATGATATCAAAGTTTAAGTGAAAATAACTTGCATACCTTCACTATACGAATGCCAGAAAGGTATGCCCATATATTATATGGGAACACCTTTATATATTATAACTAAGATGAAAAGCCAAACGACTATTTTTCTGGTGAAGTTAATTAAATTAAGGGGATAAAAATCCCTTATTATTTTACAGCCAGTATGCGAAACTCTAAGATCTAAAACTACGATCTAAGAGTTTCATGCCGACGAACTATCGGCGAATCCAAGCGTAAGTGACCACCTGGTAGTACCACACCAAGGCAACTCGAAGCAAAGGTGGAGCAAGCTCCCTCACTATCCTTGATATTTTCTCATAATGTAAAAACACACAGCTCCTAGGAGATGTAATACTGCTTTACATTATGAGGAGAGGTCACTACCCAGACTGGTTTCAACCTTTTTTGAGGTCTCATCAGTGAGTAGCTAGACCTGGATGATATCAAAGTTTAAGTGAAAAGAACTTATACCTTCACTCTCTTCAACCGAATTCCATATGTGAAACTGCCATAACATTCATTATATATATATATTACTTAGTTTTAACACTTTTACGAATTTTAACACGTTCGGTTGAATTTTATTGCTGCCTTGGGAAATCGAACTCGCACACATCTAATTAATAACAATAGTTTTTAGTTAGATACTGTGTTTGCCCATGCAACATATGGTTTTGTTTCTGTCTATATATATATACAGCTTAGTTTCTGTATGAGGGGACATGTGATTCATTAATTAGTGTTTTTATCCCAGTTGTGTCTAATTGCACTATTTGTTGAGAAATATATTACACAGACTCCTCATACCTTATTCACTAGCATAATAAAAGTACTTGTTTTTATTGCCTCTGCAGGTATAGTGGCTGTTAGAGAGGGATGTTGTTTACCACTGCAAGGGAATTACTATCTCCCCACATGAATTTGTTTAAGCTTTTTTTCATGTGTGAAGTATATGCGAAACTTCTATTGGTGACAGAAAACTAGCTCAGATGACAGTGATAATATAAAACGAGTTTTGATATGTATATAAAGTCAATATCAACAGTCCCTGATTACGAATGTGTGATGATAGGGACAGGAAGATTATGAGCTTCCCTGGAGAGCATTCGAAGTAAATACAATTAACCACTGCTTTGAAATGAAACATATCAATAAGCAATATTTACTAATATTCATTAAGTGCCGAAATACGAAGGAAGCAAAGTTTGTGAACCAACACCAATGTGTGAATTTTTCCATTAAAATATAAAAAATAACAAAAAAGAAATAATAAATAATAAAAGTTAAATACGTTTCTTTTAAAATAAAAAAAAATCTACTTAGTCTTAAAACGTTTTAAATTTGTTTTCATTATTTCACGGCAACAAAACCTACAGCCCCCAAGGGGGCCACGGCCCACAGTTTGGGAAGCGCTGGTGTAGATGATTCAATTAGCTATAGTTGGTGGATTGAGTGATGGAGAGTTATAGAGTAGGTGCCCTCCTTGATGAGTCTGGAACTCCCTGGAGGTGTCATATAATGATAATGATATACGCTGATAAAGTGCTCATTCAATAATTCCACTATATCCTTTGCAGCTTTTAGTCTGCTGCCATGACTATCGACCATTGTCAGTCTGCCATAATTATTCTTCCTCTTGCTTGTCATGTAGCAGAAAAATTTCCTTCAGTTAACCTTGGCCTGACCAGCCAATCTCCTCTCATACTACACCTTTTTTTTCTTTATCATGCTGTCACCTTTCTATCCTGCACTTTATACTTTTCATGGATGTTGGAAGTTTGTTTTTCCACTTGGTTAGACTATAATAAATTTAGGATTAAACTAAATTTATTATAGTCTAACTCTTCATGGATCTGATCACCACCAACTGTCTTCTACCTCCTCCATAATGTTTTCTTTTCCAGCACAGCTTGCTTGATTTCAATGTGCATCCATTTCACTCCTGTTCTATTTACTCGCTTAATCCTTGGTATGTAGTCATACATTGCTTCTGCCAGATACTGCCTTTTGAGTTTCCATGCATTGTCAACAGCTTTTTTTTCGCTCAGCTCATCTACCCAACGTGCTGATTCTAAGTGACTACAGAGCTTTCTATAATCACCTGCTTTATACTTCCACATGTATCCATTTTTACCAGTGACCTTTTCTTGTTTCATCACTTCCCAAACAAGTACCTCATGATCACTCTCATCAACTGGCGACAGTATGAACACTTCATTAACAACTACATCTTGTAAAGTTATCACCAAATTCAAAGCATTAAAGCCTCTAGTTGTATAAAAGTTTTGTATTGGTTTCACTGCATAATTCAGAAGACCTGATCAGAGGATCAAATTCCAGATGATATGAGTAGAGCTCTCATGCTTCTTTATCTATAAAAAAGGAAATAAAATTACACATGAGAATTAAAGAGGAATTTCTGTACTAAGTGTTTCAGGTAAGATTTATTCAAGTATACTTAAAAAGAAGCTGAGAAAAATTGTGGAAAAGAAACTTGAAGAAGAACAATCTGGGTTCAGGCCAAATAGAGGTTGCCAAGATCAGATTTTAACTTTATAACAGATAGTTGAGAAATCATGGGAATATACCAAGAATCTGTACTTAAGTTTTGTAGATATGGAAAAGACATACGACAAGGTGCCTAGAGAAATGCTTTGAAAACACTACAGTTATGAGGTAAATGGAACATTCTATAGAGCAGTACATAGTCTATATTTAAGTTGCAAGTCAGCAGTTAGAATTGAATTCAGGAAGATGGTTTGATGTAAAATCAGGTGTTAGACAAGGATGAACATTACCCCCACTCTTATTCATCATCTATATGGATTACATTATAAAAGAAAGTGGCATTAAATCTGATATTAGAATCAGGAATATTAAACTTAGTTCTTTACTTTCTGCAGATGATGATGATATATTCCTAAACACATCCAGTTCAAGTCTTCAGGATTTCCTGACTAAATTGAATAACAGCTGTAACAAATTTGACATGAAAATCAGCAACAAAAAGACCAAAACTATGAAAATAAGCAGAAGCACAGAAAACTTCAGCTGCATTCTCAATGGAAGAACCTGTAGAATAAGTAAATATTTTAGTTTCAACTATTTAAGCACAATTTTTTTATTGAAGATGTTAAATTAAATTTGTAAATAGACTACAGAATAAGAAAGTTGTTATGGTGGGGGAACCAGTTGAATAAATGTAATAGAATAACAGAGAAATCAGCCAAAACACTAAACTAGCAGTATACAAGAGGGTGTTCAAACCAATTTTAAGTTATGGATCTGAAAGTTGGGCTAAAAAACGAGTTGCCGCAGTCTTGAAAATACTTCAGGTGCAAACTTTGTTTGCTTACACTTGGATAAAGGATTAAACCAAGTTCATAATTTCCTGGTATCTTAAATTTATAGTATAACTAAGTGGAAAAACTTCTAACAACTATCTCTAATCCAGAGTAATTTAATAATAAGGTGTGACATCTTATTATTAAACCCGTATATGAAATTTCGTATATGGCTACTCATATATGAAAATGTGACTTCTGCATTACTTCAAAGTTTGTATCACCTTTGGGTTTTATTCCCACTGATGAGACATCAATAAAGGTTTAAACTGGTCTGGGTAATGACCCTTCCCATAATGCATAGCATTATACCTGTCCACAAGGATATGTGCTTTGCATTATGGGATACTAAGGCAAGGGATGTGAAGTCATTAGCTTCTATATTCGAGTTGCCCCAGTCCTGAAAATACTTCAGGCACAAACTTTGCTTATACTTCGATAAAGGATTAAACCAAGTATATAATTTCTTGGTATCTTTAATTTAAAAATAAAGCATTGGATCATAGATTAGAGACCACAGATGTGAGAGTACCGAGATAAATTAGGGCCTGAACAGATGGCATCAGTGGATTAAAAATGATAATGATAAAGAATGGAATTTGACATTGTTTGCATTAAGAATGTGTGAGTCAGAGCAGGGCTAATCTAAGATGTCATGGTCACTTGAACAGAATGGGAGAAGAGAGGTTAGTGAAACACCACACCAGTTTGATGCCAATATGGCAGTAAAAGATCCAGAAGAAGACCAAGGTCTAGGCAGATTGATTCAGTCAGAAGTGCCATAGAAGAATGAAATGTTGATTTTTTTTTATTTATTTTATGTTGCTCCCACCTACAAAAGGTTTTTTCTGTAAACCAATAGTATGATTGGCTGAAGATTTTTTTATTAATTTTATGGTTTTTTTGGTATTTTTAAAATTATTTTTTACATACTACAGAAATCTTGCTCTAGATATTCAACATTGAACTTTTTCAAGCCACTTGAGGCCTCTAATAAGTGGGGCAGTGGTATCGCGCCAAGCAATGAAATTCATCTCCCACCTGAAGAAAATCCCATTGTGGGATTTGAACCTGTAGCCTGTTGGTTGCCAAGTAGGTATTCTAACCACTCGGCCAACTGGGCCATTTAAATAAGACAGTATTGAAGTGCTGACAAGTAATGGACTAATTTGAAGGAAAATTGTTGATAGGAGATGAATAATAATGTAAATTTAACCAGACTAGAAGAGATGAATTTTATCATCCTGTGGTGTCAAGCCGGTGTATTATTATTATTATTATTATTATTACCACCCCAAGACCTTATGGAGTCGAAGACTCATCTGGGAGGTCCTTTTATCACACACACAGCTCATCATACCGTGTTAAAAACATATATTTAAACTCTTTGCAGACACCACATTCTCAGGCAAGGCATTCCAATCATTCACAACTCTGCATGAAAAAACCTGCCTCTCACTCCCCTACTCACACCCTCTTTATACAGTTTCCATCCCTGGAAACTGTATAAAGTGGGAGATCAGGGAAGAACCAGATCTCCCACTATTCTCAGTAAAACTTCTCTAGCATTGATCCTATAACAACCCCTTACCAACTTATAGGTCTCTGTATAGTTTGCTCTCTAGAGCAGGACTATATAAAAAAATAACTTTAAAATGCAAAAAAATATATAATATTGATAAAAATGAAAAAAAAAAATCTTTAGTCCCTCATGGTACAAAATATACTATGGGTTTGCAAATAATCTTTTATGGGAGGGAGCAACGTAATATATACAATCAAAGGAACTGTCACCTGCTGTAACCATATTTTTTTGGTATTTAAATCTGAATGCCTATTTGAAAAGGGATAATAATACAATAATTGTCACAAATAATGAAGAATATAACATTTTTATTTTTTATTAATATTTAGCTCTTTTTAGTACAAGATGTGACGTAATTAGGAAATGACAACAAACTTGACAAATTTGCGAATATTTCAAAATGGAGTGAATGGTGATATGTTCACCGGAAAAACAAATAGTGGCATCAAAATTAGTTTAACTGCACAGTTTTACCAACATTCAAAGAGCTAAAAATTCACTTTTTGCTGTTTAGTACTTCATTGTGTCCTTCTCTTGCCTTTATTACAGCTTGGTATTGTCAGGGCATTGACAAAATCCATTTCCTGATGGATGCAACTGTCAATTCATGGTTCCATACCCTTATGATGACTTCTTGGAGCTCCCAAAGTGTTGTTGGCTTCTTCTTGGGAATTTCAGTTTCCAGTTGGTACCACAAATTCTCAATGCGGGGGGGGGTGAGATCTGAGCTGTATAATGTAATATAATAGTTGCTGCTATTGCGTCAGAATTTTTTATGCTATAAATAGACAGCAAGAGCTAGTTATGTGCAGTTAACCCTTGCAGGAAAAGTGTGATTCAAGCTATTTCTCTTGTGAAAAAGCTAAAAGGGAGTCCTGTAGTCAATCTACTGAAAGGAAGAAGGTATCAGGAAAAAAGCCACTGTCTGCAAAATGCCAAGATCGAGTTCTAAAGCAGCTCTGCCTCAAAAATAACTGTGCATCATCCTGAGAACTGAAACAGGACTGGGAAGAGCAAACAGGAGTTATAGCAAGCTCTGTAACTGTTAGGAAGACTCATTTAACAAGAATGATAGCCAGGTGCCCTAAAAAAGAAGCCCTTGTTAACCAAAAAAATGAGATTGGTCAGTTAAATTGGTGCAAAGAGCATCCAAATGGATCCATGATCAGTGGAAAAGAGTAATTTTTTCTGACGAGAAAAAGTTTAACCTGCAGGGTGACGACTGCAAACAGACAGTCAATCAGGGGGAAAAAATTCAACCCTGACTGTCTGGTGTCAGCAGTCAAATTCTCTGCCGATCAGACGATTTAGGGCTGCATGTTGTATCATGGTATTAGCCACCTGCATTTCACAAAAGGTTCAGTGAATGCATAAGTGTACCAGAAAATTTTAGAAGAAGAATTACTGCCTACTATCAGAGACCACCTTACTGTAAAGTGAACTGTATCTTTCAGGATGACTCTGCCTTTTGTTATAAGGAAAAAAGTGTAAATAATGCTATTATAACCCTAAAATGTACCATATGGAGTTTAGTACTTAAAAAAAAAAGCTTTAGCCTTTGTTACTGGTTAATAAATGGCTCAATAAACACTCAATTCAGCAATTACTGTGGCCAGGAAAAACTGTGGTCAGCAATTACTGTGGGAATATAGATGATACAATACAATGAAATATCTAATGATAAACCAATGAAAATGACCATTTAACTACTATAAACTACTATATTTATGTAGTTTACTACATAAATACTATAACCCTATATATTTTAAATCCCTCTGTATTTAAATATATAACCCTATATATAGTTTAAATCCCTCTGTGACTTATGGGTGCCCATAAGTCACAGAGGGATTTAAACATTTAATAACTTTTTTATTTATTAATTATTTTTATTCTTTTTTTTTATAATGAAATAAAGAATCTGGAGATTTTTTTTTTATTATTAGTTATGTAAAACCACATCATATAAATGCTTTCCATTTTCAGCTTCACAAAGATGGGCCCTTTCTACAGTATGTTCCATTATAGCTGTTAATGTTTCTGGCTGCAGCACCCATGAATGTTCTTTTTCAGTTGTTGGATTGTCTGGGGACTTGCTTATATACACTTTTACTTCAAGTAACTCCACAGGAAGAAGTTGGGAGTCATCGGATATGAAGAATGTGATGGGCAGTTAATTGCAGATCTTTGCGAAATTATTCGCTCTTTGAATGCTGATTTTCAAAACGAAATTGCATGATTCTGGTTCATGCTTGGATTGTGAACTTTTCCATGATTAATTTCCCAAATGTACCTTAGAATGCCTGAAAATAATAAAGTGGAAAAATTAATAATCAAAAAAGTTATTTCCATTTTAAACCTCTTCATGACTATAGGCCACTCTGTAGAGTGCAACTGAGAAGATATCTCCATACAAAATACCACCATGATCTGTCACAAAAAATTGGTATTATAAAAAAACCCTTTAAGACAGAGCATATCTAGCAGTATGAAAAGTGAAGCCAACAACTTGAATACCCCAGTTGAATCCTTTTTTTGAAAAAATGGCTAAGAAATTATAAAAGAGTCTTCTAGAGAGAGAGAGAGTAGGAGTGATATTGCGCCCTTTCTTATTATCTGTCATGGACAGGATAGCAGAGATATGTGCTAAACAAGGTCATCATCATCATCAAATTCCTGCCATGTACCCTCAAGGGTGTACAGGATATGATAGTACTACATGAAAAAAATTACATCATTATTAATTTCCTATCTACAATTTTCCTCCAAATCAGTCTGTTACTTGTCAACGCTCCAACATTATCAGATCTTATATTTCTATCGTCTAAAGCATAATAGATTTAGTTTAATCCTTTATCCCAGTGAGAGCAAACAAAGTTTGCGCCTGAAAATATCTTCAGGACTAAATATAGTGTTGTACTATCTTATCCAGTAAGTAGTGCAACACCATCTTTCTCTTTTCAATCTTTCTCAGGACTCTCATATCTGTGGTCTCTAGTCTTTGGTCAAGTGTTTTACTTCTGACCCAGCTCTCAGATCCATAAGTTAAAACTGGTTTGAACACTGTCTTTCAGGCGCAAACTTTGTTTGCTCTCACTGGGATAAAGGATTAAACTAAATCTATTATAGTCTAACCTAGTGATAAATAAATTTTCAACATCGTCTAAAGCAGTTTGTACCGTATCAATCCACCTATATCTTGGTCTTCCTCTGGGTCATTTTGCTGCCAACCTGGCAGAGAACACTTGTTTTGCTAATCTTTCTTCGCCCATTCTGTTTAAGTGACCATACCACCTGAGATTAGCTCTGCTAACGCATTCCTGGATGCTGACAATGTCAAGTTCTTTCCTAATATCCTCGTTTTTAATATGATACTGCCATTGATGCCATCTGTTCACGCCTATAATCTTTCTCAGGACTCTCATATCTGTGGTCTCTAGTCTTTGGTCAAGTGTTTTACTTCTGACCCAGCTCTCAGATCCATAAGTTAAAACTGGTTTGAACACTGTCTTGTATACAGCTAATTTAGTGTTCCGACTAATTTCTCTCTTATTCCATATGGATTTATTCAATTGACTTCCCACCATACCAGCTTTGCTGATTCTGTTGTCTATTTCTATATTTAATTTACCATCTTCAGTAAAAATCGTGCCTAAATAGCTGAAATGTTTTACTTGTTCCACAGGTTCTCCATTCACAACACAGTTGACATTTTCAATGATTCTGCCTATTTTCATTGTCTTTGTCTTTTTATTGCTGACCTTCATACCATATCTATTACAACAGCTATTCAATTTAGTCAGAGAATCTTGCAGACTTGTAGCAGATTTATTTAGAAGTATAACATCATCCGCATAAAGCAAAGAGCTGACATTAACATCTCCAATTTTGATATCAGCTAAACAAGGTTAACCTCCAAAATTTCTCCATTCACCACTTAAAAACCTAGGGATATATAGGAATCAGCCATTGAAAGAATGATAGAGGGGGTTAAACCTGGTCTGACCAAGATTTCAATAAAGCATGATTTTTAAGCATCAGAGTTTTGTTAACCGTGATTTGAAAATGAATTGCCTGAAGTTTTGCATGCTACCTTTTTATTTAAATTATAAAAGAAAATTACAAAAATATGTATGCAAGGATGGTTTGGCAGCTTTTGTTGTCTCTTGCAGGGCTCTAAGAGCCCTCAAGAGGAATTTGTAGCACTTTTGCTAACTGCCTTAGTCAAGAATTATGAAAGTAAATTTTCTTAATGTAGTGCTCAGATTTCATAGAAAGGAATCCATGGTCAGTGTAATGCAGTTAATTGGATTTTAATTATTTTAAATAGCATTCATAGATACTGCACAATTGCAGATTTATTAATATACGTGATCAGTTGTGCAGTACATAGCCTGCTTAATTGGAAATCAGTTTGTTGTCAGTGGTATCCACATCCATTGAGTTGAGTAAGACTATAAAATCTGTAATGCTTTTAAAATATTTAGCGACAGCATGTAAGGAAATTTATGGTAATTGACTGAATGCAGAATATCACAGTAATAATAAAGGAGTGTGGAGGAGTCATATCCAAGAAGTGAGGTTAGTGGGACTTGTTACAGAAACAGAAATGAGCTAGTGTGTATGCTTACAAATGCTAGAAGTATTCAAAACTAGTGTAATGAAATTGCAGTGCTGATAGTTCATTCACCCACAAATTGTTGGTATAAGTGAGGTATGGTTGAATGAAAATGATATTCTGACTGTAGGATAAAACTGATAGTGATTTTGAAGCAGTATGGTTTGAAATGGAGGTGGACAGGATGAGATGTTTAGTAATGTGGAAGGCATTAAGAAGGAGATGTTTAGACAAATTGGCCTGGCTAATAAGAAAAGGGTGGTCATTATGGGTGATTTTAATTATGGTAGTAGACTGGAATGAAGAGACAGCATCAGGAATCAAAGAGAATGAATTTTTTTCAGTTTTTAACAGACAACTACCTTACCTTAAGCAGTATGTAACAGAGGTCACATGTGGATCAAGTGTCTTGGAATCTCATCAGACGATATTGTTGTAAATGAAGTGTCACATCATCCTCCGGTTGATGAAAGTGACCACGAAGTGATCATATGTGGTGGCCATCCATATCAGGACTTTTGCGAGAAAGTGTTATATGTAGAACTATAATGCAGGTGATTGTGGCAAACTCAGGAGGTGGCTTGCAGAAATATCATGAAATGAGGAATTACATGGGAAGAAAATCAGTGCTGCTTGATATTTACTCAGGAAGTATCTGACAGAAACTAATTTGAGTGTAATCCAAAGTCAGAAGATTAAATAAGGTAGGTGTAAAATGGACTAAAGAGGTGAAGCGTGCAATCTAGAAGAAAAAGGCATTGTGGAAGCAGTGCAAAACGAGTGAAGATAACACTAGCCAACAAAAAAAATTTTTTTTTCTGCTGATTATGATCTGACACTTGTTTTTTACTAATTTGGGTGCGCTGATTTCAAATATCAAACCCATTTTTCTCTATCACGTCAGGTTTTCCCCTATGGCATTTTCTTTTTGCTAATTTGTAAGTTTTTGATAGTTTTAAGGAGGCAGTACTATTTAGAGAATCAAAAAAATCGATTTTTTAATATTATTTTCTGAAAGTATGTACTTTTAAAAATCTGTTCCTAATTTTCCATCAAGAAATTCGAAAAATTCCCGAAGATATAGCCTATTATTCAAAGCGGTGCGCTGATCAGAATCGGAGCGCCCACCGCTCTCGCTTGTTAGTAAACGAATAAATGCGTAAGAACCTGCAACGGCACGTACTGGCGCTTTGAATGCGAGAGAGGCTGATAACCGACCTAATACATTTAGGTGATGAAAAGTAGGTGATGACAACTGCCTAAAACAAATGAATGCTATATGCGTGATAGCAGACAAAGAACGATTGAAATCAGTCAATCGTTAATCGATCGTGAAAGTATGATGAGTGCTTATAACGTTTCAATAAAGAGTCTGGGTTTTTTTGTCTTGTTAATTGCATGTTAGTCGGCAGTGAAGAAAATACATCGTGTCTACTACTCGAAATTGTGTCAATAGTGTAGATTCCTTCTGCTACATTTGTGGCAGCTTTACTGTTCCCAGTCAAAGGATAAATATCACTGATTTCATTAAGAAAGTGTACTTTGCATACTTTGATGTAAAAATTGCAGATCAGGACAAGTTATGGGCTCCAAATAAAGTGTGTAAGTCATGTGTAGAAAATTTACGACAGTGGAGCAAGGGAAAACACCAAAAATTAGCTTTTGGCATTCCAATGATTTGGCGTGAACCGAAAAATCATGTAGATGATTGCTATTTTTGTTAAGTTCAGACTTCTGGTTATAATAAGAAGAATAAGAAAAAAATTGTGTATCCAAATCTTGACTCAGCAATTCGGCCAGTTGCTCATTCCAATGAAATAGCCATGCCAATTTATAAAGGACGTTTACTAACAAGCGAGAGTGGCGAGCGCTTTGATTCTGATCTGTGCACCGCTTTGAATAATAGGCTATATCTTCGGGAATTTTTCGAATTTCTTGATAAAAAGTTAGGAACAGATTTTTAAAAGTACATACTTTCAGAAAATAATATTAAAAAATCGATTTTTTTTGATCCTCTAAATAGTACTGCCTCCTTAAAACTATCAAAAACGTACAAATTAGCAAAAAGAAAATGCCATAGAGGAAAAACTTGACGTGGTAGAGAAAAATGGATTTGATATTTGAAATCAGCGCACCCAAATTAGTAAAAAACAAGTCTCATATAAAAGTCAGCAAAAATTGTGTTGGCCAGTGTAATCAGTTCAATGAAAAATACAAATCAAGGAATTGACTTACTTAGTAAGGGTAGCAAAAGTGCGGTATGATTAGCAAATGACGCTAAAACAAAATCCTACTGAGTTTTTTCAGTATGTGGACTGCAGAAGGAAGAATGATTATAGGATGATGATGTTGATGAGTGATAATGGGAGAATAATAAACACTGAGAACGATATAGTAGAGGTATTTAATGATCCTTTCATTAAAGTATTTCATCCTTGTGATTGTAACATAATGCAGAACTTGAGAACAGTGGGAATGGGAGAGGAACCAATGATAGTCGGTAAGCAAAAGATGTATGAGAAATTGAGTAAACTTGATGTCAACAAGGCCATGGGTGGTGTATCATTGTGTGTCTTGAGGGAATGTTCCAGGAAGTTAACACCTTTAACTTACATTTTTAACGAGGCTTAGATTAGCCTAGGTTCCAAAGGAGTGGAAAGATGGCAAAATTATTCTACTTCATAAAGGGGATGATAAGACTAATGCTTCAAATCCTACTTGTCTGAAGTTGTGATTAAGGTGCTGGAGAAGCTACTGAGGATATGGATTCGGAACTGGGTTGAGAGCAATAGAATTCTCTTTAATGGACAGCATAGGTTTGCTAAAGGAAGATTGAGTTTTAGCAATCTGCTTGCTTATTATAAGGTGGCGAATATAATGGCTGGGGGGGGGATGCATATACAGTAGTATATTTAGATTTTGCAAAGGCTTTTGATAGATTGCCAACTGACAAACTAGTGATTAAATTGGAAGATGAAGTTGGATAGTAGATTAGTGCTTTGGATTGGAGATTATCTGTCTGATAGGTATCAGCAGGATGTGTATTGATATCCCAGAAGAGGAAGATCACTTGTGGCATGTCTCAGAGATCTATTTGGAGGGCCATTGTTGTTTGTATGTAAAATGGCATTGGAAAGGCTTAAATGGTGATATGTAGTTGTTTACAGATAATGCAGAGTTGGGGAGAGTTATGAAGTAGAGCAGATGTTAGTAACTTTGCAAGAGGACCTAAATAGACTCTTTGAATGGGTGAGTATGTGCAGATGTCAGTTTAATGTTACAAAGTGCAAGGTTTAAAATTTGGGAAGCAAAGATGGGATGAAGATTATAGATTGGCAGGGATACTTTAGATGAGATGGAGGAGATGGTGGATAGGGACTTGAAATTTCGTAGACATTTTGCTAAAATTGTTAGGTCAACAAAGCAGATTATGGGAATGATACTGAGAACACTAACATATAGAAGTAAGAAAGTTTGGATTCATTATTCAAGGCTTTGATCAGGCCACATATGCAATTTGCTGTGTGGAGATTTAGTTGCCAGGTTTTAAAAAGGATGATGAGATGTTGGAGATGGTTCAGAGATGATTGACTAAGTTAGTTTCTGGTGTCTGGAATGTGATATCTGGACAGATTGAAATAATGGAAATTGCAGAGCCCAGTGGATAGAAGGAAGAGAGACAACATGATCGAGACATATAAGTTGGTAAGGGGTAATTACCAGATTAAACTTGGTTTTAATCCCCCCTTCCCCCCCAAGTAAGCAAACAAGCAAGTAAGCTAAGTTTGTGCCTGAAGTATTTTGGTCTGAGGCAACTCGTGGTAAAGGTGGCATAAGCTCTGATCACTTGCCTGAAAATACTTCAGGTGCAAACTTAGCTTGCTTACTTGTTTGCTTACTTGGGAAAAAAGGATTAAAACCAAGTTTATTAAATTTTTTGGTATTTTATCAAGGTAAAAAACTTTCTACATCTTTGTCTCATCCTGAGATTTTTATTTAATAAGGTTTAAGCACCTTGTGACAAGTTCTGTGTTACTTCAACCTTGGTATCACCACCTCTGAGTCTGGCTCCCACTGATAAGACCTCAATAAAGGTCAAAACCGGTCTGGACCCTTCCCATAATGCAAAGCATTATACATTATAAAAGGAGATGTGCTTTGTATTATGGGATACTTAGGCAAGTGATCAGAGCTTATGCTACCTTTACCATGAGTTGCCTCAGACCTGGAAATACTTCAGGCACAAACTTAGCTTACTTGCTTGTTTGCTTACTTGGGAAAAAAGGATTAAAACCAAGTTTATAAAATTTCTTGGTATCTTTAACATATATATATATATATATATATGAATGCATGAAGCTTAAAGGATAAATCCATGTGGTTTCAGTTATTAAATGAAGAAATTAAGCTGCACAATGTGGGAATTTCTGAGTTTTGGCTTAATAATGATAATAATTGTAACAAAGTGTATAACAATATTTATAATATATTGTTATGCACATATATTGTTATCAGAAGAGATTGAATAAGTAAAACAAGAGAGAGAGAGAGTGTTAATGCTTATCAAGGAAGATTTAGATTCTCAGATCAATACATTGAATTCGTATTCAAAAGAAGAAAACAAGAATTTGAGGCAGTGTGGTGTATAATAAGTATGCAGTTGTACATTAGAGACAGGGATGGTACCTACTGGAGGAAGTAGTGATATTATGTGCCAGTGGCTTAAAGTGATAAAGAAAAGTAAAATATTACTAATGGGATATTTTAATATGGAAGATTTTGAGTGGGAGAATGAAACAACTGATAATGTAACTGGTAAAAGATTTTTGGAGAAACTTCATGATAGGTTCTCATACATTTTGCTTTAAATAACTATTAGAGTGGATAGGATCTTGGATTTGATAATAACACCATAGAATTAGTATGATTGTATTAATTCCAAGTAATTAATATGATTGATAATATTAATTACTTGGAACTTCTCATTGTGATAGTGATCATTTGATCTTGAAAGAAGAGTTAAGACTGGTGGAGGAGAATGATAATTAGAAAGCATTGAGGGTGAAAAACAAACTGATTTTGTTGGTATGTTAATATAATTAAGAAGTGTTAACTGGAAGAAATTGTTTAATGGAAGTAAGAGTAATGTAAAAATGGATGATACTGAGAGACATTTTACATAATTTAATGTTTAATTTTATCCTTAGAAGTAAACTTGGCAATAAACCTGGAGTCAGCTGAATGAATAATCAAGTTCTTAAAGAAGTATGTTATAAAATTTGCTTCTAGGAATAATTTAATGCTTAAATTTATCCCTAGAAATTTATAGAATCAGAGAATTTATGTAATATTCAGACATAGTTATTATGGCTTGATGATACATTCATTAAAATTTGTATAATTCCAGCAAAGGTTGGTCGATTGGTAGAGCCTATGCTACTAATGACTCACAAAAAGTTAAGCAAGTTTGAGCGCGGTTAGTAGTTGGAAGGGAATCAATCGTTCGATGCTGTTGGCACACTCTCTTTCGATGAGTCTTTGGACTCCCTGGAGGTGTAATAATAATGATGATGCTCTAATTTTGCATTATTGGCATTTGGATATTTTTTGTGTGTGTGGGATATGTGTAAATATGTAGGATGTAGTCAGTAAGGGTTCATTTGCTGTGCCACCCCCCCCCCCCTTCAGTCAGCCTTGTTTCCCTCTGATTTTTGTCTCAAAAACATGAAACCAACTTTACACATATATCCTGGAATAAATAAAAATTATAAAAATTTAATCATTTCATGGAGGTCATGTTGTTGCTACATTAAATGGACATCAGATTCCTGGCAGAACCTGCTGTTCATTCTTTCTTTCCCCCACCCAGCATTTAGTCAGTCTCAGGCTGTGTGGTTGGTGTCCTTCTGGGTGCTTCAGTTTTGTCTCACTAACATAAATATGACTACTGACTTTGCATACATTTTGATTTTAGTTATGTCTACTGTCATGTTATATACCAGGATAGATCATATCTTGATAGTGAAATTGATCTGCGATCTCATCGTATGTGATAATGCAGAGGTGACTGTCCTTTCCTCTGAAAGATGCAAGCACTTCACATTGTGTAGAGCAGATGTTTTGGTTATTCAGTTGTTTATGTTTACCTTGGCATTACAACCTTCTGTAATATTTTTTAGCCATCTCTTCATGCTGCGCTTCTTTTAGCATCATAGTCAAACACTGTCTGCTTTCACTTTAGGCTATGAACATCACTCTATCAACCATTCAGAGTATATTGTGTAAACTGATTAACAATCCTAAGCATATGTTCATGTTAATATATTTTGAAATGATAGATTACTGTAGCATTATATCCACTTACAACATTTAACTATGTAACCATGTGTGCAGTTTGTAAAATACATGACAGGTATAAAAATTGATATTTGTAGAAATTCAGAAAAAAATTAATAATATCTGTTCTGAAATAACACTTTAATTATAGTTTTAATGAATTATATGCTTACATTTAGATGCTGTTCACACTCTCACTTGTGCGCTAATGCTCCTGAATACAGATCTTCATGGTGAAGTAAGTATTTTAATGATGGTTTAATTCATAAAAAATAGAAATTTTGGAAATTAGCATACTTTGCAGAAAACAATGTATTCTTGAAAGTATCAGCATTTCTTAATAAATTAGACAGTTTGTCATTGTTCAATTTTTTTGTTTTCACTGGCTTATGATAAAAGTGTGGAGAGTATGCCATAGACCAATGTTTCTCAAATTTCAGATATCTGCGTACCCCTTCTTAAATTTCCATTATTACCAAGTACCTCCTTATCAAAATAATAATAAATAAATAAAGTATATTTCATTGTAAATGTCTATTTTATTTGAATTTATATGTTCATGTAAACAACAAATATGATTTATTTTTAATAGAACAAAATTTGGAATAGGTTCCTCTTCATTTCCCGTCCATGAAAATCCACATTTCAAGTAATTCATATCATATTTACGAAGAGTTTTCATCCTCTTCCTAGTTGGTTCTCTAGAGATGTCAGACGACACACCCTTATCAATTTCATTTGATCCAGATGCAATATCAGCATTTTCTTGTTGCTTACAGCTTGTATTTGCTATATTGCTCTCTTTTGAGCCTTTTATAAATCCAATCTTTAACCAATGATCCATACGTAAGAATTTGAAAGCTAAAAAAAAATTATCGTATTTACTCGAATATAACTCTCAGTTTTTTCCCAAAATTAAAGCTAAAAAATTGTGTTGTGAGATATGCGCGGGGATTTTCGGAAACTAAAGTTTTCAGAAAAAAAACTGAAAATGGTGCGACATACCAAGAAGCTCCTACTCATTGTCACTACTTTTGGCATTGAGAACAGTTTCTTTGTGTGCTTCGTCAAAGTCATCTACCCAAATAGCATCATCTGCTTTCCCATTATTTCAAGCAAAAATTACCAGTAATTTACAAGACTTGAGATACGTAGAGCAGCAAAGAACTGCATATGATTGGTGTGGTATTAACAAAAGATTGCGCGAACCAAAGACAAATTACCATTTCAACAGTTGAGTTGAAATGCTAATTCCCTTCAACCGAATTCCATAATATCTGAAACACATTCACTATATATTTCTTAGTTTTAACACATTCACGACAGGGTGGTGTCAAGCAGAACCATTTGCTTGAGTCTATTCAGCAGTTTCTGTTGGAGGGGGGGGATGTGATTAATTAGTTAGTGCTGTTTTTATCCCGGTTGTCTCTAATTGCACTGTTTGTTGAAAAATATAATGACTCCTTTAATTAGCCGAAAATTGCCACGTACCACCTAAAGGCCTTTTGCATACCCTGGGGGGTATGCGTACCACATTTTGAGAAACACTGCCATAGACCATAATTTAAAGCATAGTATATTCTTAGAAGTTGGTATTTGGATAATAGTAACATTCTTCAGTGATCCTTTGTGAAACATTGTGTGTGAATTTTTTGTCCTGCTCCTGACAGCAGTCATTTGGAATATGACATGATTCCTTCTTCAGTGCAGTTACCATTACAACAAAGTAAGGTTCATTGGACTCACTCTGATCCTTCATTCTATGAGACTTGGACCATAACTACTCGATACTGAAAAGAATTGATGAACTCAGCTTTTGTAACTAAGTCATTACAAATTTGACTCTGAGGGTTAAAACTTGAAGAACCGTGATAGTGTTAAAAGCCATCAGTATATAACTGACTTTTTTTGCTCCACAAGAAGTGGCTATGAATGGATAGCTCATCCAGATATTATATCACTAAGATGATACCTTCAAGAAAGTGGCCATTAGTCTTTCTCCAAAACAAAACTGGACAGTCAGATTGTTTAATGCAAAATCAAAAGATAGGCACTATAAGATAGATTAGTGTTCATTGCACTTTGGTTTTCAAGGTAGAGCTATAGCTCACATGTCTTGGATACTGTTAACTTTGAAATTCTGTTCTCATAATTTGGAGGATTATTTTAAAAATGGTGATTTGATTTTATTAGCTTTCTTAGTTGCCAGGTTGTTTTTGTTGTAGCTGTTTATATCACCTTTGATCATCAATTTTTTTATAACATTAGCTGCTACTGACTAGTAGATTCAGACACTATGCTCTGGCATATTCTGAAAGATTATTTGTAATTCATGATCAAACACCTCTCTGAAATCTAGAAATTGGCATCCTTCGATAACTGATTTTTTTTTTTTTTTTTTTTTTTGTGTATGCTGCTTTTTTATATATATCAGGGGTGGGCAAGTTCTCCAGTAATAAGAGCTGCATATAACACATATTTAAATGCTCAAGATCTGCAGAAAATATTATTTTAAAGTTGTATTTATAAATAATAAAAAATACAACTATACAGTAGTCCTACTCACAAAAGAAGAATATGTTTAATCTCTTCTTGTTGAACGCTTTGATTGATTCTTTATTTGCGCAGTTAATAGTTTAAAATCCGGCTGGTAGGATGTCAAAGCTGTTCTAAGAAGCTTGGTGAGGTGGCTGTTAGTGAGGATAGCACAATGTTTTGACTTGACAAATTTCATTACAGAGAAGAGAGATTCACAGCAGTAAGTTGTCCCAAAAACAGAGAGTAGTCGAAAGCCAGTTTTCTGAAGATTGGGATACTTTGCTTCTGGGATTTGTTTCCAAAAGTCAGTTACAGATGAGCTTTTATGTACTAGTTTCAAACCCACATCTTCCTGCAGCTCAATAAGCTCTGTCTCTATTGAAACAACATCCACAGTAAAAGGTGCAACAACAGGACATCTATCGTTGATGACATCAATCACAAAAGGATTCACAAGAAATTCAAGACATGGCTTTAACTTTTTTAGTTTCTCAAACCTATTCTCAAAATCATTATAAAGTATTTCTAAGTTTCCTTTGTATTGTTTCAGTTAAAATCGTCCTCCCATTGTTGGTTAAACATTCATTTCTTGTTCATATTTCCATTTTACTCTTCTGTTGCTCAGTATCATTTTAAACAAGGGTTTTATTACTTTCACTAAAATCAGTCTTAATTATTTATTAATCAGAAAAGTACTTATCTACACTAAAATTCACTAGTTATGTTCCGCTACCACCACAAGCGCATAACTTGTGTGTACTGCATGAAGAGTGATGACGCAGAGTCCAGGCAACAGAGGCAGTGGGTAATGCAGTGATCATAGTAGTCACTTTTGGAACTAATTTTGGCAGGAGCAGTGCAGGCCATAAAATGTTGAAACACTTTTTACCAACCAAATACGATAATAAACTCCACATTAACAACCATTTTGGCTGGTACCGTTTAAAAGCTAAAAATGTAAAGTTTCAAAGTATATGTTTTTTACTTATCTTTAAAGCATTTACGAAATAAATATTCTAATGTTGGTACATACTATACTATTATAGATTATTAATATAAAAGTTTAGAAAAAATGGCAGTGAAAACCAATATTGTCTCAGGAGCCGCAGTTTGCCCACCCCCTGTTATATATGTTTGGCTTATACATTCATTGCTTTCAATTAACTTTGTGGCTGAGGTCTTTATGATAAAATCAAGCTTGCCTTTGGTATGTGCAAGATAAAGTAATAGTAAATGACATTGCATTTCATAAAATTAAATAAATGTGTTTATTTTTATATGTAAGATTATATAAAAATTAAGTTTATCCAGCTTATAAGAACATAAGAATGAAACAAGATATGAGCTGGAACCTGTATGGTGCTTGTAATTGAAGAAAAATTAATAAACTGATAATTCTGGTGATATTTGAGAATGTTTGTGCTAATATTTAGTTACTGACTCATTGCCATTAATTAAAATCTTTTTCATATACAAAATGAAATGAAATGAAATCTAAGTATAGTTTTCCATAGGAATAAGTTGTGATATAAAATAAACCTGCTTATAAATAAAGAGACCATTGTAGCTAGTACAGGAGTAGAGAACACTAATATGCTAAAATTGAAGCCCAGTTGGTTAAGTGAATAGCATCTTCCCCATTCTATCTGGCATGCTGTGGTTTAAAACCTTATCATGGTGGATTTCGAATACATGAGAGATTGCAGAACACGTTAGTGCCATTTGCAGGCATGGAAGATGTGTAGGAACGTTCTAGAGAAGAACCAGAATTAAGTAGATTTCAGAGGCAAAGTGTATACTCAAATATACAAATATTATTTAAGAAAACATGAAAGTTTGAAATCAAGAATCAAATCCTGGAGACCATTGCAATCTGAAGAAAAGATTAATTCAGCCAGGGAGGCAGATCTTAAAGTTGTCTGCCAGAATAAAATAATAATAATAAATAAATAAATAAATTTTATGGTGGACTCAAGAAGAGGTAGTCTGGGAAAAAAAGAAATCCGAAGTTCCTGCTAAATAAGCCAGCATATATCTGAAGAGAACACAGAGCACAATGAAGGACTGGCTGTATATAAATGTAGCTACACAAAAGTTACAAGAAGACTTGGGTAAGAAAATAGAAGATAAATATCATCAATCTGATACATGTTCTCGAGGTTATTGAAAAACTGAGAAAAGGAAGAGTGTAAACTGATTAGCGATTATAAATGTTACATGAAAAATGAAGATGAAGATATTGCCTAGGTCTGGAGTAATTACTTTGAAAAATTGCTAAATTAAATATAGTAACAGAATAGTGTTAGAAAATACTCAAGAGAAATGCAGTCAAAAGTGCATATCAGTACTTGAGGCTTGCAGAAAGGCAGCCAGCCAGCTGGGAGATATTTCACTAGATATGCTTGCTCAAATGTAGAAGTATAAATGTTTTACAGTGGTGCACCATTCTGAAGAATTATCAGAATGACAAATTCCAGATGATTGCTTTCGAACTCTTAGTACACATATACAGGGCTTGACATATTGTGCAAAACTGTACTTTCCATTCAAAAACAGTTACTTGTTCAAGGAACCACCCAATGTCACTATTTTTCAATGATATGTCCTATTAAGTCAATAGGACTTTCACAACATTAGTAATAGTGCCGTACTATGAAATCATTTTATTTTATTAAATAAAATATTCTATTTTGTCTACTCTGCAACTACTTGCCTGCTAGCAAAATCTATTCACCATGGGCAAGTGAGCAAGTATATTTGTCGAGCACTATCCATATATAAAAAAGGAAATAAAACTGATTTGAGAATTTACAGAATTTTCCTGCAGATTTCCGGGTAAAATTTATGCCACAATATTAGAAAGGAGACCAAGAAAAATTCTGGAAGAGACACTCTTTGAGGAGAACAAGTCAGATTCTGACCAAATAGTTGTCATCTGGTTTGGGTTCTTAGATCTTGATTATCACTTATGTGAATGTTTAATGTGTTAATGGAGAAATCATATGTCTAAAAATAATGATTAACTAAAATCAATTTAGCTAATTAAATAGTAAGCTAATATTTCACCTTGGTCACCAAGGCATCTTCTTTGACACAAAGAAATACTAAGCATGTGCATGCAGCAGATTGATTTCACTCTAGCCCAAGACCCTATCTCACTCATTGCATGCCACATTTCTTCCCATGTTAAAAACTCTTTAAATCTTGCTTACCAGATATGATCCTCCAGAATACTGATATCATGGTCAGTTTTGATATAGCCTCCATGTTCATCAGTATATCCTAAGTCACATCAGAAATCATTCATACTGTCCCCTCTCCCACCACTACTACCACACATAACACCACCCCGATATACTCTGCCTTATTCACTTTCATTATGCACTCGGACAGTTTTACATGGCACAGTAAAAACCTACAGATTGAAATTTGATTCTTTAAAGATACTTGTGACATTAGGATTATAAAATATATACACTTTACACAAGAATATTATTTAATTTGCCAAATATTTCAGTCTGAATATTACAGACCATCTTCAGTGGCTACATAGGAATAGTTTTTAAAAAAACAAGGTGGAATACGAACAATTGATTAATTGTTCATATTGGAAAATTGAAAAATATCGCATTACAATCTACAGATCTTATGGTTAGCTTTGATATAGAATCTTCATATACGAACGTACCTCTCAAGGAGACATTAGAATTACTTGCCACAAGACATTATAAATTTATTTGATTTTGTAATGCACTCTGGATATTTCTTATGTCAAAAAAAATTTTACAACCAAGTGGAAGGAACAGCCATGGGAAGTCCACTCTCTCCTGCTGTAGCCAACTTTTATTTGGAACATCTAGAAGTCCTCTTCTCATCTATATTCCTCTCAACCATCCTTTTGGGTTAGATATATAGAATACATCTTTGCTGTATGGCCTCATAACAGAGACTCCTTACCTTCCTTTTTTAAGCAGTATCAATTCCTTACATCGTCGTATAAAGTTTACCATGGAGATTGAAAAAGACGAGTTATAATTTTTAGACGTTCTCCTCATCCGTCCGCCTCCTTCAGGTATTCTTACAACAAAAGTTTACAGTAAACCAATTTTCACAGGTCTTTATATTCTCAAAGAATCTGCCATTATTATCCTTGTCAAAAAACAGGAATCATAAAATGTTTAATCCGATGAGCCAAAACTAATTGTTCAACTTCTCATTTATTACAGAAAGAACTTTCGACTATCAAACATCACATGAAACTAAATGGCTTCTCTGAAAAGAGTACACAAATCTTTTCGATTCTTACAATCCAACACAAAACAGCAAAGATTCAATACGTCGATTTCCAATTCCTTTCCGGGATAAAGAGGAGACCTCCACATAGCCTTTAAAGGAATGCGGAGAACCGACCAGGGCTTCTGACCTAATGTCCAATCCTCACTTTCTGGTGGTGCACCCTGTTGGGTATCTACCTGGATACTGAACGAACGAGGATGGGCTGGCATTTTGGAATTTAGCTGAACAAATTGTACTCTTATTGGCTTAAACCAATATAGAAAAATATGGTAACATGAAAAACTTTCATGCCGGCTGGGACGTCGTTCGGTTAAACAAGCCCCCGTTGTTTTCGCCAGGGAACCAGGGCGAACAGCGAAAAGTCAGCTACTGGAACAAATCTAAAAGCACACATCCCAACTCAACATCACAGAGTCAAAGATCGATACCATCAACATAAGAAGCCTGAATGGCAAAGAAATGGAGCTAGCTGAGGAATTAGATGAGTACCTGATCAACATAATAGGGGTGACTGAAACAAAAAAGACGAAAACTGGTGAGATCTTTCTGAACAATAAATACAAAATGTTATATTCAGGCAATAACAATCAAGGAAAAGAAGGAGTAGCCATAGTATTCAACACAAAATACGAGGCTAATCTTCTTGACTGGCAGGCAGTCACAAGTAGAGTGATGTGGGCAAATATCAGAATGGGGAATTGGACAATGAGACTTATTTGTACCTATGGTCCCACAGAAGGTTCTACTAAGATAGAAGTGGAGGAATTTTTCGAAGCTTTAGAAAAAGCAACTGACACAATAAAAAAGGAAAAGTTGGTCCTTGTTAGGGATCTAATAGCAGAGTAGGAAATGATTGTCAGATAAGCAAAAATATTTTGAGAAAATTTGGAGAAAAGAGCAAAGCCAATAATAATCGCAAATACCTGTTGGATTTCTGCTAAGGACATGGACTGGTTATTACTAACACCATGTTCCAACATAAAAATTGCACAAATTCACATGGAGAGAAGAGGCAAGGAATGAGAAAAGTCTCATTGACTATGTTATTGTTGATAGTGATGTTTTCTCCCTGGAGCAGGACACCAGAGTGTACAGAGGATTTGAAATTAGAAGCGATCACTATTTAGTCTTGAGCAGGATAAAATTCAATTTTGTATCGAAAAGAATAACATTTAAGAAAGTTTTAAAGCGAATAAAAGTTGAGCAGCTCGCAGATGTGAACTGTAGACTAAAATACACAAAGATTATTGAAGAAAAAATGAAAGAGTTTGAGAACAGTAACAAAACCTTGGAGATTCAGTGGCAAGCCTTGAAGAACCTGACTGATTCAGCCAGAAAGGCATGTGGTGAGGTTGTCTGCAAGGATAGAAAAAATCAGAACTCCATGGTGGACACAGAAAGTTAATGAGGCAGTGAAGGAAAAGAAGAAAGCATATCAAAAGTTCCTGTCAAATAAGTCAGCTTGTGCTCTTAGAGAATAAAGAGACAAATGTAAGAAAGTGAAACACTGTGTAAAACTAGCTAAACAAAAGTCATGAGAGGACTTTGGCAAGAACATAGAAAATAAATATCAACAAGGTGGTAAGATATTCTGGAGGTTGTTGAAGAAGCTTAGAAATGGAGGAAAGAGTGCTGTATAAGGGGTTATAGATGATAAAGGTGACATGAAAACAGGAGAAAAGATATCCTTGAAGTATGGAGTAATTACAAATAGTTGAGAAAGCATGAGAAAAAGATCTGTATTTAAGTTTTGTCGATCTGAAAAAGGCATATGAGAAGGTGCCAAGAGAGAAGCTATTCAATACGCTACAGTTATATGGTGTCAATGGGGCATTATATCAAGCAATACTTAGCCTTTATTTGAGTTGTAAGTCAGCAGTTAGAATTGAAGGAAGTACAGGAAGATGGTTTAATGTTAAATCTGGTGTGAGACAAAGATGTACATTATCCCCTCTGTTATTCATTATCTATATGGATCACATTATGAAGGAAAGTGGTATTAAACATGATATCAGAATTGGAGATGTTAATGTCAGCTCTTTCCTTTATGCGGACGATGTTATACTTCTAAATAAATCCGCTACAAGTTTGCAAGATTCCTTGACTAAATTGAATAACTGTTGTAATAGATATGGTATGAAGGTTAGCATTAAAAAGACAAAGACAATGAAAATAGGTATAAATTGTTGAAAATGTCAACTGTGTTGTGAATGCGGAACCTGTGGAACAAGTAAAACATTCCAGCTACTTAGGCACGATTTTTACTGAAGATGGTAAATTAAATATGGAAATAGACAACAGAATCAACAAAGCTGGTATGGTAGGCAGTCAATTGAATAAATTCATATGGAATAAGAGAGAAATTAGTCGGAACACTAAATTAGCTGTATACAAGACGGTGTTCAAACCAGTTTTAACCTATGAATTTTGGCCATGGTTGGCACTTCCAGACCACAGGTTATTGGTATTAGTGAAACATGGCTGACTGTCGATGATATAGCTAGTGGGATTGAATGTGATGGGGTATAGTGTGTTCAGGAATTACAGGGAGAATAAAATGGGGGAGGAGTATTGTTGATGATAGCTGATGAACTGCAGCCAAGAAGAATAGAAGTTGAATTGCAGGATAGAGAAAAGAGCACATTTGAGGCCATTTGGTGTGAGATTGTGGCTAACAGAACTAAATATACAATTGGCTGCTGCTATAGACCAGGTGATGGAAAAGATGGTGGTGACAGTATGCACAAGCAAATAGAAGAAATGAGTGGAAGGAGGGTGATTATTATGGGAGATTTCAACTATGGTCGCATTGATTGGAGTGAGGAGAGGACACACGGGAGGAAGGAACTGGATTTTATGCGGTTATTAAGGGATAACTATCTGCGACAGCATGTAATGGAAAATACTAGAGGTCAGAGAGTGCTTGACCTAGAAATTACATCTGACGATTTGGCTGTAACAAATATGACCACATTGCCACCAATTGGTGAGAGTGATCATAGGGTCTTGACTTGGGAGGTGGCTAAAGGTGTAGAATTTTCAATTAAGACAGGGTACATGTGGAATTATCGGGCTGGAAAGTATGACAAGCTTAGGAGTTTGATTGGTTCAGTGCCATGGCATGTACAACTGCAAGGACTAGAAGTCGATAGTGCATGGGAGGTAGTTAAGAAGTGTTTGTATGAAGCAATGGCTGACTGTATACCTAGAGTCCGAATAATAAATCAAGTAGGGGTTAAATGGATGAATAACACCATTAAGCTTGAGCTGCAAAAAAAGAAACAACTGTGGAGGGAATTTAAGGAGAAAGGTGACCGGCAGGCACACAAACGGTATAAAGCACAGGCCAGAAGGGTAACGAGTGTGGTAAGAAAAGCAAAAAAGGATTACAAAAGAACATTGGCCATGCAGGCTAAAGAGAATCCTAAACAGTTTTTTAGATATGTAGCAAGTAAAAGGAAAAATGTACATGGCAGAACGATTTTAAAGAATACCGATGGTAGGGAGGTAACTGAATCAGTTGATATAGTTGAGTTACTGAGTGAGCACTTGCAAGAAAATATCATCCAGGTGGTGACATTGCAGAAACGAATGTACCAGTAGATTATACGGGAATTGTGGTGAATGAAGTGGAAGTGAGTAGTCTATTGCATAACCTCAATGTCAATACATCTGTGAGATTGGATGGTATACCAGCTCGTGTTGTACGAGAAGCACGAGAAGCAGCTAAAGAATTGTCAGTACCCTTGCCCATTTTGTTTAATTTGAGCCTCGGGTCTGGGTTAGTCCCGAGGGGGTGGAAAGAGGGGAAAATAGTTCCGCTGCATAAAGGTGGTTCCAAGACTGCTGTTGTAAATTACCGACCGATTAGCATATCAGGAATCATTGTCAAGGTCTTAGAGAAATTAGTCAAGAAAAGAATACAGGATTGGATAGATGAAAATGGGATATTGTATGGGGGACAACATGGTTTTGTGAAGGGTAGATCATGCCTCAGTAACTTGCTCATGTTTTATAACACAGTGACGGCTGAACTGGATAGGGGTGATGGGTTTACAGTAATACTACTGTCCTTGCCAAGGCTTTTGATAGGATACCACATAGAACCCTAATCAGTAAACTGGAGCAGATGGGGATAGATATAGGGTTGGTGAGATGGATAGGAGGGTGGTTGAAGGAGAGATACCAGAGAGTGGTTTATTCAGGAGTGGAGTCTAAAAGACGGCTTGTGACTAGTGGAGTGCCACAGGGCTCTGTTCTTGGACCTGAGTTCCAAGAACAGAGCCCTGTGAGTTCACATCTGAGAGCAGCTCTCAGATGTGAACTGTAGACTAAAATATACAAACATTATTCAAGAAAAAATGAAAGATTAATTAAGAGGGACATGTTAAATCCCGTTTTTGAAATCCATCGAAAATGCCGAAAAAACTATCGGCGGAACCAAGTGTAAATGATCACTTGGATAGTACAACACCAGGGAAACTCCATGCAAAGGTGGAGCTAGCTCCCTCACTAACTTTAATATTCTTTCATAATGTAAAACCCTTCTCGTAAGAGAAAGTTAGTGAGGGAGCTTTTCCACCTTTGCATGGAGTTGCCCTGATGTTGTACTATCCAAGTGATCATTTACACTTGGCTCCGCCGATAGTTTTTTCAGCATTGAAACTCTATGGATGTTGATGGATTTCGACCCAAGTTTCGTACCCGGCTATAAAATAAAATGGGATTAACCATCTCCCTCTTCATTAACAAATTCACCAGTAAAATAGCCTTTCCACTTATTAAAAAACGAAAGAGTTTGAGAACTGGAATCAAACCTTGGAGATTCAGTGGCAGGCTGTAAAGAAAACATTGATTGATTCTGTTAGAGAGGCATGTGGTGAGGTTGTCTGCAAGGATAGAAAAATCAGAACTCCCTGGTGGACACAGGAAGTTAAAGAGGCAGTCAAAGAAAAGAAGAAAGCATATCAAAAGTTCCTGGAAAATAAGTCAGCTTGTGCTTCTAGAGAATACAGAGACAAATGTAAGAAAGCTAAACACTGTGTAAAACTAAACAAAAGTCATG
The DNA here is from genome assembly GCF_054136105.1 of Typopeltis vanoorti. Taxonomy (NCBI): domain Eukaryota; kingdom Metazoa; phylum Arthropoda; class Arachnida; order Uropygi; family Thelyphonidae; genus Typopeltis; species Typopeltis vanoorti. The sequence continues at coordinate 65,142,622 of NC_143562.1, read as the reverse complement.
GGAAGACTTTGGTAAGAACATAGAAAATAAATATCAAGAAGGTTGCAAGATATTCTAGAGGTTTTTGAAGAAGCTCAGAAATGGAGGAAAGAGTGCTGTAAAAGTAATTAGAGATGATAAAGGTGATATGAAAACTGGAGAAAAAGATATCCTTTAAATATGGAGTAAATACTTTAAAAAATTGCTAAATGAAACTAGCAGTGATGATAGCACAGTGATAAAAAAAAACACTGACCTGGCATGCAATCAGGAATACATATCCATGCTTGAAGTAGAAAAAGCCTGAAATGTGGAAAGGCAGCTGGAGTAGATGATATTAGACCAGAAATGCTCAAGTATGGAGGTATAAAAGTTTTACAGTGGCTACACTGCATAGTTCGGAGGGCTTGGACAGAAGGACGAATTCCAGATGATTGGAGTAGAGCTCTCATAGTACCCATAAATAAAAAGGGAAATAAAACTGATTGTGAGAATTACAGAGGTATTTCTCTACTGAGTGTTCCTAGTAAGATTTATGCCAGTATACTTGAGAAACGGTTGAGAAGGATTGTGGAAGAGAAGCTTGGTGAGGAACAAGCTGGATTCAGGCCAAATAGATGCTGTCAGGATCAGATATTCACTTTACGACAAATAGTTGAAAAGTCATTGTAATATAACAAAGATCTGTATTTAAGTTTTGTAGATCTGGAAAAAACATATGACAAGGTGCAAAGAGAGAAGCTATTCAAAATGCTACAGTTGTATGGTGTCAGTGGATCATTATATCAAGCGATAGTTAGTCTTTATTTGAGTTGTAAGTGAGCAGTTAGAATTGAAGGAAGTACAGGGAGATTTTTTAATGTTAAATCTGGTGTCAGACAAGGATGTTCATTATCACCTCTGTTATTCATTCTCTATATAGATTACATTATGAAGGAAAGTGGTATTAAACATGATATCAAAATTGGAGATGTTAATGTCAGCTGTTTGCTTTATGCAGATGATGTTATACTTCTAAATAAATCTGCTACAAGTCTGCAAGATTCCCTGACTAAATTGAATAACTATTGTGATAGATATGGTATGAAGGTCAGCAATAACAAGACAAATATAATTAAAATTGGCTGAAGCATTGAAAATATCAGCTGCATTGTTAATGGAGAACCTATAAAACATGTAAAACATTTCAACTACTTAGGCACGATTTTTAGTGAAGATGGTAAGTTAAATATGGAAGTAGATAACATAATTTACAAAGCTGGTATGGTAGGAAGTCAGTTGAATAAATTCATATGGAATAAGGGAGAAATTAGTCAAAACACTAAATTAGCTGTATACAAGACAGTGTTCAAACCAATTTTAACTTATGGATCTGAGAGCTGGGTCAGAAGTAAAACACTTGATCAGAGACTAGAGACTGCAGATATGAGAGTCCTGAGAAAGATTAGAGGCGTGAACAGATCACATCAATGGGAATATCATATTAAAAACGAGGATATTAGGAAAGAACTTGACATTGTCAGCATCTAGAAATGCGTTAGCAGAGCTAATCTCAGGTGGTATGGTCACTTAAATAGAATGGGCAAGGAAAGATTAGTCAAACAAGTGTTCTCTGCCAGGTTGGCAGGAAAAAGACCCAGAGGAAGAACAAAATATAGGTGGATTGATACAGTAAAAGAGTGCCTTAGAAGATAATTATATAAAGATAAGATCTGACCATGTTGTAGCTTTGACAGGTAACAGATTGATTTGGCAGAAAATTGTAGGTAGGAAGTTAGTAATGATGTAAATTTTTCATGTAGTACTATCATATCCTGTACACCACTTGAGGGTAAATGTCAGGAATTTGATGATGATGATGATTATACACCTATTAACAAATTATCCACCCATTTTTCTTCTTCTAAAGATAAACGCTCAACTATGTCTCTACCTGGTGTGTATCAAGTTCCGTGCAACTGTAATCTTTCCTACTTTGGACAGACTGGATGCTCTGTAGAAAAAAGAATTCAAGAGCATCAATCATCCATTCAACACAACAAACCCGACAAATCTGGATTAGCTCAGCACGGAATAGAAACAAGCCACAACATCCTTTGGTCCAAGACTCTCCTCCTACACAGATGTTGCTATAAATTTGAACGTTTATTTAAAGAAAGTGTGAAGGCCTTACTTCAACGTCCTAACTTGAATCGTAATAACTGTATATCTGTATCAAAAATTTGGGAAAGTTTAATCAGGATAACACATTAAGTTTTTTTATTTTATTTATTTATTTTTTTTTTAAATTTCCTATATTAGTCTAATGTTATTTAAGATTATTACATGAATTAATATCTTTAATTTAATCATGACTCTGATAAAAAATGTTTACTCTTTTAATACTTTGCGATATGACATTGCGCGGCTCGTTATATTTGTGAATGATCAATTGTTCGTATTCCACCTTTTTTTTTTTAAAAAAAAAAAAACACTATTCCTATGTAGCCACTGAAGATGGTTTGTAATATTTAGACTGAAATATTTGGCAAATTAAATAATATTCTTGTGTAAACGTGTATATATTTTATAATCCTAATGTCACAAGTATCTGTAAAGAATCAAATTTGATTCCTTCACGGGGAAAACTTCACCAAGAAAAACCGGTATATTAGGTAAACTATCAGTAACACAAGGTAAGTTGCGAGCGAGGATCATCTTTCTGAAAAAATGCTGTGACAACAAGATTATTCCCAATTTTGCTAAGATTAAAGAAACCATTAAATCTCCTGGAGTTCATAATATTTACAGGAACACCAGTTTATCTTTAATCCATAATCAACTCAGAGTGGCTAAACATGATCTTGCTATTAACATTCATCAAGTTTGTAATCTCCGTACCTATATCTCCACAAACTTAGAACCACATCTTTCTGAATATGGCTAAACGTTCTATACAACGATCGTATAAAAAAACGGAATCAACATCTAAACTGCAAATATGATGTTCTTGTTTCTAGACAAATCAAGCCATTCCAAGTTTCAGATAATTGGATCGTCAACACATCCAGTCGCCCTTTAACTAATAGTGAAACAATCATCCTCTCAAAAGGACATGAATTCTCTATAGTCCCTAAAAAGATTCCATATCTAGATTTTCTAGTTAACATTGAATGGAACCTCATTCATCTTTCAAGTGAAAAAGCTAATGCTCTCCGCCCAGAAGTTGCTTCTTCGCTACTTAAAGCCAAGCTTCCTCCTTTGAACGTATCTCCTTCTGAAAAGAAAGTGCTACATTCCTTAAGAAGCAACAGTCACCTCATCATTACTAAAGCTCACAAGGGGAACGTGACAGTAATTATGGGCTCTTCAAACTATAGAAGAAAACTTTCCCTTTTACTTCGAGATCGCTCAACATAACAAGAACTTGATCACGATCCAACCAACAGAGACTGAAGAAATTAAACTCCCTGCTAGATGAGGTCATACGTTTCGATGTAGACATGATTGAATGGCAGAAAACTCATTTTGCAAGGACTGCTAGGTTTTATGGTCTACCTAAAATACATAAGCCAGATATTTCTCTTCGCCCTGTAGTGAATTGTATTGATTTTCCTACTTATTGCATAGCCAAATATCTAGCTAAATTATTGAAATCACACATAGGCAACTCACCCTCTTTTTTGAAAAACTCTTCAGATTTCTTAATAAATTGAAAAATATTGCATTACAACCTACAGATCTTATGGTTAGCTTTGATATAGAATCTTTATATACGAATGTACCTCTCAAAAAGACTTTAGAATTAATTGCTGACATCTTCCCACAAGACATTATAAAGTTATTTGATTTCGTAATGCACTCTGGATATTTCTTATGTCAAAACAAATTTTACAACCAAGTGGAAGGAACAGCCATGGAAAGTCCACTCTCTCCTGCGGTGGCCAACTTTTATTTGGAACATCTAGAAGAAGTCCTGTTCTCATCTATATTCTCTCAACCATCCTTTTGGGTTAGATGTATAGACTACATCTTTGCTGTATGGCCTCATAACAGAGACTCCTTACCTTTCTTTTTAAGCAGTATCAATTCCTTACATCCTCGTATAAAGTTTACCATGGAGATTAAAAAAGACGAGTTACAATTTTTAGATGTCCTCCTCATCCGTTCACCTTCAGGTATTCATACAACAACAGTTTACAGAAAACCAACTTTCACAGGTCGTTATATTCTCAAAGAATCTGCCCATCATCCTTGTCAAAAAAACAGGAATCATAAAATGTTTAATCCAATGAGCCAAAACTAATTGTTCAACTTCTCATTTATTACAGAAAGAACTTTCGACTATCAAACATCACATGAAACTAAATGGCTTCTCTGAAAATCTTTTCGATTTGTACAATCCAACAGAAAACAGCAAAGATTCAATACGTCGATTTCCAATTCCTTACATTTCCATGATTTCAGAACCAATTTCAAGAATTCTGAAGAAATATGATTTAACAGCCACTTATACACCTATTAACAAATTATCCACCCATTTTCCTTCTTCTAAAGATAAACGCTCAAATATGTCTCTACCTGGTGTGTATAAGTTCCGTGCAACTGTAATCTTTCCTACTTTGGAGAAACTGGATGCTTTATAGAAAAAAGAATTCAAGAGCATCAATCATCCATTCAACACAACAAACACGAGAAATCTGGATTATCTCAGCACGGAATAGAAACAAGCCACAACATCCTTTGATCTGAGACTCGCCTCCTACACAGATGTCGCTATAAATTTGAGCATTTATTTAAAGAAAGTGTGGAGGCCTTACTTCAACGTCCTAACTTGAATCGTAATGACTGTATATCTGTATCAAAAATTTTGGAAAGTTTAATCAGGATAACACATTAATTTTTTTTTTTTATTTATTTATTTATTTTTTTTTAATTTCCTATATTAGTCTAATGTTATTTAAGATTATTACATGAATTTCTGAATTAATATCTTTAATTTAATCATGACTCTGATAAAAAAAAAAAAAAAAAAATGTCATCATCATCAGTTTCCTGACAAATACCCTCAAGGGATGTACAGGATACGATAGTACTACATGAAAAATTCAATTGACTTCCTACCATACCAGCTTTGTCGATTCTATTGTCTATTTCCATATTTAATTTACCATCTTAGCTAAAAATCATCCTAAGTAACTGAAATGTTTTACTTGTTCCACAGGTTCTCTGTTCACAATGCAATTAACATTTTCAACAATTCTGCTTATTTTCATTGTCTTTGTCTTATTATTGCTGACCTTCATACAATATCTATTACAACAGTTATTCAGTTTAGTCAGGGAATCTTGCAGACTTGTAGCAGATTTATTTGGAAGTATAACATCATCCGCATAAAGGAAAGAGTTGACATTAACATCTCCAATTCTGATATCATGTTTAATACCACTTTCCTTCATAATGTGATCCATATAAATAATGAATGACAGAGGGGATAATGTACATCCTTGTCTCACTCCAGATTTAACATTAAACCATCTTCCTTCAATTCTGAGTATTGCTTGATATAATGACAGACTAAGTATTGCTTGATATAATGCCTCATTGACACCATATAACTGTAGCATATTGAATAGCTTTTCTCTTGGCACCTCATCATATGCCTTTTCCAGATCGACAAAACTTAAATACAGATCTTTGTTATATTCCCATGATTTCTCAACTATTTGTCATAAAGTGAAGATCTGATCCTGACAGCCTCTATTTGGCTTGAATCCAGCTTGTTCTTCACCAAGCTTTTCTTCCACAATTCTTCTCAACCGTTTCTCAAGTATACTTGCATAGATCTTGCCAGGAACACTCAGTAGGGAAATACCTCTGTAATTCTCACATTCAGTTTTATTTCCCTTTTTATATATGGGTACTATGAGAGCTCTACTCCAATCATTGGGAATTCGTCCCTCTGTCCAATCCTTTTGAACTATGCAGTGCAGCCACTGTAAGACTTTTAACCAGCATACTTCAGCATTTCTGGTTGAATATCATCTACTCCTGCTGCCTTTCCACATTTCAACCCTTTGATGGCTTTTCCTACTTCAGGTATGGATATGTATTCATGCCTGTACACCTGTTTAGTGTTTTTTACCACTGTGCTATCACTGCTTGTTTCATTTAGCAATTTTTCAAAGTAATTACTCCATACTTCAAGGATATCTTTTTCTCCCATTTTCGTGTCTATCTCCTTTTACAGCACTCTTTCCTCCATTTCTAAGCTTCTTCAACAACCTCAAGAATATTTTGTCACCTTGATATTTATTTTCTATGTTTTTGCCAAAGCGTCAAAGTTCTCCCATGACTTTTGTTTAGCTAGTTTTACACAGTGTTTAGCTTTCTTACATATGTCTCTGTGTTTTCTAAGAGCACAAGCTGACTTATTTGCCAGAAACATTTGATATGCTTTCTTCTTTTCCTTCACTGTCCCTTTAACTTCCTGTGAAGTTCTGATTTTTCTATCCTTGCAGACAACCTCACCACATGCCTCTCTGGCTGAATCAATCCAGGTTTTCTTCAAAGTTTGCCACTGAATCTTTAAGGTTTGGTTCCTGTTCTCAAACTGTTTCATTTTTTCTTCAATAATCTTTGTGTATTTTAGTCTACAGTTCACATCTGCGAGCTGCTCGACTTTTATTCGCTTTAAAATTTTCTTACATATTATTCTTTTCAATACGAAATTCAATTTATCCTGCTCAAGACTAAATAGTGATTTCTTCCAATTTCAAATCCTCTGTACACTCTGGTGTCCTGCTCCAGGGAGAAAACATCACTATCAACAATAACATAGTCAATGAGACTTTTCTTATTCCTTGCCTCTTCTCTCCATGTGAATTTGTGCACATTTTTATGTTGGTACATGTTGTTAGTAATAACCATTCAATGTCCTGAGCAGAAATCCAAGGTATTTGCCATTATTATTAGGTATGCTCTTTTCTCCAAATTTTCCCAAAATATTTTTGTATGTCTGACAATGATTTCCTACTCTGATCCCCAACAAGGACCAACTTTTCCTTTTTCATTGTGTCAGTTGCTTTTTCTAAAGCATCAAAAAATTCTTCCACTTCTACCTTGGTAGAACCTTCTGTGGGACACCATAGGAATAAATAAGTCTCATTGTCCAATTCCCCATTCTGATATTTGCTCACATCACTCTACTTGAGACTGCCTACCATTCAAGAAGATTAGCGTATTTTGTGTTGAATACTATGGCTACTCCTGCTTTTCCTTGATTGTTATTGCTTGAATATAACATTTTGTATTTATTGCTCAGAAAGATCTCACCAGTTGTCTTTTTTGTATCAGTTAACCATATTATGTCGATCTTTTACTCATCTAATTCCTCAGCTAGCTCCATTTCTTTGCCATTCAGGCTTCTTACATTGATAGTACCGATCTTTAACTCTGGTGATGTTGAGTTGGCGTGTGCTTTCAGATTTGTTCCAGTAGCTGACTTTTCGCTGTTCGCTCTGGTTCCCTGACAAAAACAACGGGAACCTTGTGTAACCGGGCGGCGCCCCAGCCAGCATGAAATTTTGCCAATAAGAATACAATTTTGTTGACTAAATCCCAAATTGTCAGCCCATCCTCGTTCGTTCAGTATCCAGGTAGATACCCAACAGGGTGCACCACCAGAAGGTGAGGATTGGACATTAGGTCAGAAGTCCTGGTCAGTGTTCTCCACATTCCTTTAAAGGCTATGTGGAGATTTCCTCTCAGTTATACAGCTTTGACCCTTAAGCAGCCCGATAAAAAAAATGTTTACTCTTTAATATGTAGCGATATGACATCACTCTGCTCGTTCTATTTGTGAATGATCAATTGTTCGTATTCCACCTTGTTTTTTTTAAAACTATTCCTCTGTAGCCACTGAAGATGGTCTGTAATATTCAGACTGAAATATTTGGCAAATTAAATAATATTCAGACTGAAATATTTGGCAAATTAAATAATATTCTTGTGTAAACCTGTATACAGGTAACCCTCGTATAACGCGGTCTACAAATTGTAATATCCCTTGTGCAGCGCGGTTTCGATATAACGCGGTCTGCAATTTCTAGTAACCCCTTATTATTTTTTTTTTTTTTTTCATATTTTTCACTGCGGGACTTAAAAATCAAATTTTATCTTCGTTAAATTTGTGTCTGCCTGTATTGCGCAAGTAGTTATAAGTATGGAATTTAGTTTTATTGCATCACTGAATAAGGTGCTGTACGGAGGCTTTTGCAGGCTGTGTCATTCTCAACAAATAGTGCAATTAGAGACAGATGGAATAAAAATGGTGCTATGCTCTGAATCACATGTCCCTTCTCACAGAAACTATGCTGTACAGAAGCAAAACTGTATGTTGCACTGAAACACAGTATCTAACTAAAAACTATTGTCCAATTTTTCAATTATGAAATAAGTGTTTGTTTTATTGCATTTGAAATTCTCGATGTCATTATGACAGATCACAAAGGCTAACTTAAAATAAAAGACTACCAAGAATTGAAACATGCCATATAATGAATGTGTGAGTTTGCCTGCCACCTCAAACGCAAACAAAAAGCTATAAAATTCAACCAAGGGTTGAAACGTTTGTGTGAGTTGAGCCAGTCAGTAATGAGAAGTTCCATCAGAACGATAAATGACACCCTGTTGTGAATGTGTTAAAACTAATAGTGAATGTTGTATGACAGTTTCAGATGTTATGGAATTCGATTGAAGAGAATTAGCATTTCAACTCAACACTTGTCTGTTGCTTTTGTCTTTGAGTCGGCGATCTTTTGTTAATACCGCACCAATGATATGCACGTCTTTAGAGCTGCTATCTTGTGTAAAACAAAATTCATCTTGTATGTATTGTAACAATTAAAAAAAAAAACTTGAATAATTTATAAGCTTATAAAAGGATATCACCTGTAAATTGTTGACATGCCAGCAAAATTCTCAGACATGCAACCTCTGGCACAAGTGCCATAGCTTCGCCATCTAGGGTTTACTGTACAAAGTGTTTATTGTTAAAAATTGTCTTCCTTTTCTGCCAGGAAAGTACATTTAAAATCATAAGTGTGTTATTCTCAAGCTGAGCAGTTTATTTTGTGGTGAGTTATATACATATGAGAATATGAGAATTATACAAATGATATCCGAGAGATTTCAAGTGGTGATGACCGCTGGCCACTTAAAGAACATCTACGAAAGGTTATTTCTGAAGACAGTGATTACGATTATAATATTCACTTTATTTTATTGTGTCTAAAACATTTATGCATTATGTGCGATGAAATGTATGTACAATTTGTAATTTTTATAATCTTATACTACGTGTTCGTATCATAGTTTGTTTTCTTAACTTACATGAATTACCTGAATTAAATAAAAATATTGTTTTTGTTGGAAATGTCATTGTTGTTTATATAATTTAAAAAACGATTCCGGAACCTAACACTACTTTTTCTATGTGATCTCGTATAACGCGATTTATACAACGCGGCATTTCTATGTAACCTAACATCCACGTTATACGAGGGTTACCTGTATATTTTATAATACTACAGATTGAAAGCGCAGCCATAGAATCCACCCATGGCCAATCTTTTCATGAAACATTTTGAAAACACTACCCTAACACTGTCTTTCTCAACCCTACAATATGGCTATGCTACATTGCTGACATGTTTTCTGTTTGGCCACATGGTGGGAATGTGTTCAAAAAGGTTTTTAGCATACCTCAACAGCCAACACCCAAGGATCCATTTGACTATTGAAAAGGAAAACAATAACTATCTGCCCTTCCTTGACACTTTAAACCTGGTTTCTCATGAAAGATACATCCATAACCTGTCATGCCACCACCACCCCCCCCTGAGCAGTACGGTGTTATCAGAACCTTAGCTAATAGAGCCAGAATCATCTGCTCTGATCAATAGCTGGCATCTCCACTGAATTCAGTGAAATTCATGACATATTTTTAGTCAGTAGCTTGCTCCTTCACAAAATCAACGCAGCTCTCTGCCTATCCTTTAAACCAAATCGACTTCAAAATCCAGAACACACACACACACACACACACACACACACACGAACACAAAAAAAACATTACTATTCCCTGTATCTAGGGCACCTCAACAAAAATTGCATGCATTCTTGAAAGGTATAGCATAAAGATTTCTTTCAGGCCATACTTAAAATTAGCTACCCTTGTGTGTGTGCACAAGCATGCATATTAACTAAGCATAATACAGTTATATGTATATAATTGTATGTGCGTGTGCACATGTACGCATACATAAAAAAAATTTAAAAGGCTTCATTACAGTCTAGCACAAAATCGAGTGCTTCTTGAGTACCTGTCTCAAGAAAGATCCCACCCCGTACCCAAAATGGGATTACTAGGATGAATTCTTACAATTCTCAAAACTGCCTCCTCCAATCCTCCCTCCACTTCAGGAGATGAAATTCACTTGCTCTTTTCTATCTTCTCTCTTCAAGCCATAGTTTCATTCCGCAGTAAGCAGTAGGCACTTCCTGTCTAGGAAACAATCCCAAACCCAAGTTTGTGATTCGTATTGTTTCAGCTTGGTATAGTGACAGTACTGAAGGAATATGATGGCAAGCACCAAAGGAATCAGTTGAAGATAGTGGCTTAAGCAGTTTTTCACCATTCTAACTTATACTAGAAATGAATACATCCTTTTCTGTCACTCTCGATAATGAATACATTAAACACACGTTATTTTGCACTAAATCCTGTACGTCGATATCAGTCAACATCAATATCTTGGCCACCATTTTTCTCATACGTGTTGGTACCATAATGAAAAACGTTTCTGAATGTATATCACATAATAATAGTTGGCTAAACAACACAGTCAAAAATAAACAAAATACCACCAGTTATATTTAACAATATTGTTGATATCTAATAAAAAAATAATGACATCTGAGCAACTTGTGTATTGTAGCTGCTAGTGCCCTCAAACCATATGTCAAATTCATAACTCTCATCCATTCACCTAAAGACAAACTCTCTTCTTTATCACATCCAGGAGTATATGAAGTGCCCTGTTCTTGTGATCTGGCTTACTATGGACAGACAGGAAGAACTGTTGACATCCACCTTTTATATTCTCCATTATGGAAATATAAAAAATACTCTCAACACTATCATTATTGCAAGTTAGGTCTAGCAGACCATGCTTTGGATACCCCTTCACACAGAATCAAATGAAAGAGAACAAAAGTGCTACTCAGAAGTCACGAGTCAGATTGTTTTAGAATCAGATCCATTACAATTTTTTAAAGCAGCAGCTTTAAAATATATGAGGTGCGTCTAAAAAGTTGGGTGAATGGTATCAGAAAACAAACAAAACAGAAGATACAAACAAATTACCTTTATTGGCCTTCAAAACAATCGCCATCCTTCACGTTGCCTTTTGGCAACGTTCATAAAGCTTCTGGAAACTGTCAACAAAGACCTCTTTAGGAATTGATTGCAGAACTGCTGTCACACGTTTTCTTGGATTGCCGCCACATCTGCAAAATGCGCACCTTACACGATGCTCTTCAAGCGAGGAAACAGAAAGAAGTCCGAGGTGCCAGATCAGGGGAGTACGGTGGACGATCGAGAACAGGTATGCTGCGCCGAGCCAAGAATTGGCGCACACGGATCGCACAGTCCACAGGCGCGTTATCGTGCAGCAACATCCACTGTCCAGTCTTGTGCAACTCTGGTCGAACACGGCAGATGCATCATAGCAACCGTTGCAAAACTTCCTCGTAGAATGCGGCATTCACGGTTTGACTTGCAGGAACGAATTCCTCATGGATGATGCCATCATTGTCGAAGAAGGCGATCAACATTGTTGATCACCTTCTTCAACATATTTCAGCAGGCGACTCTTTTTGGGTCATGGGTGAGATGGTGAACGCCATTCCATCTATTGCTGCTTAGATTCCGGATCGAACTGGTTACACCAGGTCTCATCTCCTGTGATGATGGCTCACAGAAAGGATGGATCCTGGTCACACATGGTAATGAAATCTCCAGAGGTTTCCATCCGTTTTGCTTTCTGTTTGTCTGTCAGCTTGTGCAGCACAAACCGGGAACAGATCTTCCACTTATCCAAATCTTCACGGACGATAGTGTGCACCATGTCCTTGCTAATGCCCAATTCCTTCGCCAGCAATCGTAGAGTCAGTCGCTGATCTCGTGCCATCATTTGTCTTACTCGCTCGATCATGTTTGGGAATCTGCTTGTCAACAGCCGACCTGAACATAGCTCATCCTCAGTTGTTTCCTTCCCATTGTGAAAGCGTTTGAACTAGTCGTAAACACATTTTCTGCTCACGGCTTCCATCCCGTACACTTGCACCAACATTTCATGCATCTCCGTCACCGTTTTCCCAATTTGTAGCAGAACTTGATGTTCACTCGCTACTCCATTGCACTGTGATCCTACTTCTCATGCTGACTACGTTCGGCTGCCCACAGTGGGTTTACCCTGATGGTCATGTGTACTCCATGCTAGATGGTGTTTCTCGACGTGTCTCTGGATAGTCATGTGCATGCATGCGCACCTGGCCCATGTTGCCGTTGAGATATCGGACCATTCACTGAAGTTTTCATATCCCCCTCGTACTCCAAACCTCAATAAGTATGGCTGTATCAATTTACTAAAAATCTGGGAGACAGTCCTTTTAAGATCAAATTAATACCTGTTATTGTTTCTCTTCATCCAACAATAGATGATACCAATTAAGACTTCAGTTCCTTGCCTTGTCCATTACAATTTTTTTTTTAAATAGTACCACTGTTATACCAAATTGTTATTGTTTCTTATACTGTGACAAACTGTTTTTTTGCTCTGAAGATACTGGATATAATACCATCAAAATATTATCTAATAAGTTAATAAATATTAATTATTTTCTTATCATTCCGTGTTGTTGAATCAATACTGTTAAATAAACTAGCATGTACTGCCAACACAATAAGTCTTAATATTCATTCTAGATGGAAGAAAGTGGTATTATGGAAGAAAGTGTTATCAAACCTGCTATCAGAACAAGTGGTATAAAATGTAACTCTTTGCTTTATGCAAATTATATATTACTAAACAAATCCAATGCAAGTCTCCAGAAGTCTCTAACTAAATTGAATTAATAGCTGTAACATTTTTTCTATGTAAATCAGCAATAAAAAGACCAAACTCTAAAAAAAGGCAGGAACATAGAAAACCAACTGCATTTTCAATGAAGAATCTTTAGAATTAGTAAAATATTTCAGATATTTAAGTATATTTTGAGTGAATCAAATATGGAAATTGATGACAAAATAAGCAAAACTGATACGATATGGAGCCAGTTGAATAAATTTATATGGAATAAGAGAAATTAGCAGAAGACTAAACTAGCACTATGCATGATAGTGTTTTTCAAACCAATTTTAACTTGCAGATCTGAGGGTTGGATGAAATAAAATATTTGATCAGAGACACTGGAGACCACAGGTATAAGAGTTCTGAGAAAAATTAGGAGAGTGATATTAATGGCAGATTCATATTAAAAATTAAGATAAAAAAAGGAACTTGACATTACTGGCATTCGGGAATGTGTGAACAGAGCTAATCTAAGGTGGTATGACCACTTAAATAGAATGGGAAAAGAAAGGTTTGCAAAAGATGTGTTTGATGCCAAGATGGCAGTAAACAAGATCCAGAAGAAGACCAAGATCCAGGTGGATTGATGTGGTCAGAAAATCACTAGAAGCGAGAAATATAAAATATGGTAATATCAGAGCACTGACATAGGCTAATTTGGTGGAAAATTGTTAATTGGAGATTAGTAATTTAAAATGAATCATATAGTATTCTCATAGTATCTCTTACCCCCCCCCCCCTCCAGAGTTTACATAACAGGAAATTGATGATGGTGATGGATTTCATTTGGTATTCTTGCTAAAATCTCTAAAAGATGTATTATTCATTTATTCACTTCCCAACCAGCTTATTTATTGAAACTTCATTTCTTTGTGCATACTTTCTCATTTTGTCTTCATAATCTTACTATCAAATTGTCTGTTACATTTTGCATTTCATCTTTTGCCAAGTTTTTCAATTGTGATGAAACTATTGTTTCTTATCACTTTGATTTTTTTTTTCTTTTTTTTTTGCCAGATTTCCTTTTGTAACTAACAGTTTTCAGATCATAATTTAACATCTCAAAACTTTGTAGAAGATGAAAACAAATGTGAAAATAGTTAGGATATATTTTCCATAACGAATGTTGTTTGGCAAAGTTTTATCCTCCCAAAGAAGATTTCCAAATATGAGTATCAGGTTATACCTCTAATTCTAAAAGTAAGTTAGGCAAATGTATGTGGAACTTACATTTAAATTAATTTTTTTCATATTTTCTCATAAAGTGTAATAAAATTTCTTTGTTAATTTAGAATGTTGGAAGAAGAATGACATGTGGAGAATTTATAGAGAATCTTGCTGAATTAAATGATGGAGAAAATTTTCCAAAGGAAGTTCTCAAATCTCTCTACCATTCTATTAAAGCAACACCTTTAGAATGGGCAGTGTAAGTTATTTATATTTATCACTTTATCTTTAAAGATTTCATATCGTATCTCTAAATAAATTCTTCATAATACATGTGAAGTTCTTATACATAACCTGCACTTTTTTTGCAGTTATAATGCTGTGATTTTGTTAAACTTATGTTTTGACAAAACTGTGATAATTTTGACAGTCATTTAATTTGATATAAAAGTAATTGGAGATGTTAATGTCAGCTCTTTGCTTTATGTGGATGATATTATACTTCTAAATAAATTCGCTACAAGTCTGCAAGATTCCCTGACTAAATTGAATAACTGTTGTAATAGATATGGTATGAAGGTCAGCAATAACAATACAAAGACAATAAAAATAGGCAGAATCGTTGAAAATGTCAACTGCGTTGTGAATGGAGAACCTGTGGAACAAGTAAAACATTTCAGCTACTTAGGACGATTTTTAGCGAAGATGGTAAATTAAATATGGAAATAGACAACAGAATCAACAAAGCTGGTATGGTAGGAAGTCAGTTGAATAAATTCATATGGAATAAGAGAGAAATTAGTCGGAACACTAAATTAGCTGTATACAAGACAGTGTTCAAACCAGTTTTAACTTATGGATCTGAGAACTGGACAAGAAGTAAAACACTTGAACATAGACTAGAGACTGCAGATATCAGAGTCCTGAAAAAGATTAGAGGCATGAACAGATGGCATCAATAGCAATATCATATTAAAAATGAGGATATTAGGAAAGAACTTGACATTGTCAGCATCCAGGAATGCATTAGCAGAGCTAATTTCAGGTGGATGGTCACTTAAACAGAATGGGAGAGGAAAGATTAGCAAAACAAGTGTTCTCTGCCAGGTTGGTAGGAAAAAGACCCAGAGGAGAAGACCAAGATATAGGTGGATTGATACAGTAAAAAGTGCCTTAGAAGACAGAAATATAAGATCTGATAATATTGGAGTCTTGACAGGTAACAGACTGATTTGGAGGAAAATTGTAGATAGGAAGTTAGTAATTATGTAAATTTTTCATGTAGTACTATCATATCCTGTACACCCCTTGAGGGTATATACCAGGAATTTGATGATGATGTATTTTTTTTTTTTCCTGAGAAACCACAGTTTACTTGTAGCTAATCAAATAATTTGAAAAAAAATTCTTTCTCAAATTGTAGACTGTGTAAATCAGGTTCTACATAAACTGATATATTTCCTACCACAATAATATTAATCCATCTTTGTTTTAATGGTAAAACAATAGCAAAACAACAAATATTTGTAATATTTGTAACTGGCTAATATTTTGCTGGATTTTAAACACCATTCATAGAGCACAAGCTGAAGTTATTATATGTAAGCTACGATTAATTGTTAATTTAAATTGTAACTGACGAAGACCTCAAGTACTAAATTGCTGCCTCTAACAGTGGATAAATAGAAATATTTACAATTATTGGATTGTAATTAGAATCTTAGAATGTTTGTCTCTCAGTTTAGGTAAATTAATGCTGCTATATATATATATATATATATATATATATATAGAAAGTCCTAAGTGTTGTTGATTATTTTCAATAATGCTTCAAAGTATAAGCAACACTAAGAGAGGAAAAACACATTTATTAAACTCATTACTCACTAATGTTTCACTGGTTTTCTCCCCAGCATCATCACAGCACAATTATTTACACAAGTAATACAATTACTTAATTCAATACTGTGTGACAGGTACACATTACTGAGTTAAATAATTGTAAAAACAATTCCAATTGTAACTGAAAACAACCAATGTTGAAGAGGTTTTTCATAAAATGGTGGGAGATTGGGGTAGAACAAGAGGTCATCCCTAGAAGTTTTACGAGGATGGTGTGGGCAAGGGAATGAGAATCGGGTTTTCTGTATGGAGAGTTGTGAATGATTGGATTTGCATTGCCTGATAGCGTGGTGTTTACAGAGAATTTGAATGTGTTTAAGGTACAGTATGATGAGCTATGTGTTGGAAGTTTATTTTGCACTTGGTTAGACTATAATAAGTTTAGTTTAATCCCTTATCCAAGTGTAGGCAAACAAAGTTTTCACATGAAAATATCTTCAGGAGTGAGGCAAGGTGGTACATCTGTTGGAAACTCATAGCAAAGGTGGACCAAGCTCTCATCACTCCTTGTCTGAGTATCTCCCATAATGCAAAGCACATCTCCTTGTGGACATGTATAATGCTTCATAATACATGTGCATTAAGGAAAGGGCCACTACCCAGACCGGTTTCGACCCTTATTGAGGTCTCGTCAGTGGGAAGCAGACCCAGAAGTGGTGATACGAAGGCAGAAGCAATAGAGAGGTCATATTTACCTATACGAGTTGCCAAAGGGTGTACCACCTTATTAAATTACTCTGGATTTAGAGAAAGATGTTGGAAGTATATTTTGCACTTGGTTAGACTATAATAAGTTTAGTTTATTCCTTTATCCAAGTGTAGGCAAACAAAGTTTGCACCTGAAAATATCTTCAGGACTGAGGCAAGGTGGTACATCTGTTGGTAACTTGTAGCAAAGGTGGACCAATAATAATAAGGTGGTACACCCTTTGGCAACTCGTGTAGGTAAATATGACCTCTCTTGCTTCTGCCTTGGTATCACCACTTCTGGGTCTGCCTTCCACTGACGAGACCTCAATAAAGGTCGAAACCGATCTGGGTAGTGGCCCTTTCCTTAATGCAAAGCATTATACGTGTCCGCAAGGAGATGTGCTTTGCATTATGTGAGATACTAAGACATGGAGTGGTGAGAGCTTGGTACACCTTTGCTACGAGTTGCCAACAGATTTGCCTCAGTCCTGAAGATATTTTCAGGCGCAAGCTTTGTTTGACTACACTTGGATAAAGGATTAAACTAAACTTATTATGAGCTATGTGTGTGTATGACAAAAGGAATCTTCTAAATAAGTCTGTGACTCCCTGCGGGGGGGGGGGGGATCTTAGGAGGATGATAATAATAATCTTTATCTTTAGATTGTTGGAAGAAGAATGACATGGAAAATTTATAGCGATTCTTGCTGAATTAAATAATGGAGAAAATTTCCAAAAGAAGGTCTCAAAGCTCTCTTTCTCTCTCTCTCTCTCTCTCTCTCTACCATTTTATCAAAGCAACACCTTAACTATAATATGATCTCAAGAAATTGAATGATGATGATGATTACAGAATTTGTAATAAAACCAGCAAATCTACAATAACATGCATGATTATGGAGTTAGTTTGACTGTATTTATAAAAAAAAAGGGAGGTGGAAAGAAATCGAAAATTCAACTGAAGTTAGTGATTTCCAGTCCAAGGAGGATGCTTGTCAGTCTCTTCACCAGTTACATTACCAGCAAAGAAAAAGCTTCAGTTTGTGATAAAGAAAAAAACTGAAATAGCCTACAAAGATCCACCTAAAATGAAAAAAACCAGGAAAGACCTAACACAATTCATTAGAGAGGAAATGACATATTTTCAAGAAGAAGAAATAAGAGGAAAATGATAATGACTATCACGGTGCAATTATTCTACGAGAAACTGATGAGGCTAGAGATCTTCGGGATCTCTATGGTGAATTGAAGTTCCAACGTCACATTGAAAAAAAATCTCATTACAAAGCAACTCAGAGGGTAATTTTGATGTTGAAACTAACATTTAAGGATAAGGAAGTCATTTTGCCTCTTTTCAAGGCCTTGCTACAACTTCACCTGGACTACTTTGCACAGATTTGGTCTCCTGGGTTTGGAAAGGATTAAGAAGCTGTGAAAAAAGTGCAAGGATTATACATCAGGATTATGAAATGTAGATTATTTAGGGGATGTGGACAGAGAGTATGTGAACTGCAGATACTAGTAAACAGAAGAAAGAGAGGTGATATGATAGAGTTCTATAAACTTCTGAATGGGTATTATAGGTGAGTCCACGATTCCCTGGAGGTCTCAGATATTACTTTCTTTAGTTTTTCTCTTTATTATTTGAAAGCACGCACACATATCTTATTTCATTTGGTAAATGTTTTATTTAATTCTTACTATTATCAGAAACCTTCAGTAAGTCAAGATCTCATTGAGGGAAGTCATGCATAATAAACACACCAACTGCCATATCTATTCTTAAACTCATTCATGCTAGATGTACTCACCACTTCAACATGTAAGTTGTTCCATTATTCTCTTTCAGAAGTTTATAAGTCTCTATTATATCATCCCTCCTTCTGCTTACTATTGTCTGCAGCTGATGTACTCTCATTCTTTCCTTATAATCTACATTCTGTAATCCTGAATTATCTTTGTAATTCTTCTTGACATCCTCTCCATGCTTCATCTTCTCAGAACCTAGAAGGCCAAATCTGTGCAGATTTGGTCTCCTAAAATGAAATCATATTAAGTACCTTCTAAAGAGGGAAAATGTCAGTGTTCATTTCAGCATTGCAGTTATCCTCTGAGTTGTATTTGCAGTTTTTGCTATATGATGTTTGAACTTTAGCTTCTTATGCTTCATAACTCTAAGATTCCTAGTGCCATCACTTTTTGAAGTGTAATTCCCACCAGCAAAATATGCTGTTGGAAAGTCTGTGGTCAATTTTTTTTGAGATGCAAGGTTAAAACCCAAGTTTCAAAAAAAAAAAAAGTGCATAACTTTACACTTAACTACTAATGCTAAATTGATAGCCATTATCATCTGCTCATAGCTCCATTTTATTCAAGTCATTCTGTAAGTATTACATATCAGTAATGTCCCTTATTTCCCTCTCTATCTTTACATTATCAGCAAACATTGAACATCTCCTGAGAGCTCTTTCCCACTATCATTAATGTATAGATTAAACAATAGGGGCAAAGGACTGATCCCTAAGATACACCATTGGTCACTTTATATCTGCCAGAACCCCCCCCCCCATGCAACTTTCTATTTCTAACCCATCACTCACATAACCTAGATTTTTCTAATTTATGTTCATGTGGTATCCTGTCAAATGTTTATGATAGTGTCAAACTTTGCCTTAGCAAAGTTTGACACTATCATAGTGTATCCATCCTTTTATCCAACTCACTTGTAACATTATTATAAAATATGAGCAAATTGTTAAACCATGACCTCCCTTTAGCCAACTCATGCTGTTCCTTTCAAATTATAGCTTATCTGTCAACCCATTTCTGTTTGTGAGTTCTTATCAACTTTTCTAATATCTTCACCACCACTCCAAATAAGTCAACACATATCAGTTTCTGTACTGTTCCTTGTACAAAGGGACTGTTGTGCATTCTTTCCATTCTTGTTCCTCAGCTCAGACTCAGATTATACAATCATTAATGTAAAGAGTCTAACCAGTTTAGCTGAATATTCCTTTAGCATATATGCTGATATCCCATCTGTCCCTATTTTTGAAGTTTTTTCCAGGCTATGCAACAGTTCTAAATCTTTGTTATCTTCCACCCCTCTCTCTCTTTAATGTAGTGGTAGCACTTTGTTCCATGTTGCATATACCAGGTTGATTGACCTTAACAAAGCGAGCATTTATTATTT
This sequence comes from Typopeltis vanoorti, assembly GCF_054136105.1. Classification (NCBI taxonomy): domain Eukaryota; kingdom Metazoa; phylum Arthropoda; class Arachnida; order Uropygi; family Thelyphonidae; genus Typopeltis; species Typopeltis vanoorti. The sequence continues at coordinate 65,122,513 of NC_143562.1, read as the reverse complement.
GAACAATTGCATCTGCTTTCAGGCAGTAGCATCTAGCAAAGTTATTCTTCCACTCTCATTTCTTCTTTTACTTGCAGCATAACAATAAAATTACTTTGGATTGCCTTCAGCCTACCCAGCTGATTTCTTTTCACACTCTGACTTTGTTTCCTTGCAGTACTCATAACTTTTCTCACCTGCTTTTTTGTATACTAATTACTCTTTTCATCTTTATTCTCATGATACCACATCACTATCCTCTTAAAGATCTCGTTTCATAAACAAGAGATCCTTATTTGTTTTATTTTATTTTATGTTTTATTTTATTTTTATCCTTATTTGTTTTCCACACTCTAGAGGCATATTCACATACTATGTCAGTTTAGCTTATTTTTACTACTGCCCTGCTGTTAAAGATACCAAGCTATTTTAAACCAGGTTTTACTCCATTTCCCAAGTAAACAAACAGACAAACAAGTCAAGTTTGTGCCTGTAAGTGTTGCAAGTCTAGCTGACCTCGCACGTAGTGCAAGACCAAGGCAACTCATGGTAAAAGTAGAATAAGCTCTGATCACTAATCTTAATATTTACCCTTAATGCAAAGCACATCTCCTGGAGGAGAAAAACCAGGTTTAAAATAGCTTGGTATCTTTAACATTTATCATACCCAAGGTAAAATACTTTCTACATATACTTCCCTGCTAATATCCTTTTCATTCAGTAATTGATGCAGTGGGACGAAACATAGTATTCTTCTGAGTCTGTCCTAATTTCCAGGTTGTAATTCAACATATATCCTTTCCTATTTAGAATATCTATATACTTATCTACTTCCTAGGTTAGTGCAGCATTATCACTGTTACCAACTGGTAATGAAGCAGTCATATCCTTAACTGACCCTTCTGATGCTTTAATCAAATCTCTAAGACTCTTTGACTTTGAGTTTCTTTTTTTTCACATGTTCCTTAAGAAATCTGCCTCACAACAGGTCACTGAATTCTTTTTCTTTCTTATTATGAGTTTCTCTGCTACCCAATGAATATTTGGATAATTTAAGTCATCTGTAATGACTTGTTTAGTAACAAATAGGGTACTTTGGTGCTGCATCTCCAGCAACTGATCAACCAGGTCTGTAATTAACGTCCTGCTATATATTTCATCAAATTTTCTTCTTCTTTAAGCTAGTTAGTCTGAAACTCACTGCTGCATGGAACATTATCATTATTGCTTTCACAAGTTGCTTCCCTAACTGGAATCAAATCATTGGATGTCATTAGTAGAACCCTTCTCTCCATTCATGAAAATACTATACCATTCGCAGTAGATTCCAGTTACCATCTGACTGTTATTTGACTCTGAAAGCCAGATTTCAGTCATGTATTAACAATATATTCTTCAATGCAACAAACTCAACCTGTTTATTCCTGTATCTTCTTGCATTTGTGCATAGATATAACAAGTTACTGCCTGGCTTTATTCTGTGTACTTACATGTGCAATCTGCTTGACACTGAGGCAACTTTGTATTTCCCATCCCTATACATAACTCAAAAACATCTGAACCCAGTACATACAGATCCACCCCTTCACCAGCCTCATAACTATGCTTATTGATTATAAAATTTGCATACCTTACTTGCACTCACACACATTCTCATCATTCCTCCCATGCTGATCTAGTTTCCCTGATTCTTGAATTAGGTAATTCAGTAATTTCTGAATTGATTCAGTATTCATTTTTGATTCAGTAATTTCTCCAACTTGATGCCATTCCATAGGCTGCAATAATGAGAAGGACACTGACCTGCAGTGATAAAAGGATTATCATTCTGTTGTATATGACTCTGATCAGACCACACTTAGACTATTGTTCTCAGATTTGGTCCCCAGGATTTGAAGGGGATAAATTAACTGTGGAAAGGGTACAAATGCAGATAACAAAGATGGTTTCAGGACTGTACAATGTTAGTTATGAGGATCGGCTGAGGGAATGTGGACTGCAGAGTTTGGTGGATAGAAGAAGGAGAGGTGATAAACTTAAGACTTTTAAACTGTTGAAAGGTGGTTACAGGGTCGACACGGGAGTTCTTTCGCTTGGTTGAACAGAGGGAAGGAGTGATGACAAGAGGCCATCCCTGGAAGTTATGAAAGGAAACCATGAGCAAGAGGATGAGGAGTGGTTTCTTTGCATGGAGGGTGGTTGAACCATGGAATACATTGCCTGATGGAGTGGTGAGAGTGAGAATGGTCAATGAGTTTAAGGAGTGGTATGATAGACTTTGTGTTTCTTAGGGGGGGGGGGGGCTCCCCTCGATGAGTCTTGATGGACTTTGTGTTTCTTAGGAATGACCTTCCACGATAAGTCTTTTGACTCCATGGAGGCCTGGATAATAATAATAAATAATAATAATAATAATAATGATTCCTTCTATCCAAGTTCTTTCTACCATCAAACTTACTTCCACACATTCAAAAACTTAATGTGTGGAAGTAAGTTTGTTTCTTCTTCTATATTTTTTGTCTATCAAATCATTTGCTATCAAATCCCTCTTTAACTCAGTATTATCATATCAGGGAAGTAGACTACCAATTTTCACTCTCTGACCCTTTCACTCTTTTTCCAGAAATCCTTTATATCCGCTTTCATACGGTATTACTACTTAAATCCTTTATTCCTACAAACAATGCTATCTCTCTAGTTTTCTTTTCTGTCTCTCAATTGTCATATTATTAATTATTCCTTCAGAAAGATTGAAATTGTAATTATCATGAAGTGTGAATTTCATTAGCAAATCACTGTACCATATTACATCCTTTTTCTTACTTTTTACTTGATTTATTATTATTATTATCTTCATTACTCATTGACATCTTACTAACTTGGCGTAGTAGAGAAGAGTATAGTACCCTCCTGCAATGAGTCCTTAGACTCCTTGGAGGTTAACATAATAACAATAACTTTCATGCTTTGCTGTTTCTTATTTTTCTGTTTATTTTTCTTAGTGCATACTAATCTTATTCTTTCTGTGTTTATCTAGACATTTGTACTAGTCCTGCATTGATTTACAATCAATGTGTAATAATTTGTCTTTACATAGAGATTTTCTCGTGTCAAATGATGTCGGGTTATTTTCTGTATCTTCATTGATATTATCAGTATCAGTGTCATAACAAATCCCTAACAGGATTAAAAAAACCAGTAGCCAAGGATCTGAATGGAACTTACAACAATATCCCAATCTACCTGTCCGAGTACTTAACACTATATTATAAAGAATATAAAGGAAGCAATTCAAAAACAGAAAAGAAAGCAATTCAAAAACGGAAAAGAAAAGTAAATGAAATCATAATTGTAGTAGGTACTAATGACTTAACTAGCAGTAAGTTCAGTATGAGAGAAGACATGAAAGGGTTGTTGGAAGCGGTGAAAGTGAAGAGTGAGAAAGTGAAAATCGTCAGTATTTTACCTCGATATGATAAAAATGAATTAAGAAGAAGGGCTCTGACATCATTGATAAAAACAGTAAATTACTGATTTGCTTTTCACATAAACCTTAGAGCTAGGTTTTGTGATGAATATAATAGCTACTCATTCCTTTCTCTAATTACTATTACCAGAATACACAATCTTATATTTGTTATTTAGAAGATACTTGTTTTTGTCAGTATGGTACTTCTTTATTCCAATAACTGACTTCACTATTCTGCCTGATTCCCTGACAGAGACAGCTGGGGCCTTGTTTAACTAGGTGATGCCTCATTTGGCATGTCATTTTTTTCTTATTGTACCATTACATTGTGTTGGTTCAGGAAATTAACAACTATAGTAGATAATAACTAAATTATTTTAATTGTTACTTCTTGTATTTTTCCAGATTTAAATTGGCGTCTTCAGGGATTAATACACTGGTATCTATCACATGCACACTTCAGTAACAAAAATGGAACAGGAGAGATACCGGATAGCTTAAAGTCCTATAATTATGCCACATGTTGACTTTGGTTAGGTGTTCTTGGCTATTGGGCTGAATGTCTGCTGCTGCTGAGGGTTTTCCATATGAGAGGCAGTTTCATACAACCATATTTGTTTAGGTTGGGGTAGTTGGTAAAAGCTGCAGTAGATTTGAGGAATAGCCTTTCAAATTTAAATTTGCTTCAGTGGAGTAAAGTGGCTTTTTCTAATGGATCCTGTGCCAAGTATCCAGGGCATGGTCTGCTAATCCTGAGCTGCCATAGTGGTGGAAACAGGTGTAGTCTTGGTGCTCTGATATACAGATTTTGGCTTTCCTGCCTGTGTGGCCAAAGTATGAATAGTTTCAACTGCATGGTACCTGGTACACTCCAGGTAAATCCAGTGGCTGTAGCTGGTGTTTGGGAGAGCAGATAACGGTTGATAGCTTTCTGTGTAGTTTATATATTTATTAGTTTATAAAAGAGCACAATCTGTGCTCTTTTATATTGTGCTCTTGAAATCTGTGCTCTTGAAATCATCTACCAGAAGACTTATACTGTCCACAATCATCTGAATGGCCACTACTGCAACATTGCCTCCTAAACCACCTCCATTTTACAGAGATGCCCTACTACATTGGAAAAATGCACTCAATACATGCTGACAGGATCATCAGAGTCAACTGTACTCACAGAGCCACTGTTTTCAAACAGAAATATGAGTCCCACAACTGGCCAGCACTTTCTTTTCCGTGAATGGAACTGGGTAAGAATGAGAATCATAGGGGACCTCCTGACCCAAAACTGAAAGTAGATGTTCACATGCCTATCACAGAAAACAGAAATGCAATATCAGCAGGTGAAGCTGCCATCATAAAAGACTTTCCAGATATCGCCAGACCTCAAGGAATCTGAACTACTTCTGGAAACTCTGGAGAGTCCACTTTCCATCTTGTGTCATCTGAAGCCTCACTACCACTTCTCCCTTCCAACTCTAAGAAAATGTGCCACTTCCTCATGTCAATGTCTCTAACTTCACTCTTCACATTATCATCCCCATCCCTCTCATCTGCAAGCCTGCACATGCCACTCAGTTTTCAGTGGGATCTCCCATACAAATCAAAGTGTATCAGCCAGATCAGATAGAGACATACAGCAGAGGCTATGACACAACTCCTGCACTTCTTGCAAACTCCTATGAAGCTCCACAAATTCTAACTTAGAGAATTGTATCTATGTCTCTTCTGCAACATCCCAGGTACCTTGGAACATAGATATCTGACCTGTTCTGCAAACAAGACTATGCTCTAAATATTTCCTCTAGTACCTGTAACTACATGCATGCACACAGCCAAGAAGACTACTGGTATCTACTCCATACAGATGAGAAGAGATGCAGAATATGCAACTTCCTCTTCACCTTTTCCAAGGCCCATCATCTACAGTTTCCACCTTAAACACACGAGATAATGAGCACCCATCAATCAGTCGGAACAAAGCCTCATATGGAACTTACATAGGAAACTACAAAACATTCTTGCTCTGCTATCACAAAGAAACAAAAACTGTAGCCAAATTCATTGAGGAGTGGAATCCAACTAGTACCCTTTTCTGGATTGCCAATGACTATACACTTTTTATGACAGTGGCAAAGTTTATTATTCTTATCATATATACATAATATTTATAAATATACAATGCAAGTATACTATCATTATGTTATATTTTCTGTTGGTTTTTACATTTATTTTGGACTGATTATTTGTTATAAACAAATACAAATGTTTGAAATAGTTAGTGAGTTTTTACGATATTTTATTTATTTTTTATGTGTAACCAAGGGCCATAGCCGTACTGATTACTAGAAAATTAAATTTGAGCGTACAGTCGCTGCAAAATCCAGTGATTGCTTCTATTAGGGACTCACATAACATGGTATATACTAGTTGTAATATATTAGTCATAATTGGACATGATATGTAAGTTATAGTGATCTCTTATAATATACATTTAAAATAAAGTTCAACATTATTTAGTCCCATGAGATAGTCTCTCAATCTTTTTCTGAAAGGGTATTCTAAGGTTATTAATTTTATTTCAGTTGGGAGTTTATTTTAGCTACTTGTTGCTAGCTATTCAAAGGATTTATGCAAAATTTCTTTCTTTATCTTGGGTACTACCAGCAAGTTTTGGCCACAGCATAAGCCATAGTCTACATTATGTACTGAAAAACTTATCATTCTTTCTTTCATATAATATACAACAATAAAGATAGTTTCTGTAATGGCAAAATATTATGAAAGGCAAATAGATTGTTGGTTGAATATGCGAAGTCAGTAATGGCTATAGCTCTAATTATTCCATTTTGTATTCATATCAAAGGAAGCAGATTGTCATAGTAATCACCATTCCAACAGGTGATACCATATTGCAGTGAGGAATTTACCCAAAAATAGTATAAGCATCTTAAGAATGCTGTATTTACAAAATTTTTAACATAATATATTCTGTTAATTATGAATCTCAACTTTAAAAATGTGATGTTGGAGTTCCATTTCAGATTGCTTTTGATATGGAGACCAAAATACTTGACTTATTTTGTTGCTTTTTTTTTTTTTTTGACTAAACTACAGTTATAATTTTGGATATCACTTTCATTTCATACCATTTTATGGTTATATGGTTATATTGTGATCCAGCTTACCTGTTTATGTGAAGTGCACATATCTCATTTTATTGGTATTCATTTTATTATTATTATTATGTATTTATAATCTTTGGACACCTCCAAGGAGTCTAAAGACTCATTGAGGGAGGGCACCCACTCTACAACTCTCCCTCTCCACCAGTCAGTCCACCAACTGCAGCGAACTGCAACTACCATCATCATCTACACCAATACCATCTATTGCCCACCACCAGTATTTTCACAGACAATCACAAACATCCATGCCCATGGCGAGATTCAAACCCGCAGCCTTTGGCTGAAGAGCGGACATGCTAACCACGCTTAAAAATACGCTAATAGTTAGCTTATTTTTTTAAGATGTATAATTTTAAGACCATTATTGCTAAACTACTTATTTAGTTTCGACATATCATGGTTAATCCGATTTTCTAGATCCTCAAGGGTTGTTTCAGTGTATACTAATGCCTTATCATCAGCAAATGTTATTATTTTGCAAAAAGTTTGTATTTACACAGATCATTAACATATATTAAAAAGAGGATAGATCCTAGCACTGAACCTTTGTGGGACTCCGTATTTTATTATTTTTGTTGCGCTATTAAATGTGCTTAGCTGGTATATTGTTTTCTGTTATTCAGATAGGATTTGAACCAGCATTTAGTAACCCTTTAATGCTGTATCTAGACATTTTCAGTAGTAGTAGCGCATGATGAACATAGTTGAACGCCTGAGATATATCAAGAAAAATAGATGCTGTGTACATTCCTTTATTTATTCCACTATAAACTGTTTTATGGAACTTCAACAGCTCTTTTTTAGTATTGAATCCGGATCTAAACCTGTATTGATTAGATATAAAAGGATATGGTATTTAGATAGCTATTTAATCATTTTTTCATTAGGATTTCAATAACTTTTGACACTGTGGATAGTATAGATATTGGTCTGTAATTTCTGATTTAATTTCTGTTGACTTGACTTATTACTCTTTACACCTATAAGGTGTAAAGACCCATGATTTCTTTCATGTAAACATGGGAGAGATCACATGTTTACATGAAATTCAAATTGATTTGGTATCTCTTCAAAAGGGGATTCGATATTTGGATTTATAGTCGTGTTTAACATTTAATAATTCTTCAAAGTACTCTTTCCATCTTTGTTGGACTTCTTGCTCTTGAGTTAATAGCTGACCATTTTTATCTTTAACCTCACATTCATTCATCTGATAGGTTCCTCCAAGTTGTCCTATAATTGTATAAACTTCTCCAAGATTTCCAGTATCATTCACTCTCTGAGTATCTTCAGCAAACAGTTGATAGTAGTTTCTCTTGTCATTTCTGGTGGAGCGCTTTACTATCTTATGTATTTTATTGTATTTTAAAGCCTTTGGGACATTATTTAGCTCTGATAGAAATATATCAACTGGACCATCACATGCACAGTATATAGCAAACATAAGTATATTCATTACTGTGTCATAAATCATCACAGTTTCAGCACTGTGCATTTATCCATTTATGTGAATTTATTTATTATACTAATAATGGCAGCACATTATTATAATAATGGCAGCAGTTAAGAATGGCACAAACTGGTGAATATATTATCAGAGACACAATGTAAATATGGAAAAGATAGGTAAGTGATTTTGAACTGTAATGTTGACTCTTTACTAAAAAGATTAATTCCATTTGTCATTCATGTATCATTTGTCTCCTTTCAGTTGTATGTCCAAAAAGAAAAGCTTTTGTTCTCTGTAACATAGTCTTTTTTTTTGTTGTTGTTGTTGCCTTTCTTTCAAATGTATATTTTATCAAGTTAAATATACAGGGTGTTCGGGATAAATTTGACATATTTATAATTAATTATATTTTTCCGTAAGTTACATGTATTAACACACACTTCTCTTCATTTAAAAGTTTGGACCCTTCTTCATTCATATACAAGATGTCAGAAAGGATGGATAGCTGGAACCCACCTGAATCATGGAAGAGAATAACTTGTATCATGATGATTCGTGCCCGCCATCAAAATAAGGATATTACGACTGCTGCCCAATGCTCCCTGAATACAGTAAAAACAATCAGGCATGAACTAGAGACTTGCAATGGTGACTACGACGATGTAGCAAGAAGAAAGATCCCTAGCAGACGATCTGATTGCGTTCGTACAGCAGAATTCCTCGCAAATCTGCAGGAACAGGTGTTGAAGAACCCTGGCATTGGAATTCGGGCTTTGTTCGTGGAGTTGCTAACTGTAGTCAAGCCCTGGATAACAAGGGTAGCCAATGGTAGGCCGTATGTATGGCAGCAGGATTCGGCCCCTTGCCACACCTCTGGGAAAAGTCAAAAATGGTTGTCTGAAAATTTCTACGACTTCACCAGTCCAAATGTTTGGCCTCCAAACTCCCCAGACCTTAACCCCATGGATTATTTTGTATGGGGCGCAGTTGAAAAAGACACCAATCGCACTTCCAGTAATACAAAAGCCCAGTTAATGGATAAAATTAAAACAGTTTTTGCGGCCCTTCCCAGGGAGACTGTAGCATCAGCTTGTTCGAGGTTCCGAAGCAGAATTGAAGCTGTGATCGATGCTAATGGTGGTTATTTTGAGTAAATCTTGTTGATAGTATTGTAATTAACTCTGCCTGTAATGTTTTTTTGTCAATTCATTAAATTTAATAGATACAAAGAAGATTTTCTTTTTCCTTACGAAACTGTCAAATTTATCCCGAACACCCTGTATATATATATATATGTATATATATGTATAGCAAGAAAACGAAATGAATGAGTAAATATAAATATAAAAGTTTTCTTTCCCTCCCTTTTTCTCATAGCTTTCCTGGTCAGTATCACATGAGGCATTTGGGTGCCACTATTTTGGAACTCATATAAATTAACTGAGAATCATATAATATTATTTTATTTGTTTATTATTTTTTTAAATTTAGAGATGATGATGATGATGGACAAATTGCACCTGAAGGACATTTAGGTATTCAAGATAACAGACAAACATTCATTGGACATAATCCATTTTTAGAGGTAAGATATTTATGCCAGCATACTGATTTCTTTATTTAATGTATAATCCAGTGTGATCTTCCTGATTGTTTAAGTCTTATGTTTGTTAATTTTGTGTGCTGAATTTATCCATTATACTAATAATGTCACAAACTGTTGAATGTATTATCAGACACAATTTTGTAAATATGGAAAATCACATGATCTTTGGTGACTAGAACTGTGTATTGGGCTGCACTATTAGATTCACCTTTTATCTGAAGCAGTTAGTTCCACAATAATGTCAGTTGGGTGTTGATTGGCCCTGACTGTTCTGTTGCTGGCTGTTTAAGAACGATTGATAATTACATATACAGTATATATAATTATCATTCACTTTTAGACATTTTATAAATTAATTAATTCATTTATTGTATTTATTATCACTATTTGTTTCTTTGAGAAAGATCATCCTAAAATTTGCAGTTTGGAGCTGAAATTTTTTTAAAGAAATTACAGTTTTTTGTTGGCAGCATCTACTTAATATGGCTAATTTAATCTGTCTTATATGGAGGTGGCAGGATTTTTTCTATAGAAAATTCCAGTTTTTCATTTTGCAAAGTAGGTACATCAGCCAGGACATATGGAATTAACAGTACACTTGCTGCATAGTCTTAGTTGCTTTGGCCTAATTCAAACTGGACCAGCTTGTTGTCAAATAAACAAAAATCATACACCCTTTTGCTCTTTTTTTTTTCCCTGACATTATTGAAATTCATTAGTTTTCAAACCCTTTTATAGTGAATTTCTGTTATGTTCATGAGAAGCAACAAGATCATAATTTTAAATGAAAACAGTATTCGTTTTTTTATTTAATTTCATTTGACAGTCTTGTAAAACAGGAAATAACAGAAAAAAAAAACATCATAACAAGCAAGGAAATGACTGGACACAAACATTAAAGAGTGTTTCATGATAGCATTCTTGTATAAGTGACATCATTCACTTTTAGACATTTTTTAAAATTGATTCATTCATTTATTGTTTTTATTATTACTTTTTGTTTCTTTCAGAAAGATCATCCTAAAATCGAATTCGACAATTTTAGGATTTGAACATCGAATCAAAAGCCATTTCTGACATGTGTCCTGTAGAGAGTTTTGTTTTGCTAAATTTTGATGGTGCGATAGGGAGTCAACTGAATAAACATTTATATGGAATATGAGAAAAATTAGCCAGATACTAACCTAGCAGTATAGAAGATAGTATCCAAACTAATTTTAAATTATATATTTAGTTTAATCCTTTATCCAAGTGTAAGCAAACAAAGTTTGCACCTGAAGTATCTTCAGGCCTGGTGCAACTCGTGGCAAAGGTGGACTGATTTCACCTCGCTTCCCTTAATATCCCATAATGCAAAGCACAACATTTTCTCTAATCCAGAGTAATTTAATAATAAGGTGTGACACCTTTTTATTTTCACATTGTTTTTGAAAATAAAAAGGCAACTGGTATATGGAAATATGACTTTTGCATTGCTTCAACCTTGGTACCACCTCTTGGTCTGGCTCCCACTGAAGAGACCTCAATAAAGGTCGAAACCGGTCTGGATAGTGACCCTTCATATAATGCATAGCATTATACATGTCTGCAAGGGGATGTGCTTTGCATTATGGGATACTAAATCAAGTGATGTGAAGCCAGTCCACCTTTGCCACGAGTTGCCCTAGTCCTGAAGATACTTCAGGCGCAAACTTTGTTTGCTTACACTTGGATAAAGGATTAAACTAAATATATAATTTACGGTCTAACCAAGCGGGAAAAAAAAAAAAACTTCCAAAAACTAATTTTAACTTATTCATTCAAGAGTTAGGCCAGATATAAAATAGTTGATCAAAGACTAGACATCACAGATATGAGATTATTCTGAGAAAAAATAGGGGAGTCAACAGATGGCATCAATTGCAGAATCATTAAAAGTTAAGATATTAGGATGGAACTTGATATTGGTGGCATTCAGGAACATGTAAGCACATCTAAAGTATGATTTTTGTTTGTTGTTTGACCACAAGCTGGTCCAGTTTGAATTAGGCCAAAGGTTAGGAGAAGAAAGGTTTGCAAAAAAAGTGTTTTTTGCCAGGAAGGTAGGGAAAAAAAAATCTAGATGAAGAACAAGATCTGGGTGAGTTGATACAGTAAGAAGTGCATCAGAAGAAATATAAGGTCAAGTGATGCTGACAAATAACACTAATTTTGAGGAATAATGATTCAAACTTTTCGTATAGGAATATCATAATATCCTGTGTATTCCGTGAGGTACATATCAAGAATTTGATTATGAGAGTCCTGGCATAACTTGCATACAAAGATACAAAACAGATTTAATAGATTTAATAAGTGTTCTTGCATTTTGCAAAATGCAAGAACATTATTAATAAGGCCAGATGAAACACATGAAAACAGCTTGTCAGAACCAGTAAATAAACACACACACACGTTTTGTAGCATTTCTGGATAACTGTCAGTTTTATTTTGTTGGTATTAAAATGCTGATATTGCACTCCTTCCTTTCATTTGATAAACCTTACTCTACACAACTGACCTCAACCTACAGAACATCAACCACCACCACCGCCCTCAGTTCTCCAAGCCATTCTCCAATGGGGTTCAGATAACCTCATCAATTTCAATGCTAATAAAACCCAGTTCTCTCTTATTTCTCATAGAAAAGAAACCCTTTTTTCCTAGTATTATTTTTGACAATACCCAAATTTCCAGACAATTTGAGATTTCTCTTCTTGGAATTACCGTGACATCAAGCCTCTCCTGGCATAAACACATCACAACCATTGCATGCTCAGCTTCAAAAAAAACTAGGATTTCTCTTTCATTCAAAATGTTGTTCACCTCTGAACAGCTGTTAACCTTATACAAATCATAAATCCACCCAGCTATTGAATAATGCTCTCACATATGGGGGTGGGGTCCCTAAAAGTTCCCTCAGCGTTCAATTAGGAGGAGAGCAATTAGACTTATTAATGACCCATCTCTTACCAACTCCCCCCACACACGCACACTTTCACACATCATGTTGGAGGCTTAATGGATTTTTTACAACACTCACAAAGAATTAAAATAGAATTTAATACTTCCTATATTTCGTCCTAGTCACTAGGACATCTACGGGGATTACAAAAACAATTAATTAACATATACACAAATAACAAACAATACTAAGCCCAACCACGTGGGTGACTCTAAAGTCAGTGACTTTAGAGTCACTGACTCTACTAAGCTAGTAGAGTCCACTGACTCTACTAAGCTGACTCTACAATACTAAGCCCAACCACGTAGGTGACTTTAGAGTCACCCACGTGGTTGGGCTTAGTATTGTTTGTTATTTGTGTATATGTTACATTAATTGTTTTTGTAATCCCCATAGATGTCCTAGTGACTAGGACGAAATATAGGAAGTATTAAATTCTATTTTAATTCTTTGTGAGTGTTGTAAAAAATCCATTAAGCCTTCAACATGATGTCCTCACAGCACTTAAGCCTCTACACACGTACACTTTCACACAGATGTTTTGGTTTCCACAATGTGTATATTCTACAAATATTTCCATGGGAAATATTCATATGAAATAGCATCAATAATTCTAACACTTAGTGCTAAGCTTATTGGGATACATGCAGCTGCTGCTCAACATCCTTTCAGTTCACCTTTAAAAGTTTCTTTTCCTCTTCCTTCATCCCTGCAACCGCTGTATTGTGGAACAGTCTTCCCCCTGTTGTGTTTCCCAAGGAATACAATATACAGTCTTTTCAATTAAAAAAAATAAAAATAAAAACCATATTAATGCAATCAAAACAGAAGATACAAGTTTTTTACTGTTTTCTGTGAAGACAAGCCACAGTTTATGTGGTTGCTCTTCTTCTACCTTTACATCCTCATTTTGCCACTAGACCTGAAATCCTAGGAACTCGTGAAAATTCCCCGTGTATACTTTTAAGAAATTAATTTGACACACTTTAGCAAATAAATTTATATAGATAGAAACAAAAATATCTTCACCTGTTTGGAGGTTAAGGCATTAGAGAAGTTGGTCGAAGGCTGAGTTCAGGAATATGTAGATAGGAATATGATACACTATGAGAGGCAACGTGGCTTTTGTGGAGTTGCTTTTATCTGAGTAATTTTCTCAGTTTTTATAGTGACATTTGAGTTGGATAAATGAAATGGTTACACAATGACACTTCTGATCATCTTTGTAAAGGCTTTAGAGAGGATACCACATGGAACTCTTACGTGAATTGGATAAGTGGAGATGAATAAGAGGATAGCTGATGGACTGACAACAAGAATTAGGACATAAAAGACTGTAATCCATGACAAGGCAGATGCAACAACAGTATGCTACATCACTAATTTATATTATATCACTAATGTAAATTAAATAGCAGTGACTTAGGAAATGATTTAAGTTAATCCAATTATTTGCTGATCACACAAATCTGGGTAGAGCACTATTTAATAAAATTGTTATAGTGATCCAGTATGATGATTTAAATAAAGTAATAGTGTGGGCAAAGGATAATGGCCAGTTTAATGTAGCAAATACTTTAGGATGAAATTATTATCCTAAAACATCAATTTAGTATTATACAGAATACTGTATAATACTAAATTGATGGAACCAGACTGCAGGAAATTGATAAGCTGGGGATTTAGGCATGATAATGGTGGACAGGGAGTTGAAATTCAGAGAGCATTTTGCAAAAGTGGGCAGAATAGCTGATGGCATCACTTGGATGTTGAAGAACACACTGATGAGTTGAGATAGAAAAGAGATGCACAATAAATTCAATTTATGAATTAAAAGTGGTCATTGTAAGATCATTAGAAATAAATAATAACACACAGTGATGCTTCATAGATTTTCAAAAAGCATTTGACACAGTAACCCAATAGTTAATAGGAATGTTTAAAAAACATTGAAATTGATACGAAAGACCTTATTATAATAATAGAATTATATTGGAATCAGGAGGAACAAATTATAAATAAATAGTGAAAAGGGGATCACCCCCTGGAAGTTGTGTGAAAGTGGTTAATAAGGATGTGCAGACTAGAGTTTTTGTTTGGAGGGTGGTGAATGAGTGGAATGGAATGCCAGAAGTAGTTGTGAGTTTAAGGAGAGGTATGATAGGTGATGTGTGAATAATGGTTAGCATAGTCTCCCACAACAAGTATTTTGACTCTGTGGAGGTATCCTGTACAATAATAATAAATATTAATAATGAAACAATAGATATTAAAAGAGGAGCACGACAAGGGTGTATAATATTCCCTATACTTTTCAGTATATAGTGAAATGATAATGAGAGAATATGAGGAAATTGAAATGGGAATACAAATAAATGGCAATAGAATTAGCAATATTAGATTTGCAGATGATTTGGTGTTCATAGCTAAATCAAAATAGAATTACAAAATATGATCAGAATACTAATAGGAAAGAATCAGAATTATGACTTAGTATTGAATACAGCTAAAACAGGTATATGATGATAAAGGTATCTGTTTTCTGAGGATAAGCAAAAGACAGCAACAAATTTGATTTCATATCCTCAGAAACATCTGAGGAAATGAAATCAAGAATAGCTAAAGCAAAGGAAGCATTTTGGAATAATGAACTACAAATGACCCCAGGAATAAATAAAAGGACTAAAATGAAAATAATAAAATAAAATTCTGTGTATGGTCCATGTTGAATTATGCAGGCCATTGAGATGTGGTGCTGTAGGCAAGCACTGAAGATTTCTTGGAAGGAGAAAAAAAAAACTTACAAAAAAGGTATTGAAGTTAATGGGAACCAAAAGAGCACTTGTGGAAGACCGTATAAAGAGAAAGTGCAAAGATGACAGGACACATATTAAGAGGATGGAAAATACTGGAGGAAATATTAGAGTAAAGAAGATCTGCTGAAAGATCTAGAACTTTTTGGGTCAAAAGAAATAGATGGGTAACAAGAGCTATTACATGATTAAAAGGATGCAGAGGAATGGATGCTCTGGCATACCATAATTACTAACCTTCAAATTGGAGAAGATATTAAAAAGACAGTAATGATGTGCTTACATCTAAACTACTAAGCACAAATTTAGTCATCTGGGTTTATTGTTGGGGATGAAGAAGTCATAGAAAAGATCCATAGGCAAGTTACCACTACACATCTGTAGTGTAGAATGTTTTCTGAGGTTGTCCTTAGGAGTGGCTTAGGTTGTCCTGAGCTGTGTCATTCACATAGTGTTCAGATAAGTCCTTATTTTTGTTAAATATTGGTGTTATTGTTAAACATTATTGGTGGTATTTTCTTTATTTTTGACTGTGTTGTTTAATCATGACTATTGTTATGCGATATTGTTTCAAATGTGTTCTCTATTTATGGCACCGATGTGTAAGAGAAAAAATGGTGGCCAAGATTTCAATGTTGAATCTGTGGGATTTAGTGTGATATAGCATGTGTTTAATGTATTAAATTGCCAAGAGTGGATGGTTTGTGGTACAGGAGTGAGGATGGAGAAAGTATGTGTTGAAAATGTTTCATGAGCAAGTGCTCATGAAACATTTTCAACATATTTTTAAGGATGCAATAATTTTAAGGATGATATTAAGGATGCAAGTCAGGATTGTAAACGTTGTGGAGAATGTAGCAGAAGCGGTGAATGATAGTGTACAAAATACAAATGAGTTTGAAGGAAGTAGGTAAAAGTAATAATATGGATGATGAGATGCCAGTGTGGAGAGAAATAGCATGCTTACGACTCCATCACAGGATAAAACATGAGCTTCAATGACTGGAGAAACAATTGGTATGTGACACAGCAGGAGGAAAAATGAAATAAAGAGTGAATGGGAAAAGTATAAAAGTGTAAGGAACTGGGCAAAAAGAGACAGTATTGTATGGGGGATTCAATGATATGAGACGTACATAATGAGAAAGTGGAAAAGGCATGTTTCCCAGGTGCAAAGATAGAGGATGTTAGTGAAGCTGTAAGTTTACAGAAGGAGAAAGTGAAAAGATTGTTTTGGCAGGCACAAATGATTTGAAAGGTGAGAAATATGCAATGAGAGAGGATATGGAAGAGTTGTTGAAAGAAGCAAAACTGAAGAGTAAGAAAGTAAAGATTGTTAGTCTGCCTCCTTGGTATGATAGGATAGAATTGAGAAGAAGGGCATGATTGCTAATGAGTCAATGAGAAGATTGTGCAGAAGGAAACGGTTTGCAGTTTATAGATGTGCAGAGTAAATTTGATGGACCAAAGAACCTGTATATGTCTGATTGCTACACTGGCCTGGTTGGCTGAGCAATTAGCATACCTGCTCTCCAACCAACAGGTCACAGGTTCAAATTCCACTGTGGGCATGAATGTTTGAGATTGTCTTTAGGTGGGAGATGAATTTCATTGTCTGGCAAAATGTAAATGAAATTTATACAGTTACTAAGATATAATTACCTAAAATAGTATGTGATGGAGGGGAACCAGGGGTTTGAGAGTGGATCTGGTAATAGCATCAGAAGATCCATCTATAACTACAGTAGCAACTCTGCCTCTGATGGGGAAAGTGACCTTGCAGTCTTGTTCTGGCAACTTGGAGCAATGCTATTGCATAAGAAGCTACATAGAATGAATGTCATTCTATGTAAGAATGGGAAGTAATCAGGTATTGTTTGAGAGAGGTACTATTAGACTACATCCCCAGGGTCAGGAGGATAAACCAAGTGGGGATTAAGTAGATGAGTAGCAATATGAAGCAGTAGCTGTGAAAAAAATAGAACATCATAGAAGGAAATGAAGAAAAATGTGATCAGCATGCTCATGAGCAATATACAGCACAAGAAAGAAGGGTAACAAGTATGGTAAGGAATGCTAAGTCATATTTCGAAAGAAATTAGCTAATCAGGCCAAAGTAAATCCATTAGTTTTTTCATTACGTTATCGAGTAAGAAAAAGAATGATTATGGAAAGATAACTTGATAACTGCTGATCATAGGAAAGTGACAGAAGCAGAAATAGTAGTTACTAAGTGATCATTCTTTTTCCTTTCCTTTCCTTCCAAACAACACAAATTCATACAATTCACAATTGAGAATGAAAAGCAGAACACACTTCCATTTCTAAATACACTTGTCACACGTCTTCCTTTTGGCAGTCTTTCCTTCACTGTTTACTGGAAACTGACACGTACTGGCCAATATATACACAAAAACTCCTACCACCACCCAACACAAAAACTAGAGGTGATTAATAAATGAAAAAGCAGTGCTTTGAGGATTTGCTGCAATGAACAAGCACTTAAAGATGAATTACAAGTTATCAGCAATACCTTCCTAAAAATAAATTAAAGATACCAAAAAATTATATACTTGATTTAATCCTTTGACCACATCCAAGTGTAAGCAAACAAGTTTGAGCCTGAACTATTTTCAGGACTGGGGCAACTCGTATATAGAAGCTTATGACTTCACATCACTTGCCTTAGTATCCCATAATGCAAAGCACATATCCTTACAGGTATGTATGATGCAGTATAGGAAGGGGCATTACCCAGACCGGTTTCGACCTTCATTGAGATCTCATCAGTGAGAGCCAGACCCAGAGGTGATAACAAGGTTGAAGTAATGCAGAAGTCATTTTTTCATATTCTTGGTATCTTTAATTTATAGTATAACCAAGTAGAAAAACTTCCAGCAACTCTCTCTAATCCAGAGTAATTTAATAATAAGGTGTGACACCTTTTGGCAACTTGTATATGAAAATATGACTTCTGCATTACTTCAACCTTGTATCACCTCGATTTGGATGGATGGGATCAATCGACCGTGAGATGCGGTGATTGATTCATTCAATCCAATACCCTTGGAGGGTAATGGATGGCAATGCTGTAGCTAATGAAGTTCTAACTGAGGCTCGGCTATTGCTGTTACCCTCCTGCCATGATCAGAGCTTTAATTGCTCATTAACACCTTATCCATACACTGTCCTCTACAGATAACGGGGAATATGAAAAGCATTCTTGCTTCGCCCCTTTAAGCCAGTCCTTATAAGGACTTGTATCACCTCTGGGTCTGGCTCACTGATGAGACCTCAATAAAGGTTGAAACCGGTCTGGGTAGTGACCCTTCCCATAATGCACAGCATTATACATGCCCGTAAGGATATGTGCTTTGCATTATGGGATACTA